>NW_024070212.1:13393805-13613264 GCF_014754425.2 Oryx dammah
CACACACACACACACACACACACACACACACACACACACACACACACCCCTACACACACACACACACAGAGCCTAGGCACACACAGGAGTGCACAGAAAAGTTACCCAATATACATTTTTTACATTGATTTGAAATCAGTTATCCAGCAACACTGAACCCAGCAGTTTATGTACACAGGGCCCTAGGGGCCTTGGGAAGCACTGGGTTGGGGAAAAGGAACACAGACTTCTTGCTAACTGTGTTCCCATGATAGAACCTGGGAGCCAGGCTCCCATCTCCTCTCCATTCACTTCTTCTATTAAACATGTTCATATCCATGGCCGGCCAGTCCCCTCCCTGCTCCTGGCAGGGTACAGTGGGCTCTGTCCTCAGCCTCAAGCAGCAAAGAACAGGTACGATGACTTCTGCACCCTCTGGGCTCCTCAGCGGTCCTGGCGCCGAACTGGGGGTGAGGGGGGGTGCCGAACTGGAGGCAAGTCGTAGTGCACAGGGACGTGGCTGTTCTTGGGGCAGTCATAGTGTCCAGGAGGCAGGTCCAGGGGCAGGGGGGGCTGGGACCCCACAGAGTCTCGGTCTAGAGACAGAGAGGGGGACCACAGAGAGGGAGGTGACTCCTCCCCTCCCACCACCCTCCTCCCCTCTCCAGCGGCTCCTGCTCAAAGCCGATGAATGGTGCCTGGCTATCCGCAGCTCCTCAGCTGCCAGTGGGCGAGGCCACCTCAACCAGCCCACCTCACAAGATAGGAAGACACTCTGTCACCTGCCTTGTTCCCAGCTTTTCTGGGTATCAAGCTTACAACTCAGGTGCTGTGAAACCACCATTTCAAATCCTTAGCGCTGTGAGGTGGGTACCGCCACCTACAGGCTCTAAGAGGCAGTATGACTTCCCAAACATCACCCTTGGTTTGAGCGTAAGTCTGAGCCCCAAAGAAGGCTTTCCTGATAGCTCCGTGGTAAAGAAGCTACCTGCCAACACAGGAGATGTGAGTTTGATCCCTGGGTGGGGAAGATCCCCTAGAGAAGGAAATGGCAACCCACTCCAGTATTCTTCCCTGGGAAATCCCATGGACAGAGGAGCCTGGTGGCTACAGTCCATAGGCTTGCAAAGAGTCGGACATAACTTAGCAACTAAACAACAACTGACGCCAAAGACCTTGCTCTTGCTACCACTTCGTGCCACCTCCACATTCTTGTCCTGTCCTTTCTCTTTGCCCTCGTCCCTGTTCTCTCTGCTCCCGTGGAAAACGAGGGCTCACCATGGATCAGAGGGCTGGGCTGCTCATAGGTACCACTGTCTCTCTGTGGCTGGGGGTGTCGCCGCCTCTGGCTGTCTGGGAGCTGAGGAAGCTGCCTGGGGGGAGACCCTGAGGAAGGGCCTTTCATCTCCACGTAGCTGCTCTCCCGGGGGCTCCCTAGCAGGCTGGGCAGGTCCCGGATGGTGGCATAGGGGTTTTCACTGCTCAGGGAAGCCATGCTAGCCCCCAGCCCCTCTTCAGAGATGGGTCCTAAAGTTGGGGGAAAGAAGTCAGGCTCAGTGGAGGCACTGGCTCCTAAACCCCGGGGCAGCCCCCTCCCACCCCCACCCCCGTGCGCTCACCTTTACTATAGAATGGGCCGGGGCCATTACTGTTGCTGTAGCTACAGCTGTAGCTTCGGTCCAGGTGGCTGCTACCTAACAAGGAGAAAGCAACCTGCACTCAGGCCCCTGGTCCCCACCCCAGGGTCCCCTCCTCTAGAACTGGGGCCCAGAACCCCTTCTATAGACATGCGCACTCAGATGGAGCCAGATGCTGGGCTGCACACGTCCACCCTCACCAGAGGCCTTGGCCCCCAGGCTTCTACCTCTGTCCAGAGGCCCTGGCGGGGGCTCCCGACGGTGCTTCCAGTCTGCAGGTAGCGTGGCATGGTTATCAAGTCCGTGGGCTCCACCTGGTCGCTCAGAGGCTTGGAGGCTGGCAAAGAGCTGACTGCCTGGAACCTGGCAGGGAAGAAAGGGTGGGACAGGAACACACAGAGCTGGAGCTCTCCGGAAACCTGGAGATGCACCCACCAGGCACCCACCGTGCACACCCACCCCTAGCACCGACCTTCTTAGCGGGTGGGGGGTTCGGTGAGCACTGTGATAGGGTGTGGTAGCTGGGGTTGGAGTAGTAGTGACTGTAGCTCGGAGGGACATCTGCACAAACAGACACGGGTGCGGGATGGCCTGCCAGCTCAGACACAGGCCTGGGCCCAAGACAGCCGTTCTGTCCCAGGAGATCCGCAGCCGGCCTCGCTGACCTCCCTTCCTCTCTCCAGCTCCCCGCTTCCCATCTCCTAGGTCCAGGGAGGGATGCAGAAGCCCCGCATCCCATCTGCCCTGTGCCAAAGAGTCAGCCACGCACGTGAGTCCCACCCCGGGCCAGCTCACCTGGCATGACATACTCAGAGCCGTCCAGTCGTCCGCTACTGTAGCCCACTGCCAGGTGCTGATGCTCCTTGCCCTTTTGCCAGTGACGGTAGCCAATGAACAGCGCCACCAGAGCCACCACCAGGGACCCCAGCACCGCGATGCCAATCACTGCCCCGAGCGAGTTATAGGCCACTGGAGGGGTGGGCATCATGGTGAACGGCTCCTGGCTTCCTGTGTGGGATGGAGTGGTTGCTCAAGACAGAGTCTTGGCCCTGTTGGTGAGCTTGGGATGCACGGATGGGAGAGGCCCCAGTAGGAAGCCAGGGTGATACAAGAGTACCACCTAGCGGAGACCTGGACAGGTACCTATGTCCTCGTTCCCTGGGGACAGTGCAGAGGCAGGGGCTAGATGAGAACTCACCGATCCTGCAGGGGGCACCACTGTGCCCTGGAGGACACACACAGGCCCCGGTCTCCGGGTGGCACCTCTCTCCGGGACCGCACTGGCATGGTTGGGAGCAGTTGGCACCAAACATCCCTGGAGAACAGCCTGGGAGAAAGTGGAACAGGAGATCAGAGAGGCAAGGGAATGGCAGTCCCCTCCTCGGGCTAGGGCTGGCGCTCGGGGCATGGAGTTGCCCTTCTGTTGGTACCTTCCAAGCAGAGATGTCCGGTCCAGCCCGGGGGACAGAAACAGCTCCCATCCTGGGGGTGGCAAGTCCCACCATGGCCACACTGGCAGAGCTGGGCACAGTTGGCTCCCCAGTGTCCCAAAGGGCATGCTGCAGGAGACAAGGTTGGAGCCTGTCTGGCAGGCAGGGCCAGCATCTCCTGGGTGAATTCTCAGTCCCCAACATCGCTGAAGCCTTCCACTCAGCTTTGGTCTCCCCAGAGACACCAAGGCTTCAAACGGTATCTACACACTGATTACTCACAAATGCTTATCTGCAGTCTCTAGCCTGAATTTCAGACCCACGTGCCCAGCTGCCTGCCTAACCTCTGCACCTGCCTAACAGCCTTTCAAAATAATGTGATCAGGGCCAGACAACCAAAGGCTTCCAAACTACTGTACATCACTTAGCTCTGGACTTTTTTTTTTTTAATATAAGAGAGAAGTAAATGCTCACACCATTCAGGGCATAATTTTTGTGTATATGATACTAGCAGATAATCTAATAGGAGTTACCAAATTCTATGGAAAAAGTCATCTCCAAGATCACTTCCCTCTACCCTGCCCATCTTTTTCACGGTAACTGCTTCGCATTTTCCCTTTTCAAAATTTGCTTTATTCAGTTTTTTTGACTAATCTTTTCCATGATGTTCTTCATATGTTTATGTGGGAAAGAGGCCATTATAAATAAATAAAAAATAAATTGGCAATGCAAAAAAAAAAAAAAAGTCCAGAACTGAGCTTATGGTTTTCCCGTTTTCCCCATGCAGAGGGCAGGGAACTTTTTCCCTGACCCGTTCATTGCTGCATGCTGAGCATCTAGAACAATACCCACCATGTAGGTGATGCCCAATACATATTTGCTTATTGTGTTTACATCAACGGCCGAATCAAGGTGGGTCCAGAGGCTTTTATACCCAGGATCTCGGTCCTCAGCCCATCCCCTCGGCATGCACTCAGACACACGGGCCGCCACATACGTTGAGAGCAGTCAGGGCCGGTCCAGCCAGCCAGGCAGTAGCAGGTCCCATTCGAAGGGTGGCAGGAGGAATGGTTGGCACACTTGCAGGGCACACAGCGTTTGCCATAGCGGCCAGGCTGACAGGCTGGGGGTAAGGGGCTCGTGGTGACTGGGGGCAGGGGCCAACCCTCAGTCAGCCCTTGACTCCACCCTCTCCCTGCCTCCTTCCCACTGTGTGTAACCAGCCCGTAGACTGGAGTCAGCAGAGCAGACCAAGAGGGGAAGAGTGGGGGCTTCTGGCATCTGACACTGGACTGAAAGGCAGGGGGAGGGGAGGGAGCCTCACATTTCTGGCAGAAGGGGCCCCGGAATCCGGGTGCACAAACGCAATTGCCATTCTTGGGGACGCAGGTGCCCCCGTTCTTGCAGGCACAGCTGTTTCTACAGTTGGCTCCCCAGAAGCCGTCAGGGCAGGGCTGGTGGCAGCGGGTACCTGTGAGAGGGGTAGGCTGAGCCTGGCCTGTGTCCCCTCTCCTCATCCATAAGGATTCTCTGCACACATGTCCCGTGGGATACATCCCCCCACCTCCACGGTAAGCCTGGGGCCTGCCCACCATAAGGCTCACCTGTCCACCCAGCCTGGCACTGGCAGTGTCCGTGAACAGGATCGCAGCCGTCAGCATGGTCACAGTCACAGCGACGGGCACAGCCTTCGCCAAACTGCCCCTTCTTAGAGAGGGAGTGGGGGAGAGGCCAGTGAGCTGGGGGATGTGGTGCCCTCCCCTCCACCCAGGCAGGCGGGCGGTTGCACACTTACTGGGCAGGGGAGTTGGCAGTGGGTCCCATGCCACCCAGGGGTACAGGTACAGGCTCCAGTCTGGGGGCTGCAGGCTGCCTCATGGGCACACTGGCAGCTGGCATTGCAACCGAAGCCCCAGGTTCCAGGTGGGCAGGGCACAGAGCAGTTACCACGCTGCCAACCTGGAAGAGGGACTTGTAGGTAGGCATGGGGACCCAGCTGCCCTCCTGAGCAAGCACACACTGGGCAATGCCTGTGCCAGACTCTGAGCTACCAGCACAGGGTGGGGATGGGGGTGCTCACAGCCCCATAGGTGACAAGCATATGAATCGTTGGATGTTGGACAGAAGGCTGAATGACTGTGGGGGATGCACCACCCCCTTCTGAGTCTTGGTTGCCTCTTCTGCCAAAAGAAGGGGGTTGGCAGCAAACCCAAATGCTTACCGAGGCCCCATTAAGTAACTAAATGTGTTCTCCAGGTCATGTGTAAGACAATAGGGAAGAGTGGGGACTGGAGACTGGGACGTTTGTTAAATATGAAGGAGAGCTAGTCAAACAAAACGTGTGTCAGAACCCAGCCCTAAAGACTGCCAAAGGGCCACTCCTGGTAGATCTCCTGGCGCCGGCATTCTGTGATTCTGTATGACTGAGGATGAGGAATGTTCAGCAAAGAGATGCCTCTGGCCTGGGCCTTTAAGGACAATTGGGATTTTTGTGGTTGAAACAAAAGCAAAGTGGATATTCCAGGAAGGAAGTAGCCTGGCTACTTTCCCGCCGTCCAGCTGCTGCCCAGTGATTCCGCCCTTACCCTGCAGCCTCTCCCCTACCCTTGGCCTGCCCCTGCACTTGGACTCTCCCTTCTTCCCATGGCCCCGCCCCCAAATCGCCCTTCCAGGAGACCCCAACCCAGTACCTTCCTTGCAGACGCAGGTGCCATCGATGGGCGAGCAGGCGATGGCATTTTCGCAGGAGCAGCGTGCGGAGCAATTGATTCCGTAGGTGTCAGGGGGGCAGAGGCTAGCGCAGTGCGGTCCCTGAAAATGGGGGTGGGTGGGTGGGCGCACTCATGAGAGGGGCGGGCGGACTCCCCGGGCCTCTTCCGCACCTCCCTCGCGGCGGAGCTCGCCTCACCGTGTAGCCTGGCGCGCACAGGCAGAGGCCGCTGTCGGGCTGGCAGACGCCGCCGTGAAGGCAGAGGCAGTGCTCCTGGCAGCCCGGCCCGTGCGTGTCCTGCGGGCAGCTCTCGTTGCAGTGGAGGCCCGCCCAGCCCGGCAGGCACGAGCACTCCCCGCTCATCGGGTGGCAGCTGCGGGCAGAGGCGCGGGCGCCGGGCTCTCTGAGCCGAGGTCCGCAGGCCGACCTCCCCCCGCCCCACTCCCGCCTCCGCGGGGTGGAGGGGGTAATCAGGGAGGCTCCGCGCCATTCCGGGGGCGGCCCCCCGACCCCCGTCCCCGAGGCCCCGCCCGGTTCTCCTCTGCCACATCTGCGTCCCGCCCCCGCCCAGGATATGCCCCCGGTGCTTTTCGTGACTCCGGTGGCTTCAGCACTGAAGGCCTCTCCCACTGGCCTCCTGACCCCTTGACCACAGCGTCCCACGGCCTACCTGAGGCTGTGCTCCGGGTCGCAGGTGCAGGGCACCTGGCAGCTGAGGCCGTAGAAGCCGTCGGGGCAGAGGCGCTCGGCGCAGCGGTCCCCGGTGAAGCCGTGTTCGCACAGACACGCGCCGTTGGCCGGGAAACAGAGGGCGCCCGGGGCGCAGTCGCACGTCTCAGCACAGTCCAGCCCGAAGCGGCCCACGGGGCACTCCTCGCGGCACCTGGGCGCCTCGGGGGAGTGAGCCTGGCAGACGCCGTCCACAGCTGCCCCTGCACCCCTCATGCCCGGGCTAACACCACTCACCGGTCCCCCGTGTATCCCGGAGCACAGCGACACTGCCCGGTGAATCGGTCACAGAGGCCTCCGTTGTGACAGCGACATTCCCGGGAGCAGTTGGGTCCATGGAAGCCCTCGGGGCAGGGCAGGGAGCAGATGGCGCCCTGTGGGGGCTGAGAGGTCAACAGAGCCCCGGGAGCCCAGCCCCTCCCCACGGCCAGAGGACCCACCAACACCCTATACCCACCAACACTCAAACTTCTCCAGGGCCCCCACAGCCTACCCCCTCACACACATCCCCCTCAGAAGCCCTGGAGAGAACCACCCACAGAATTCATACCCACAGGCCCCACCCTTCATACCGTCCAGCCAGGTGGGCAGCTGCAGGAATCCTCGGAGGCCTGGAAGACGCCCCCATTTTGGCAAGGCGGAGTGCTGGGGCAGGAGAAGCCAGCACTATGGGGTGAACAGGACACCTCGCAGCTGTTGAGCAGAGGGAGTGAGGTCAGTCTGTAAACAAGCAGTACCTACGGAATTCCCCCTTTGCCTCCCAGGCCCTCGGGACCCCAGGGTTCAGTGAGCCACACCCACCCATCCCTGTGCTGTCTCATTCCCCTTCCCTGTTGGGTAGGGCAGGGATCAGAAGTTTCCAGGACTGGAGTGAAGAGCCATGGGTGGTCCGTCTGCTCTCTACATGCCCTCCATTCCACCTTCACTCATGCTGGTCTCTGGGGGTAACATCTCTGCCTGCCATAGTTTTCATCCCAAGGGCTCAACCCTGGAGCTCCTCCATGAAGCTGGATCTTTGATCTCCACCTAGATGGATGGTCTCCCTCCTGTGACTCCCCAGCGCTCCCTGCACCCTGCCTTGCAATAGGCTCTCTGTGACTCTCTCAGCACCACTTGGGGACATACTTTCATTCAAACGCTGGCTCATGTTATCTTCACAGCAACCCTTTGAGATGGACAATACTGCTCCCATTTCATAGAAAACCAGCTCGTGAAGAGACAGCAATGTGTTCAAGGTTGCTCCTCCAGGGAACAGTAAAGCTGGGGCCAGGATCTTGGCCCCTTGGTTGCATCCCCAAACTGAGGATCCTGAGTTCCCTGGTTTCCCCGTATGTGCCCGTGCATCCGGGTCTGCGATCCCATTAGTGTGCATTCCTCCCGTTACATACGTGGGCCCAGTTCTCTCTGGGGGGCAGAGGCAGGCTCCGGTCTGGGGGTTACAGGGTGCCCCATGGCACTGGCAGCTGAACTGGCAGGCAGGGCCATAGAGGCCAGGGGTGCAGGGCTGAAGGCAGTGTGGGGGCTGCAGGCCAGAGGGACAGGAACATGCCCCACTCTTGGGGTCGCAGGAGCTGCCGTTGCCGCAGTTGCAGGGCTTGTCACACTTCGGCCCCCACACTCCTGGGGCACAAGCTGGGGGATGAGAGGGTGGAAGGGGGTCACCAGGGGTCTTGCCCCTCCCCAGCTCCTCCAGTTAGCTCCTATCTCTGTCTCCTGGTCCCAACACATGCCCCCATGCCTGGCTTTGGCCCATCGGCTATACCACACCCCGAGAAGAGGCAGCTGGCTGCAGTGGGACTCTGCTGGGTGGTTGCCCTGGAGTCCTAAGCACCTGTGCCCTGGTAGGGAGGGTGTGCCTCCTTGCAGGCACAAAAGGACTCGCCCTGCAGTCACCAGCCACTCACCACTGGAGCAGTCGTCACCCCGCCAGTCTTGCACACATTGGCACTGATTGGGTGCCACACAGCGGCCATGGACACACTCCTGAGCACAAAGCGCTGGGGCAGAGATGGGGGTTGGGAGTGAGAAGATGCTTCCATTCCTGCCCTACCCACCTTTTATCCTCTGAAGCCCAACCCCAGCTTCCTCCCATACCAGGGACCTGGAGTTAGCCTGCCAAACAGCATTTCAGCCTCTCAGGCGCAGAAAGACTGAGAGTGAGCAACTCAGGTCAGAGCATGCCAAGACCTCAGGGTTCTGGACTCCCCAGCTCCTTTCTGTGAACTTCTCAAAGCACCTTGCTGGGAAATGAGCATGGGGGTGAGGTTCCTCACAAAGGAACCATATATAGATGCTGTCCAGACAGGAGCTGGGGTGGTCAGGCTGGGTAGGAGTCTCTGTAGCAGGTTGGTGATGGTCCAAGCTGAGGAAAGGGGAGACAGAGCGAGCAGGCTCCGCTCCGGAGATTTCAGGGTGCCAGGAACAGGGGACAGGAGAGACTGGACAGAGACAAGTCAAAACAGATAGGGACAGGCAGAGTCAGAGAGAGAAGCAGACGCCGAGCCCGGAGACACAGGGACTAAGAGACCCAGGCGGCCCCAAGACAGAGCTGCAGAGCCAGAGCCAGCTGACGGAGGTGTGAAGAGGGAGTGGGGGAGGCCTGGGGTCAGCTAGAGACAGAGGTCTGAAGTGGCAGCTCTGTCCCTCGAGACAGGGCTGGGGAGGCGGGGGGCAGGGGAGCAGCCCCCAGGACTCACGGACACAGGCCCCGCGGCTCTCATAGAAGCCCCGGCAGCACCGCAGGCGCATCCGGTGCTCGGTCTTCACCACTTGGCGGTACACGGTCCGGTAGACAACACTGGGGAGACCCAGAGCCAGCCCTCAGTCTCCCCCGCAGAGGCCCCGGCTTCCACCCCACCCCAGCATGGCCCTGGCAGGGCCTGGGGCACCTCCCAGCGCTCTACTCCTCTGCTCCTCTGGGGAAGCAGAGAAAGAACACCCTCTTTGCCCCCCGCCCAGCCACACACCCGCACAACACACCACACCTGCCCACGGAGGGGGCCGGGCACTCACGTGGGCCGGGGACAGGTGTGTGGGCTCTCCCAGGGCCGGCCGCAGGGCTCCGAGGGGAGCAGGCTGAAGGGGCGGGAATGCGACTCCTTGGTAGTGGTGGTGAAACTGCAAGGCAGGGGTCAGGGTCGGGCCCAGGGCAGGGAGAGCCTGAGCTGGCACCCAGGGGCGGGGCTGCAGGGGCTGAGCCACAGTGGGGAATATTCAGCTTTGCTCCTCCAAACCGAGGATGGAGCCCCATCCTGTCGTCCTTCGATCTAGAGGGATCCTCCCTGAGTTGGAATATTCCTGGGAATATGCCATTCCAGCCTCCCATTCTCTACCCCTGTCCCCCGGCCTCCTCTCCCTATATGGGGAGATGGAGCTAGAACTGACTTCTGGGCCCAGAAGATGGAGATAGGTTGAAGCACTTCTGGCCAAATCTGGCCTTGTTCACCAACCCCGTCCCCTTTGCTCTCCCTGGGCGATACCCTCTGCTTGCCCCCTAGTGAATAGCTCCTCCCCTGTGCTTTGTCCTGCAGCCAGCCTCACACAGGGACCAAGGAACCAGAATAAAGAGAGGACAAGGTCAGAGCTGAGATGGAGAATGAAACGATCAAGATGGGGATGGAGTCAGAACATCCCGTTGAGGGGGCAGAGGTACGAGACACAGAAATAGGAAGGAGGTGAGGCTGGAGAGGGGGAGGCGATGAGGAAAGAGGAGCCCAAGCGGGGAGAATAAGGAGCAGGGGGCTTGGGGCCCTCGAGGCGCAGCAGGGGCCCTCTCTCACCTTTCCCAGAAGCTGCAGGTGTTGGGGTCCTTGGGGTTGAGGGTGGCAGCCAGCCCCAGCTCCAGGGCTAGGAGAAGGAGGGCCCGCAGGGGAGGTGACATTGCAGGGGCCTGTGACAGAGCCAGGCGCAGAGCAGGTGAGGGGCACTGTAGCCACAGACCTGGAGGAGCAGGTCTCTGCAGAGACAGAGCCAGGCTGAGAGCGGAGATGAGGCTGCTGCCTCTGGTCCTCTGAGTCCTGCTGCCTGGGCTCCACTCTTGTTCCTGACCGCGTGGAGCACTGCCACGCTTCTGAGTCTTTCTCACATGGCTTCCTCTGTCTGGACATCGGCCTCTCATTCTTCACCTTGAGCACTCACCTTTCAAGGTCTAGCCCAAGCGTCACCTCTCTTTCCTTGCCCTGCTCCTCAGCTTCCACTGGCAGACAGCCCCCACCCATTCTTTCAGGGACCCCCAGCACCATTCACCCACATACTGCTGTTCTGGTGCCTGTTCCCTGACCACGACTTCTGGAGGCAGGGACCTGTGTGTGAATTCCCAGGCCCCAGCCCAGCCCCTACCTAGGGTACCTGGATATTGTACCAAGGTTCCCTGGTGGCTCAGACAGTAAAGAATCCCCCGGCAATGCGGGAGACCTGGGTTTGATCCCTGGATTGGGAAGATCCCTTGGAGGAGGGCATGGCAACACACTCCTATATTCTTGCCTGGAGAATCCCCATGGACAGAGGAGCCTGACCAGCTATGGTCCAGGGGGTCGCAAAGAGTCGGACACGACTGAGCGACTAAGCACAACAACAGTGAAATAGGAGCCGATGAAGGGAAGTTACAAGAGAAGCCGGCCTGGGCTCAGTTAGGGAAAGAACTTTCCAACAGTTGAAGCAGTTCTGTGACAGAATCAGCAGCCTCGCATGGTGAGCTCCTCATCCCTGAAAGTAGGCAGGCAGAGGCCAAAACCACCCTGTTTGGGGGCTTCCAGCAGTTAGGGGCTTCCTACTGGGGAGGAGTAGCACTGGGTCCCAGGGACCCTGAAAAAGGCCCCTCCCACCACTGGGAGGGCACAGCTCCTACTGTCTCTGGGGAACCAATGGTGACTTCTCTTCCCAACTTCTTGATCAGCGTTATCACATCAGTAGTGAAACCAAGCATGGGGGGATTATTTACACCACAGAAATCAGCAAACACCACAAATCGGGGCCAGTACCCCTCCCCACCAGGGCCGGTTGTTAAAGCCGTGCCAGCACACCCCTGCACCCAACTCTAGGCGCTGTCACCAAGGAGGTCCCCAACCTGACCTCAGCCTTGAGAAGCCCCCAGCTCCCTCTGACCACCCACCCGCCATCTGGAAGTGGGCTCCCCCCCCTCTTCTCCACGCCTGGCCTCACCCGGTGGGCGGGAAGCGGCTCAGGACCTCGGAGGAGTCTGTTCTGGCTCCTGAGCTCAGGAGCAGCTGAGCCCCTTGAGCGGCCACCCCCGCCGCTGGTTTCAGATTCTGTGTTCAGTGTTCCTAAAACTTGCCCTGGCTCCCTCCTCTACACCTCCCTGAGGCACCCACATCTGCTTATAATTTTCCCGGGAAGAGAGAAAGGTCATGGTAGCTGGCCCCTTCCCCCTGACTATCTCTGGAATGCGCTGGCCCCGGCCCCGCCCCAGGCCCCCCACCCACACACTCAGCTCCCATCAGGGCAGCCTCCTAGGGATGCTCCCCACCGTGCCTTTCGCCCCACCAGTAAACCCTCCAGCGGTCTGTTCACCACCCTCTCAGCTACAGGGCTGGCCCACCTCTCTTCCCCAGGTTTCCTCATCCCACCCACTCCAGTCTTGCAGAGCTGTAAGGCCCTCCCAGGACTCTGGTTAGAGGTCCCATCCCAGCTCCCCCGGGGCAGATGTCCCACCTCCGGTCCTCTCCGCGTTCTTCCCGGCCACCCTCAGTCCCCAAGTAACTCACCAGGCCTCTATGACATCCTGGGGCCTGAGAAACTCAGTTGAGCCAGGGATAGGGTGTCACGGTCCTCAGGCCCCAGGGCCTGGGGGCATCCAGGGAGGATCCTGGGGGTCCCGGTGCTCAGGATATGGAGCCTGAAAACAGGAAATGGAGCCCAGCTAGAATGTGTGCATATGGGGAGGGCAGCAGGGAGCATGATTGTGGGCTGAGCATGGGGTGGCTCCATCCTCCCACCACCCTGAACTCAGAAGGTAGGATAGGGATAGGTAGGGGCAGGGCCAGAAGCCGCCTTCCCAGCCCACTCTGAGGAGGTGAGGGAGGGACCCAGCCTGGCCTCAGAGAGCCAAGCTGCAGTCAGGAGTGTCCTTCAGGTGACCCCCACAGTCTGCCCCCCCACCCACACAGCCCCCCAGCTCCCTCCCCAAAAGATCTGGCTCCTCCTCCCAAGGTTCCAAAACTACAGCTCTCCTCCAGCCACCTCCCCAGGCCCCTGTCTGGTCCCAGCTGACCTTCTCCCCTTCTCCCTCGAGTTTGCTTGGCAGCAAGCCCGGGGACAGGACCCCGAACCTTCCATACATCTCCCCCTGTTCACCTGTCAATTGGTCCTCACTCCCCTCTTCCTGGAGCCTGGCCTGGGGTCCCATCCTCCAACTGGAGCCCAGTCTGCCTGGATGGAAGGTCATCACCATTGTTCCTGGGTGAGCCTCATCTCCAGCCATTCAGGGACCCCCCACTTCACCCCCAGGCTTCCCACGGCCTGGATCCATCTCCAGAGCCCAAGGCTGCAGTGAGGTGGACAAGACCTGCAGCACGAAGGCCCCAGGAGGTGGAGCAGGGTGGGGGCTGCCCTCCCAGAGAGAGAAAGTCCTTCCTTTCATCTACATCAGCCCCCTCCCACCGGCCACCTCCTCTTAACCAGCTTCCAGAGGAAACTGTTCAGGGGAGCAACTGGAGGTTTAGTCGCTAAGTCATGTCTGACTCCTGGGACCTCATGGACCATAGCCCACCAGGCTCCTCTGTCCATGGGATTTCCAGGCAAGAGTACTGGAGTGGGTTGCCATTTCCTTTTCCAGGGGATCTTCTCCCACATTGCAGGCAGATTATTTACCAACTGAGCCACCAGGGAAGCCTGAGAGGGGCTTAACCCCAACCCCAGGGGGTTGACTCTAATAACTAGAGGGGTGGGGTGAGGCCCTTCCCCAAAAGGGCCTCAGGGCAGGACTGCAGTGTGGAGGAGGCCCCAGCTGGTCAGTGGCGGGGCTGGAAGCCAGAGTGGGGCGGGTGAGATCAGTGGGTGGTCTGCAGGGAGGGGAGAGATGGGATGGGGATCCTGGCAGGGAGGGGCAGGGTTTGGGCTCACCAGCCTCAGCCCCTGAGGAGGGAACACAGGCCAGACCAGGAGCCCCTGCCTGGCGCCCTAGGCTTGTCTACATCTGAGCCTTTGTCCCTGAGGGGCTGGGGAACCTGAGACCCTGGCCACTCTCCCCCAGCACCTCCAAGCCCGGCAGCACTGGGGTCCATGTGGCCCTTCAAGGGGTTTAAATCAGACAACTACCGGCTCCCCATTTGAGCCCAGAGCCCACACTGCAGGCTCCCTTCTTCCCATACAGATAACCTCCCCCTCTGCCCCCTTTCTCCACTTCACCTCTGGACTAAGGGACCCACACATCTTTCCTCACAACTGGAATACCAATGTGACCCCATGTATCATTTACCACGTTGGCACAAGCAGTGGGCTGAACAGTTTATATGGATCATCTCGGGTAGAGCTTATGTCAACTCACTGTGGTGAGGAGGGCATGGCAACCCACTCCAGTATTATTGCCTGGAGAATCCCATGAACAGAGGAGCCTGGGAGGCTACAGTCCGTAGGGTCACAAAGAGTAGGACACAACTGAAGCGACTTATCACACATGCAACCTATGGTGTTAGCTATTGTTATTCACTTTACAGATGAGGAGACAGGCAAGGACAGAGTAAGTCCCTTGCCCAAGGCCACATGGAGAGCAATGTCAGTGCTGGGATCCAAACCCAGACCAGAAGAGCCCTCCCACTGCGGTTCTAGTCTCTCCCGAGCCCAGGCAGGAATCCCAGGGGCTTTGCGTCTCTCTTTAATAGCCTTGATTATGGTGAGGGGGTGCCTGGCAGGGGTTGGACAGGGAAGTGGATGGCGGGGGGAGTGGGCTGCCGCAAGAACTTGATCAGAGGCGTGGGAACCAGGATGTGTTTACAGTCAAGAATGAGCTGACACTTCTCTCTCCTCCACCTCGAGATGCAAAGCAGCTGGGCGCCTGGCCAGGCCTTCCAGTCCCCAGTCCCGCCTTCGAGGGCCCCCCAGCATCCCTGCCCTCTCAGCCCCCAGGCCCATGCAGGGCCCAACCCAGCTCGTCCTCCCCTGCTCTTCTATTCAGCCCGATCCCCTCTGGTGGGGAGCCCTTCCACTCTCACTGTGTTCCAGCCTCTGCTGGAAGGAGGGCAATGGGTCTGAGGCCTCTGGGAAGGGAGTGGAGTTCCTAGTGGACCAGAGATGGTCCATTTCTATGGAAAGCAGAGAGCAAGAGTGGGGCTGATGGAAGTGAGACAGCAGGAGGGGCTTCCCCACCAGCTCCCTTCCAGCTGCTCTTCTTTGGGTGGTGGTGCAGCAAAAGATACTGTCTGAACTCTGCAGCCCCCGCCACTCCTGTTCAAACCTGGGTTCAAATCCCAGCTCTCAGTTCCCTCATCTCTAAAATGGGGAGGGTGATAGTACTTGTCTTCATAGGGTTCTCGTGCAGAGTCATAAATGAGTTCATGCAGACAAAGAGCTTAGAGAACTACCTAAGAAGCTCCATGAACAGCCACTGTTTGCTATAGCATCCTTAGACCCAGTCCTCCTGCACCCAGAGCGGCCCCTTCCCCACTCCACCTGGCACTGTCATACTCTGAGTATAAATTCCAGGAAAAACTGTTTCTCTTTTTTATGTTTTTTTTTTTTTTTGCCGAAGAACCCCTACGATGATCCGGGAATGGGAATGGGGCCCTAGATGCTGACAAACAGAAAGGATGTGGGGAGGGAAGGGGATCACGCTTCCCCCGAGAACTCTATCCCCCAGAATGACGGGCTGCCCGCCAGGTACATCTTCAAGCCAAAGGCGGTTGATGAGGCAGGACGCCTGAGTTCTGTTTCCCGCTGCCCCAGCTCTCAGCTTGAGCACCAGCTCCAGCTCTTTTTCTTGGCTCCACTGCCCCCCACCCACCCACCTCCTCTCTTCTCTGTCTCTCTCTTCCACTTTCCCATCTTGGAGACCAAAGTTTCTAGTACTTACAAGCTGTACGACCTCAGGCACATCACTTGAGCCCTGAGAGCCTCCATTTCCTCATCTGTAAAATGGGAGAACAGCCCCGCATCTCCCAGAGTTCAGTGGGAGTTGGAACTGCTGGTTCCAATAACCATCCTAGAACAGAGCCTCTGGCCACAGGCTGCGCAGTGGAGGATGCAAGAACAGAATCCCCCAAGTTCTGGCTCTCTGCCTCTTTCTTTTTGTCTTTTCTTCTTCAGAAACCCTCCGCTTTCTGTTGTTTTTTCTTTCTCTGTCACTTTCTTGGTCTCCTTCTGCCTCTCTCCTTTCTTTTCTGTGTCAAAGCTGCCATGTACAGTCGTGTAGCGTGTTCACTGCACTAGGGACTCTGCCTTCAGGTATGCAGTGGAGGCTGATGCCAACCACGACCCACACACTGAGCCCTCGGTGCCAAGGTTGCCTCGCCCTGTGGCTCTCTTGTCTTCCAGGATCTCCCCGTTGTCTGTCTGTTCTCTGTGCCCCTTCCTGACCTCTCTTTGCCTTGGAGACAGGCTGGCTTGGTCCTTCCCACTCAGCAGAGAGATCTGAGTCCCAAGACTTCCATTCCCTCCCCACTCAGCGAGGCCCTCTGACCCAGCTCTGCCAGCAGCCTAGACTGCTCTGCTCCACGTGCCACTCAGAACACCCGTGTACACACTCGTACACACATGCATAAAGCCCCTCCTACATCCAGCCAAGCCAGGCCCCCCGGCACGCCAGGCATGTCTGCCGGATGGAGGGACAGGAAGCCTGCGCACTCCTCGTGCTCCAAAGGCTGGGCTGGAAGGGAGCAGGGGTGAGGGGCAGGTCTTGTGTTCTCTGTGGCTCAGGAAACAGAAGCTAGAGGGTCCTCAGCCCGACCTGTTTACTCATCAGGAAATAGAGAAACTGCAGGAGTTCTGATTCACCAAACATTCACCACATGCCTGCTGGAGGCTGGAGCCAGTCCAGACCCTCACCATCACCCACAGGTGGAGTGACCGTCACCCCCGTGTCACAGAAGAGACCGGGGAGGGTCTCTGGTAGAAGGACTTGTCCAAGGGCCAGCTGATCAGCAGGATTCAAATCTGCTTTAAAGAACAAAGCAGTGGGGGGGGGGAGGTGACCTCTGGGGTGACCCAGACCAGGGAGTCGCTCCCCCTGCTCATCGCCACCCCCAGATAACCCCACAAAGTGCACCTCCGCTCTGGCCGCTGCCCCTCTCTAACGCCTCTGTGGCTCCCCAGCACCCTGGGAAAGGGCACCCAGGGCCCAGTGGCCAGCCTCGGCTCCTGGGCTCCCATCACACTGGACGTGTCTCTCACCACACGGGCACCTCCGCCCAGGCCACCTCTGGAATATCCAGGTCCTACCCCTCCTTCCAGGCCAGCCTCATCCAGGAAGCCCCCTCAGTGACTCCACACCGCCGCTGTTCTCCCCTTTCCTGGGACCTTCCTCCAGGCTCTTAGCACATTCACCGCTGTGGCCCAGTGGAGCCCTGGGTTGTTCCTCAATTCTTCCCTGAGGCCAGCTTCAAGCTGGACACGGACCAGTCCCCAGGGGCCAACACTCCTCAAACTCCAGCCACAGAGACCAGTATCCTTCCTCTGGGGCCAGGTGGGACTAACCTGGCTCAAGCCAGGAGCTCACAGCCCCCGGAACCCCTCAAGTCTGATGGCCTGATGAGGTAGTAGGGGCCACATCCTGTGACCGCCAGCTTATGAGTGAGGCTGGTTTCCCCGCCAGACTGGGACAGCCTCTAATTCCAGTCCTGTCTGAGGCTCTAAGAATGGCCGGGCTGCCCCCCGAATGTTCCCTCAAGGCTCCCATCCCCTGGTCATTATATTCCTATTAAAGGCTGTCTTCCCCACTGGAATGGAGCTCCGTAGGGTCAGGGCACTTCTCTGCCTGCCTTACCACCACGTCCCCAGCTCTGGCCAGCACCTACAGGCACATATCCAGGGTGTGTGGCACCCAGTGGGCGGTAACTGAAGGTTGCGTGGAGTGGATGGACTGATAAACTCTAAACCCTTTTTGACTTGGGTAAGCCTGACCTTACTTGGTGGGAAATGGGGAGAGGGAGAGGCTGTGGCTTGTTTCTGGCTCAGCAGACACCAGGGCCTCCCTTCCAGGGCCTTTAAGACCCAACATTGCTAAGTACATGGAAGGTGGAGTTCAGAAAGAACTTCCCAACATTACAAACTGAAAGGCAGCTCCAGACCTGCCCTCCTGAAGGCAGCGGGCAGGAATTCCTCAGGGCTGGCCTCCAAGTTCCTCTGGGATGAGGCCACCGGAGTGCCGGAGTGCCGGGCACTGAGTCACCTGGAGAGGAGGGGGTGTGTGCTCATCCTGCACTTCCACTCAGGGACCACGCCCACCCCTCACTGTCTAGCCACACATCTCCTTCTACACAGAGGAGGGCGCAGATGCTACCAGGTGGGGGCGGGCTGGGAGGGCAAGACGGGAGAGGAACTCAGAAGGCTCCCTGGCCCAGCGCCCAGCTGTGTGCTAGAGACCCCCATCTCGCCATGTGTGGGCGCTGTGACACCAGTTACCACCCCTATACGGTGAGCTGGATCCTTTCAGTTCGTTCTCTCAGTAACCCTAGAAAGCAGGTGCTATTATACTGCCTGTTTTGTAGATGAAGTAATCCCGCTTTCACTGCCCAGGGACCGGGTTCAATCCCTCATTGGGGAACTAAGACCCCACAAGCCATGCAATCCCCCAAAAAACAAATCCCAAAGAGGGTTAAGTAATTTTCCCAAGGGCACACAGCCAGCCAGGGGCAGGGTGGGTGTGTGGACCAGGTCCATCAAGCTCCAAAGACAAGGCTGCCCCGTAGGCCCTTCTCTTTGATCTTTAGACGCTGTCTCTCCTTCTGTTTCTACCTTCTCTACCTCCTTCTTGTTCTTTTTCTCAGTCTCTGCTCTGTTTTTCCAAATATTTCTGCCTGTGTGTTTTTCCATCTGTTGGTCTCTGCTTCCACATTCCTGATTCTCTTTATCTCTGTCTTGTCTTTCTCTCTCCTTCCGTGTCTCCTCTTGCTCCTCCTGCTAGCTTCTCTCTGAGAGGTTAGGTGACTGGGCTAGTAACAACACCCTCCCCAGAGCTAGGATGGGCCTCGGGGCCCCTCATGCACCCCGGGAAGGGTCTTTTTCAAGGCTTTCAAGGCTACTCAAAGGAGAAGTTCAGAGCACTGTGGTGGAGGCCCTGCCTGACCCAAGTCCCCTCTCTAGCAATGTGTGTTGATGGTAGGGAGGCAGACAGCAGCCCAGTGACCAGGTTTCCGAACCGTGGTCGGGGCTGCCTAGAAAGCCAGTTTCCTCTTCTGGGAACGTCTGATAGGGAATGGAAGGGGGGCAGTGGGTGGTGGAGAAACAGATGCCAACCCTCAGCTTCACCGCCTGGTGAAGACTGGAAGACAGAGGGGAGCCTGGCCAAACCAGCTCCTAGGTGGCAGGGAGGGTAGCCCCAACTGCAATGGCAAGTTTGCTGGGTAGGCTTTGGGAAACCGCAAAAACAGCAGAGACAGCAGCAGGGGACAAATGGCTAGAGAGAGGAGAGTGGTCCCACACCTGGCCCCATGTGCCCACCCCAGGGACTGTCGCATGGATTGGGATGGGATGGGATTCAGACAGCTCCCTGACCCCGCAGGCCCAGTAAGCTGTAAGGCCAGTAAGCCCAGTAAGGCCAGGGTTGAGAGCTGACCCCTTGCCCAATCCTGCCTGGAACTGGGGTCTGTCTGAGCCTGGGAGCCTGGGAAACTCGGGCCAGCACAAGCTGTTCCCATCCCCGGGGACTAGGGTCACAGCCCAGCCTCGGGAAAGGCTACTCATAAAAGGCCAGAGCAGGACAGCTGAAAGTTCCCTACTGGAGGCTGGAGATGCAGCCCCCTCTGGGGCCCCCTCCCCCTCCTCCCCCTCATACACACCAGCCCAGAGGGCTTTCTGAGGATCCACATGCCTGAGATCTTGGGCCAACTCCCTGCTCCTCAAACCAGCAAAGCTGTGAGCCCCAGGGACCTGAAAACCTGGGTCCCTTCCCTCCATACTCCTCAAAGATTTCTCCTGGTGGGGAGAGGAAGGACCCTGTAATGAACACGGAGCAGGCACAGTTCTAAGCAGGAGACATGTTTTTGCTCTCTAACCCTCACAACAATCCCATAAGGTAGGCACTGTATCGTATCACTCCCCTTTTAGAAATGAGAAACCAAGACACAGGTCCTACCGCTAATAAGGGGACAAGTCGAGATTCGAACCTGGACAGCCTTGACTTCAACGTGGGTGCTCTTTAACACTAGGCAGCCAAGAAGAGGGCCTGGTAAGTGCTTCTCTCTCCAGCCCTCACAGGGGGCCAGTGGGGTGGTGGCTGCCCCTGGACTCACAAAGTTCCATACAAGGGGCTGGGAAGCGGCCTTATTTGCATGTCATTTACATGCAATTTCATTATGGATGGCAACCCCCAATCCCCTTTGGCCCATCTCCACTGCCCCATCCCCTTCAGGTCTCTCTCCCCCACCACACACTCCACCCAGAGGCCCCCCAGGGCAGAGTGGTCGCGAGACCAGGGCGGCGCCATCACTCACCTGCCTCGCGACCTTATTTCTCCGTTTGCCTGGGATGGGGAACGCCCAGGTGGGTCCAGAGGAGGACAGGGCAGGGGTCCCTGCGTGGAGCCCCAGCCCGACTGCGGGAGCGGCGGGGAGGCCGAACGTTGTGGATCGCTGGGCGGGGAGGGGCGCGGAGGGGCGGGGGGCAGGAAAGGGGTGGGAACTCGGGCCCTCGCCAAGGCAGGAAGTTTTGACAAGGAAACCGGGAGCCGGGGGAGGGGAGATCCAGAGTGCCCGGGGAGGGAGGCTGTGTAGGGGTGGGACCACGGAGGCCAAGCGGCGGCGAGGACGACCTGGCAGCCTGGACCGGGTGCAGAGAGGGGACGAGCACGGGATAAGAGCAGGGGTCCCGGTCCAAGTCCCTCCTTGGCTCTTCACCAGCTGTGCGGCCAGGGAGGACTCTGCCTCTCGGGCCTCAGCTTTCCTGTCTGTAAAGTGGGGTGGCGGAGGGAAATTAATGAGATCGTCTACGTCGGGCACCTCCCCAGTGCGGCCCAACAACTGTTATCTTATTAGAGGCACGACCCGGGGATCGACCGGCGCATCCCAGACTGAGAGAGCCGCGACGGGAAAATGTGTCTCCTCTTCTCCGGCCTGAGGAGGGTGTGATCCTTGGAAGCAGAGTTCCGCGGAGTCTCCGCCTCTGCCCGCCCCCTCGGTCCAGAGCCCGGGCGCTCGTGTGCACCGCGCGCGGGGGACTCTGCGCAGACCCGGCACGAGCCGGGCGCCACCTGGCGGCCAGCGCCTGCTTCCGCACAGCCCGCGACTCCCTACCTGGGAGAAGTGCGTCGCCTCCAAGGTGGACAACCTGTATCTCATCCTTCTCAGGGCACTTTTCCCTTCTCAGCCTCCGAGAGGACAGAGGCAATTTTCGTTAACAACTAATATTTGCTTTCAACGTCGTTAGATCTTTAGGAATTGGTTCACTTAACCCATCGGTTCTATTTACATGATGATGTTCATATAATTGCTATTGCTAAGTCACTTCAGTCGTGTCCGACTCTGTGCGACCCCATAGACGGCAGCCCACCAGGCTCCCCCGTCCCTGGGATTCTCCAGGCAAGAACACTGGAGTGGGTTGCCATTTCCTTCTCCAATGCATGGAAGCGAAAGGTGAAAGTGAAGTCGCTCAGTCATGTCCGACTTAGCGACCCCATGGACTGCAGCCTACCAGGCGCTTCCATCCATGGGATTTTCCAGGCAAGAGTACTGGAGTTCATGTAATTAGGCACCAGCAAGAGGCAAAAGCAGGATTTGAACGAAGTTCTTTGGTCCGTCTGATTATAGGGCTCTGTCTAACAAGCCCCCACCCGGGACAGAAAAAGATACAATAGTTCAGGAAAAGCAAGACAAGCACATTCCTCTTTGGCGACTTCAACTTTATTAAGGTAATATGACTGACATACAAGTTTTAAAAACACCCACTTAAAAGTGTTCGATGAGGTCCTTTTACATTTTTATGGTGGTAAAATATGTGTAATATGAATTTTATCATTTTAACCATTTTTAAGTGTACAGTTCAATGGGCATAAAGTACATTCATATTGTTCAACCATCACCACCAGCCACTTCCATAAGTTTTTTCATCATTCCAAACTGAAACTGTGTACCCATGTAGCTATAAGTCCTCATTCCTCCTCCCCAGCTCTTCTAATTCTTTCAGCTTCCATGAATTTGATTCAGTACTTCATATAAGTGGAATCGTACATTATTTGTCCTTACAATACGTATCTGGCTTGTTCACTTCGTTCAAAGTCTTAATTTGATGCTGTTTTGTTTTGGGTTTTTTGTTTGTTTGTTTTTTGTTTTGCTTTGGCGTGCCATGGGGCTTGTGGCATCTTAGTTCCCTGACTAGGAATTGAGCCCAGGCCATTGGCCTGGGCTGTGAAAGCACTGAATCCTAACCACTAGGTCCTTCCCAGGGAAGTTCCCCAAGTTTGATTAGTTTTGACAAATGTGTCATCTGTCAAAAACTTTTTTTTAAAAAACGTTTTCCTCTCTCCAGAACGTCCCTTGTGCTCCTCTGCTGATAATGTTCCACCTGCTATTCCATCCTCACTCCCCAAAGCCAGCCCTATGAAATCTCTAATCTGCTGTCACTGTAGATTTTTTGTTCTAGAATTGCATATAAATGGACTTATACAACGTGTATTCATTCATGTCTAGCTTCTTTCATTTACCATAAATTTTTTGTTCCTTGCTTACCACTGAGTGATATTCCATTGTACAGGTATATCCCAATCTGTGTCTACACCAGTTGATAGGCATTGAGTTTTTTTCTCCAGTTTTAGGCTATTATGAATAAAGCTACTATGAACAATCATACTCAAGTCTTGTGTGAACATGTTCTCATTTATTTCTGTAACTATTTAGAAGTGGGATTGCTGGGTTATAACAATTATGAATTCTTCATGTATTCTGGTTTCAAGCCCTTTGTCAAAAATATCTATCGAGAATATTCTCTATCAGAGAGAAAGGCTAGTGCTGTTTAGTTTGGTGCTTCAAGTGATGGGAGGTGAAGGGAAGGCTTGGATTGGACAGTGCTGCTCACTTTGGGGAAAGAAGGCAAGGTGGGATGTTGCTTCTCCTGACTCCAGAGTTACCAAAAGTCTCCAGCAGGGGACAGCAGAAACCAGAGGACAGATTCCGGGTCCGGAGGCCAAAGACCATAGAGTGGCAGTATGTCTGAGGCCAGAGGGGCTTTGAAGGTCCTTTGATGGATCACTTTCATGGGGTAAATGGGGAGACAGAGGGCAAGAGAGGAAGAATGTGGGCTCCTCCCTCCTTCACCTGGCTCACTTGTGTGGTGACCCAAGGATGAAAGAGCAGATAACCAAGGAGGGTCTTGGAATGCAGGAATGGAAAAAACAGACCCTTATCATCCTTCCCTCCCCTATGTTGTAACTATTAATGGAACAATATAACCTGTCTCCCCTCCTACCCTATAGGGAGGAGGTATTTGCCTTACTCTCCGCGCCCCCCACCCAGTACACGCGCCTCATCCAATCAGCAAATGACACGCAAGACCCCACTCCTTGTACCCTGGGTATAAAAGTGGATTAAGGATCCCCATTCAATGTCCTTGAATTCTCCCTTGAGCTGGCCCGCTGTTCTAACAGTGTCTCCCATTCTAATAAACTTTATTTCCTCTCATTCTGTCTCATGTCTGGAAAATTTTCCAACATGCACCTGGACCATGACAACTTGTTCTCATCTTTTCACATTCAGCTCGACTGCCCTTTCCCTGGGAGACTTTCCAGCTTCTCCCCATCCCACTCCTGTCTATGAAAGCTTAATTTGCCTCTCTTTTGCTAAACTCTTAGTTCTTCAAGTACTGGGGCCAGGTTGATATCATCTTTGAGATCTCAGGGCCTGGTACAAAGTAAGTACTCAATGAACTTTAGAGTGAATGGCTGCCACCCTGTGCAAAGATCTTCCAAGCCTCTGCACCAACTCTGCCTCCTGGGCCCAGCCCTGTAGCGAGAAGGATGGAAGTTCCCCTGTTGCCTCCCTGGAAGGTACAAGGGAGTCTAAGGTCCTCATTTACCCTTTTGTTCAATAGCACCGGTTTTTGTGTTTTCCTGTTGTTGGGCTGCATACCACAGGCCTGCAAACCCTGTAATTTCCCAGCCTCAAGATCAAAGAAAGAGCCCAGAGTTATTGATAAAGGCATCAGTGGTTTAATAGATAGGGGATCTTACACATCTGAAGCAAAGTCTTGGAGCCACTGGGGAAGTGGATGTGGTTCCAGTTATGGAGGAATTGACGTCAGGTTGGTTCATGGGTTAGCAGGGTGGCCAGCAGAGGGGCTCCCCCTTCTGATAAACTACCACAGTGAAGATAGTTCTGACCTAAAGATTGGAATAATCACTATCTGGGGCCAGGGATAAGTATGTAGCCGTTTACTGATTAGGCTCTATGATTAAGAGGGAAGGTCAGTCATAGGAGCAGGACGTACGTGACGCAGGGACTGGTCAAGCAGATGTACAGAGAGCAAAAGCATAGCCAACTTGGGTGGCCTGACACTGGAGCCTAGTACCCAGAATACAGAGGAAATGACATCATGATGATGTTGAAGGCAACTACTAACTTTTATTAAACAAACCCTACTGATTACTAGACACACTTAGAAGACCTTTTCATTTAATAACTTATTAAGGGGAGCAGAGTTTCTCCCCTCAGAGAGCTCACATGCTAATCCAGGAGTTAATTATTCCTTCATTCATTCATGAAAAAAGATTCGGTGAGCACCTATTATGCACAGGCATAGGGTCTAGAGATATAAACAAGATAGGCAAAAACCTCTGCCTAGATATGAAAGGGAATAAAATGAAGCTTTCATCCCAGTAGCAGTGCCAGTGAAGAGCTAAGAAACAAACTCAGTAAAACCATGATGCATCAGAAGACAGTAAGTGTTATTACAAACAATAAAGAAAAACAAAACAGGAAGAGCGATAGGGAGCACTGGGGGTGCCGTTTTTCTGGAAAGGTGGTCAGGAAAGTCCTCACTGAAAGGGTATCCTTCAGGTGAAACCCTAAACGAGGTGAGGGAGGGAGCCACACAGATTTCTGGGGTAAGGGCATTCCAGACAGGGGAAGAACATGTGCAAAGGTCCTGGGGCCAGACTAGCTAGGAGACTGGAACCTAGTGAGTAGCAGGGAGCATGCTGGGAGTTGTTGAGGACAGAGGAGCCTGGAGGTCAAATCTGCAGGGCCTTGTAGGTTGTAGTAAGGCTGTTGATTTTTCTCTGTGTAAGACAGAGGTTATGAGACAGAGGAAGGACATGATTCAACTCAGACTTTAAAAAGAATGACTGTTGTGTTTAAAAAAAAAAAAAAATAGCCTGTAAGGAGCATGGTTGGAAGCAGGGAAACTGGGGAGGAGGCCCCGGCACTGATCCAGGGAGCCGTGTGATGGTATGGATGAGCAGAGGTGTCAAGGAGCGTGTGAGCTCAGAGCACAGTAGCAAGTGCTAACAAAGGGCATGGGTGCCTCTTCCCTCCAGGATGGGGAGGGACTGCTAAAGCATTCCAGAGGCCTTAAAAGAGTTTGGAAAGGACTGGAGAGGGCTCCCTGATCCAGCTTGGAAAGAGGGGCTGAGAATTGACTCTGGGCTGGTCCCACGGTCACCTGGACATACAACTCATCTCAGACCACTCTCTGTCTCAGCCACAGCCGCACCGAGGTACTCCAGATCACACAAACACAGGGAAGCAAGGGGCCTGCGGTTCTGCCCCAAACACAGCCCGTGGGAGTGGAAGGGTCCCTGAGAGCCTCTCGGGAAAACCTGGAAGGAGAAAATACAGCAGGCTCTAGCTGCTCTCCCTGCCTCTCCAACCGAGCTCCTTGTAAACAGTTGGCAGCGATGATGATGACAGCGGTTAGGACGACCCACTCATAGGGCATGTGCCCGGCTGACCCTTTCCCTCTCCTTTCTGGATGTTAGTGGAGGGGAGGCTGAAACACAAGCTGTGGCACACACACCCCACCCATTGCCCGCCTTCCGGCCTGAACTTCCCTCCTTATTTCGGGCTCCAATGTTCCTCCCTGGGTAGTCTCTGACTTGAATCTGCCCAAAAGTCCCCACCCCTAAACTCTTCCTCCCAGCCCTGCCTATGGCCTGCCCGCCAGGCTGCCTGGCACTCAAGCTCCGTCCCTCACTCCTTCCACTCTAGCTGTAATCACAGCTCAGCCCAGACCGCCCCCCCTCTTGAGAATAATTGGGGCTGATTTAGGGGCTATCAGGGGAGGGGGGGCTAATGGAGTTCGTGGGGGGCCGCCCTGGTGATGAGGGGAAGGTTGAGAGGCAATTAGCAGGGCTGACAGCCTCGGGAATCACCTAACGTGCATGCCTGCCCGCAATAAGGGCTAGTGGAGGGGTGGGGGCGGGGGCCTGCTCCACCCCCACATCCAGGGGTGGACTTGGACTTAAGAAGGGAGCTGGGCCCTCCATCAGCAGGAGGCTGGAGGACAGACAGCAGAAGGGACTTCCAGAAAAACAAGAGCAAGGGAGGTGGGGGGCATTATGGGGAGGGAGGGAGGCTGATGGGATGAGCCAGGAGCTTCTGGTCCTCCATTGCCCCCCACTTCCCAACACACACACACACACACACACACACACACACACACACAGGGCCCAGGCTGAATCCTATCCGTCGCTGGGGACCAGCTCCTGATTAATACCAACATTAGTCCTGAACACTCTCCCCTCCTGGCCCCCCTGTCATTAATTACCTCCTCTCCTGGCCCAGCGCAAGGGAAGCCAGCTCCTTCGAGGGAAAAAGAACAGAGTCTGCCCCCCTGCCCAAGAAGCCACTCCTGCCCCCTCCTCCCTGCTGCTGGAGAAAGAGAAGAAGAGAGGAGTCGGGAGGGAGGGACGGAAGGAAGGGAGGGAGACTGTGCCCCTCTGTCCCCAGCACCCCCACAGCGTCCTTTCATCCTGGGAGTCTAGGTTTCGTCCCCACCTCTGGCTGGAAGAGAGGCCCCGTGGACGAGGCCCTGAGCTCCCTGCCCAGCTACAACCCTGGTGTTTCCAAGTCAGGAGCAAGACTGCACAGATATGGGCAGAGAGCCCAGCTGACACAAACCTTCACACAGGGACAGCCACATACAAACACAACCCCTGAAACACTGGGGCCAAAGTCACACTGGGTGGGAAGGGGCTCACACACTCTGCTGCGGGGACTGCCCACCACCACACGCAGAATCACACCAGGAGCGTTCAGTCAGCTGCGTGGAGAGGGGCATGTAACGTGTCACAGAACATTCGAGTGTCAACGGAGGAGGCTTTGCCTCACATGAAAGTGTATGAGCCTCAGGAGAAGGGATGCCAGGCTTCTCCTCCCTCCCTCCCTCTCTCTTACACACGCGTGCACACACACACACCTTAAAGCAAAGGGTAGTGAACTGAAACTAAGCCCACATCTACCCCAGCTGTCCAGCCCAGGGCACCAAACCCTAACTCCTCTCTCAGCCCTTGCCCCCCAAACTGTGTCTCTGAGTGCTTCCTTTGAGAAACCCCAGGCAGCCCAGTTCCCACTCAAGGATAAGGGGTGCAGTGGCTTCATGAGATTTTTTTCTGAGGCCCTCCCAACACCCCCGTGAGCCCCGTTATAAGACCAAGTGAGCCTGGAGACTCAACAATCGATATCCCTCAAAGATGAAGATGCTAATAACTTTATCCCCTCTTGTCCTCCAACTCCCACCTACATTAGCTCTGACCACAGGCCCCAGGCAGCTGGGACCTGCAATGGGCGGGCCTGGAGCTGAGTAACCCCTTCAGATCCAGGTGGGAAGCAGGAGGGCAGACCGCAGAAAGGACTTCCTGACCCTCAGGATCAGGAGGCCACAGGGATAACAGATAGAAAGCCTCAAAGCATGTTTCCCACCCCTGGTTGTATACACTGGAGACTCGACTCAGAGTCTGGGAGGATTCATGGCCTCAGAAGCACCCTACAGAGGTGCCAAGGTCTGAGTAATCCCTGAGGGCTGCCCAGAGGAGGTGAGCCAGGAGGGGAGTTCCCACTTGGGAGTTGACAGAGTGGTGAATGGGGGCTGCTCTGGCCCTGCTTTCCCTGCAGACCTGGTGCTTATCCTTCACCAGGGCTGGAGACCCACAGCCCATGGAGTTTCGGGGAAAAAGAGAAGCCCCTTCCTCCCTCACACACTTCACAGCCAGGCTGGATCTCTCTTTAAAGCTGCTGCAGCTGGAGGGGGTAGCTGGGATCAAGGGACAAGAGCTCCTTTTTGGTGAGCACTATCCCCCCAAAAGGCTCCCCAGGTGGTGCCAGTGGTAAAGAACCCACCTGCCAATGTAGGAGACATAAGAGACGCAGGTTTGAGCCTTGGGTCAGGAAGGTCCCCTGGAGAAGGAAATGGCAACCCCCTCCAGTATTCTTGCCTGGAGAATCCCATGGACAGAGGAGCCTGGCGGGCTACAGCCCACAGGGTCGCAGAGTTGGACACGACTGAGCGTGTGAGCACTCACCCACGCGCATCCCCCCAAAACATTCTTCCTGCCAGCCTGGCCTATCGCACCCCAAAGACCAGGGCCAGGCCTGGGACTAGGGGTGCTCAAAACCTGTCACAGGAAAGAGAGGAGGAGGTGGAAAAGGAGGAAGAAGGGTGGTGGGAAAGGGAAGAATGAAAACAGCAGACATTCACAGAGCACCTACCACCCACCACTCAGGCCCCACTGAAGGGGTTGTCTGAACCTCATAATGAGACTTGTTTGAACCTCATAATGAGCCTAGGAGATCGGTGCTGTTATCATCTGCATTTTATAGAGGAAGACGCTAAGACACAGAAAGACTGAGTAAATTACTCAGCATCACCCAGCTGGTAGGTGCAGAACCCGGCATTCTGGCAGCAGAGTCTACAGGGAACCAAGCCCTGGAAAAAGAGGAAGGGACCCAGCTGAGTGGAAGGGGAGCTGAAGAGCCTCTTAGTCCAAGGCACGATTCGAGGCAGGGCTCAGAATAAAACACACTGCCCCGGGACTCTGGCCCGAATCTGGCACTCTCTAGCTTTTTTCTCTCTGCCCTGTGTGTGCCCCTCTTGTTTCTTTGCATGGCCCCAGGCTGCCTCTCTGTTTCCTTGGCCCTCTTTGCCCCTGTGAGCTCCACCAGCATCTCTGGCCCCGTTTTATCTCTGTCTCTCCCGGCTCCAGGTCTCTTTTCTCCCCACTGCCCCAGAGCCGAAGCTGCTCAAACTTTCCATCTTAGCACTGGAGTCCATCAGAACTGGGGTTGGGGTCGGGGGACAGAGAGAAACGGTCTGGGAGGGAACTGATGCTTAGAGCCACAGAGTCACCTCACTCCTCCTGGAGGGAGGCTGAACTGCCTGGTGGTTCAGCCTGGCTAGACTGAAAGTTGGTCTTTCTGAGTCCTGGCTCCTCCTGGGACTGTCAGCCTTTCTCTCATTGAGCAGGTCACTTAGGAAGTGGGCAGGACAGGCTTTCTCCAGCTGGTACTTAGACAGTCCTTGGCCTACGGAGTCCGGAATTTTCTCTAGGATCTCTCTTCAACTTGGGGGTTCAAGCAGACCCAGGATAGAACGTTCTCTACCCAGGCTGCCCCAGCACTCTGCCTGCACTGTTCCTGGAAACCTAAACAGATGCTCTGCTCTCCTGTCGGGAACCTCACCCCTGAGGGAGCAGGCAGGAAGGAGGCAGAGGCTGGTTGGGAAAGCTGGAAGTCTTGGACCCCTGGGTTCTGTAGAGAGCTCATCCCCCTGCTGGGGGCGCCTGGGGAGCCACGCTGGCTGCTGCACGGCTGTTTTCTCCTCTCGGTGGAGGATTTGGCAGAAGCCTCCTTAGAGAAGGGAGTTCTGGGTTCTTTCCTCCATGCTGGGTGTTCTTGTGGGACCCACCAGCTCATCTGAGCCTCTGATTTCCAACCGAGACAGCTCTCCCTGAGCGGGAGGGGTAGAGGGGAACCACGAGAGATGCGGGGGACTCAGATGTCTGATCCCCACAGCCTCAGGTGGCTGTCCCTGGCCCAGGTCCCCGTGGGGTCCTCAGGGCCCCATTCCACTGACCCCCTCGTAGGGGCTCATCTCATCTGGTGCTCAGCCCTTGGTGTGTGTGTGGCAGCAGCAGGGGTGGGCAGTTAATGGACCTGGCACAGTCAGGAGGCGATTAACAGGGGACGGGCAAGTCTCATGTCATGGTGGGTGGAGGGGGCACCATTGAACACAACGGGATCCAATAGCTGGGGCAGCAGGAGCTACGTGCCGCCCAAGTTTGCCAGGACACGAGTGACCGTGAGGAGTAGGCAGCTGTGCCTGTCAAAGCGCTCATGGGCGAGTCCATCAGTGAAGTGGAGGGACTCGGCGGGGCTCCCTCTGCACCACCCAGTTCAAGGCCGCAGACCCCAACTGCCCAAAGGGATCAGAGTGACTGGCTTCACTGGCTTCAGCGCCTGTTCCCAGATTGATAAAAGCTATCCAGTGCCCTCTCCCACACCGTGACAGAAGTTTCCTTTTCTTGTCTTAACCTTGTTCCCAGAACCCCTCGCCTCACCTGCCCAGCTCTCCCAGCAACACCTCCAGCTGTGGTATTAAAAGCCTCTGATGCTCGTAACCTTGGAAATGCTTCACATGCCCTGGCAGGCCCCTTCTGCTACCTGACCTCCATCCCCTCTGCTTCAGCAATGCTCAATGCCAGCCAACCCCAGGCCCCCTACGCCTCTACCAGCAGAGTCTCCAAGGCTGGAAGTGTGTCCTACCTCCCTCCCCGGCCTGGAACAGGCTCAAGAGGCAGAGGAGGTGGGGGCGATGGGAGTGTGGATGAGCCAGAAGGTGTCCCCCACAGGAGGCCATGCTATTCCCCAGGACTGCCTGATTCAGCTGCTTGTCCCACCTGCATCTGCTCGTGCCACTCCTCTCGCCTCTGTCACTCCACTTGCGTCCATCCAGCTGTACGTCTCTTTCTCCTTCTCTGCACCTTCTCTGCAGTCTCTTGGCCTGTCTCCACGTCTATAGGTCTTCTCTCTTTGCTTTTCTGCATGGTCTCTCTCTTCGCACTGTCTCTGGCCTCACTCGTTGGATCTGATCCTCCGACCCTGTCTCTCCCAGCATATTCCAACCTCCTCTCCTCCCAATCACTTCTGCTTAAGCCCTCCCTCCCCAGGAGTGGTGCCTCGCCAGCCCCACCCAGCCCAGTACATGAGAAGAGGGCTTTTGAACTTGGCCTTCAGGGACCAGACCCCCCCATCAATCAACCTGCAGCCTTGGGTCAGACCTCCATTAGCACTAACCAGCCTGGATAAGAGGCAGACACCATCGGGCTAGGCCTCGGGGTGATAAGACCCAGATTGAATCACCAGGTGGGGGGAGCTGGACACCCAGGGACAAGAGACAGCCATGCTGTCGGCCCTGAGGAGCCATGGAGAGCGTGGGTTATTGCAGGAGCTGGGCAGGTGATTGGAAGTGATGGGGCTGGAGTAGGGGGTGGAATTGCTTCTCCCTGCTCCTGGGTGAGGAAGATGGGGACAGGGCCCAGGTCCTGGGGTGGGGGACCTTGCCCGGCCTCGGAGTTGACAGAAGCCTCAGGCCACTCAGTAAGACCAGTGGTGTTCCAAGGGACAGAGGGGCAGGGAGAGCACACCACCTCCCTCAGGCAGAATGGAACGGGAAGACGGCCCACCTGGTCCTTAGGAAATAGCCACCTTGCTCAATCCCTGGCCTCCAGGAACAGACCTCAAAGCACTTAGAGCCAAGAAGCGAGACAAAGCGGAAGGAAGAAGGGGTCCTGCTTCCCTCAGCCACTCCTTTACCCTATTCCTTCCCTGTCCCAGCCACACGTACACACACGTGCATACATGCACCCATATGTGCAAGCTCTCCACACCTCTCCTTCTTTCTCAACCATTTCTTGTATTGTGTGCTTGCTCTGTTCTGGGAACTCCAGTACAAGGAAGACTCACCCCAGCAACGCTTCCATCCTGTCCACCACCCCATCTAACTTCAATCCCTCCCACTGCAGCCTTCCTGAATGAAATACAGAGACAGGCAGTTGGGGTCTGAAGGTCTAGGAAACTTGAGCCAAGGCTCCTTCACCACCACACAGACAAGATGGCCATGGTACCAGGAGGCAAATCACAGCCCCAAGACAGAGGTGACAGCTGCACGTGGCAGGGGTGGGTGGCTGGGGTTCACCAGCTCAGGGCAGATCCCACAGAGTCATCCCCTTCCCTGAGCCCCAATAACCCTCTCCCAGAAGGATGTCATCCCAAGAACTGGCAAGAGACACAACCAAGGGATAATAAATATAATTGCTATGACGGAACCCTGCCTAGAGAAGCAAGAACATCCTGCACTCCCAGACCCCACCTGTCCCCTCCTGCATGCTGAGGGTGAGTTAGATGCTTTGAGATCACCCTGGGGCTGCTGGGAACCATGGCAGTTGCTGAGGGCAGGCTGCAGTACTCCGCATTTGGCTACCCAGCCCCAGGCCCTGGGCCAGCCTCCTAGCCCAGGACATCCAAGTAGACAGGAGGCGCCTGGGCCAGGGCTTGCAGCCGGGCATGCACATCCTTGATGCTGTGGCGTTGTTGGGGCTCCCGCTGCCAGCAGCCCCGCATAATGGCGTAGACCTCCGGTGGGCAGGCACGCGGGCGCTCCAGCTCACGTCCCTGCGTGATGCACTCGATCGCCTAGGGCCACCAGAGGGAGAGAGGAGAGGGCACACTGGGCTAGGGGCAGGAGAGTGAGGCCAGACCCAGCACTGCCTCTGCCTCACTGAGGCTCCCAAGGCAGGCCATACAATATGTCTGGGCCTCATGGCACCTAATAGTTTAAAAGGATGCAGTGAAGCCTAAGATTCCTTTCCCCTCCGACTCTGAGCAGTGACAGGGATTAGAGCTAGATAGACCCTGTGAAGGCTGGACTAGGGTAGAATTGCATCCCAAAGGGCTGGAATCAGACCCTCAGAAGACTTGCCAGGTGGGTTGAGGAAGGAGAGGGGCCAAGACATTTGCCCAATCCATCAGCTAAGTGTTGAGGGCTGATTGGAAGAAGGGAAGGGTTCTCCATCTCTCAGCTCCAGAGGGCAAAAAGAAAATACAGCAGGGTGGCAGGTAAAGGACTTGAAAAGTGGGTCTCTTGCATTTTAAGGTGGAGGACAACGCCACTTTTTCCCTCTTCTGTAGGTACCACTCTGTGGGGATCTAGCTCCTCTGACAAGACACTGCAGTGGGAACGCTCAAAGTTTGACTCCAGGAAAGACTGCTAGAGAAGCTGACAGATGCAAAGGAGAGAATGTGGCAGGGAGATGGTTGAAGGGCCTGGAGCCTCTTCACCCCCCGCTTCTTCCCTCCCTCCCCATTAGAGGACTTGGGTTATGGACGGCACTAATTCCATTCCTTCTCTCAGTGCTTGAGAAAATTAAAATCTATAACCCTCTCCCCCACCCCACCAGCCTCCAGGGAGCAGACTGCATTAGGAGGAGAAATGGAAACTGACAGCTGCGAGCCAAGGAGCGGGTGAGGGGAGCTGCTCTGGGAGAGGGAACACCTGGGGCCTGCTCTGGCTGTGTCCAATCCGGGGGGCAAGGGGAAGTGGGGACTGTCCTTCTTACAGTCTAACCTCCAGCCTTCCTGCTGCAGTGTCAGGCGCGCCCGGGCTATGTTCCTCTTTCCACGCCTCTCCCATTCACTCCGATAATGCCTACTAGGTCTACAAAATGCAGCGAGGGATGAGGGTGTGGGCTCCATTTATAAAGTGCTTTGAGGTTCTCCCAGGAGCCGGTTAAAATAGGAGAAGGTGTACTGAGAATAGGGTTGGGATGGAGGGAGCAGGGCCGGCAGGATGCCGGATGAGTGCCGGCGGCGGTGGGATGAGGGGCAGAAAGGGACAGAATTCCCCAAAACAGGAACCCAAAGGGACAGGGAAGGGGTGGCCGGCAGGGAGAGACCTGCGGAGCGGTACTGACCTCGGTGTTGGAGAGCTGGTACCAGGGTTGCTTGCCGTAGGTGAAGATCTCCCAGAGTACCACGCCGAAGCTCCACACGTCGCTCTCGGTGGTGAACTTGCGGTAGAGGATGCTCTCGGGCGGCATCCAGCGAATGGGCAGCATGGTGCGGCCTCCCACCTGCCGGCGGACCGGTGGACGCCGCGTCACCTCCAGGGGGCGCCCGCCCCGCCGACAGCCTCTCCCGGCGCAGACCCGCCCCCCACCCCCCCGCCCCGTTATTAAAAATAAACAGAAGTGGCTCTCCCTCCCAGGGCTAAGAGGGAAAAACCGATGGTGCCGTGTCCGTCCGGGACAGTGGAGACAGACCCTCCTCCACTGAGGGCCAAGGGAGTAGGAGGAGGGTTAAAAAACCAGAATCAGAGTCTCAGACCCCACACCGCCCGAGGAAGAGGACGGCGTGGCCAGCAAGGGCAAGTCCTCCGGGGTTCGCGGCCACGTGTGTCTACCGTTTGGAGGCTGGGGGAGGGTTTGGGATGAAAGACCCTTACGCGGTAGTAGTCGGTGCTGTAGATATCCCGGCTCATGCCGAAATCGCCGATCTTAACCACTAGTCCCTGACCCACCAGGCAGTTGCGTGTGGCCAGGTCCCGGTGCACAAAGTGCAGGCCTGCCAGGTACACCATTCCCGCAGCGACCTGGCTAGCCACGGCCAGCAGCTGCCCCAGGCCCAGGGGTCCTGGAGCCACGTCCTCCCCGCCAGCCAGCAGCTTGGCATCAGGCCCGTGGGACCTTCGTGAAAGAGTGAGGGAGAAGGGATGGGCTAGGCGGAGAGAACCTCGGAGGAGCCTGAGAGTGGGGGTGGGGAGGAGCTGGGGGAAATGGGGGAGGGACTCAGGGAAGGTGAAGGAGAGAACAGGGGAAGCAGGTGTCTGGAGGGGCTTGGATGGGGGCCGGCCTGTGTGCCCACCGCCAGAGCATACACTAGTGCCCACACTTCCCAAGCGCATGCCTTCCTCTCAGGCAGCCACCTTAAACTCCAACCTCAGCATCTCGCTGCCCGCTGGCTCCTACACCTCTTGCCCAGCTACATGTCCGACTAAACCCCTGCCAAGATGCTCGGCATCCTCCCCCAGGTGTGCCCCTGCCTCATGGAAGGGAATGTCCCTCACCCAGGCTGTGAGCCTGAAACCCGGGAGTCCTCCATTTCTGTCTTGCTCACCTTTGCCCTTAGTATTCAGCCATTCCTGTGGGATCTGCCTTCCTTCCCACAGCTTCCAGGTTGCCCTCCTCCTCCCCACACCTACCCCTCCAGACCATTCCCCAAATATTCCTTCTTCTGAGGCTGTCTAAGCTGGTGGTTTTGTCAGTATTGCCCTTTTCCTACTAGCCAACTTTCTCCTCATCCATTTATTTCTTCGTTTATTCCAGACATTTGGTAAACACCTCCAGTGTGCCAGGCACCAGAGCCACAGTGGAGGGTAGGAGGCAAATAGACGGGTTACAGCAGTGCAGTGTGAGGGGCCCCTGGGGGCACTCAGGGTAGGGATGGAAGACGTTAGGGAAGGCTTCCTAGAGGAACAGACATCTAAACTGAGACTCAAGCCCTTAGGAAAGGAGGCTGATAAACCACTCGAAGGGATGGGAGACAAGAGTGGGTTATGTGGCTGGGAAAGGAGGCCGAGTGCACCAGGCAGAGATAGAAATTCAAGGGCAAGGAGAGGCAGACGGCCCCTCCTGGGGAAGTCTTCCAGACTCGTCTAGGAGCTTTCATGAGTCCCTCCTCTGGTTTCCTCGTGTGCTGTCTACCATATAAAACTGCTCTCCCCACATCCTGGGCCCCAGATGGGTCCTCGCTGATATCCAGTCCCTAGCAGGGAGCCCACATCATGTCTGGTGAGCAAGGGGAAGGGCTTCTCTCTGGCCTCCTCTTGACCTGGATTCCTCTGAGCCAATCCACCTCCACACATAACCTCAGATCTGACCTTACCTCCCTCCTGCTCCACATCCTCCCGGGGCTCCTCCCCATCCTCAAGATAAGCTCAGACTCTGGGGTCTTTTCCAGCTGAATTCTGCAGCCTGGCTACATGAATGACCCAGCACTCTCAGTAGGGATGTTTAGAGACCAAATCACAACCATCAACTGTACCAAGACACTCCTTCAGAACCACAGTCCCCCGTTCAGAGAGGGAAGCTACTTGGCAAGGAAGGCTCAGTTAACAAGTCACAGTTGATCCCAAACCCTGGCCCTTTCTGCTCCATCCTGCTCCGACCTCAGAGGCAGGGGCAGGGGGGTCCACCTCGTCAGAGAAGAGTTCAGCAAATGGAACACGTGACCATCACACATCTGGATCATTTGTTACCTGTGTGCCTTTGGGAAAGTCACTGAACCTCTCTAAGCCTCATCTGAGAAATGGGTACATTTCTAGAAGTCACTGAACCTCTCTAAGCCTCATCTGAGAAATGGGTACATTTCTAGAAATTTAAGTTATTAAACCTATCAGAGTTGTTCTGTCTCAAGCCAAAGAAAGGAAATTTGGGGGAATTTTCCTCAAGTATAAATTGCCATATATGCTAGGTAACTAAGAAAAATAAATAACCATTTAGATTATTACAGATATATAGGTACAAGCACATACAGTCATAAATGAATCATAAAATATGTAACATAGCACCTGGAACATGGCAAGCTCCTGATAAATGTTTGTTATTGCTGTTATCATCGTGATCCACATTGCCCCCTCCTATGGAACCGGCTTCTGTGTGCCACACACAAGTGCACGCACACACTCCACAAAGCCCAGCCATCCTGCAGCTTCAGCTCATGGCTTCCGCTAATGCAGTCTCCCTGACAGTCACTCTGCTCTCCACACAGACTCTCCCCACATCCACACATCTGCCTCAGAGCTCCTTGGGGACAGGAGCCGTGCCTTCCTGCTCCTTCCTGGTGTTCTCCCCACAGTTCAGCAGACAAGCCAGGATGTGCTTGTAGGGAAGGGGGGACAGGCCATGGGCCGGGGGCCAGAGCCAAGGCCGGGCGGGCCCTCGTACCGGAGGAAGCGGTTGAGGTCACCATGCCGCATGTATTCAAACACCATGAGCAGCGGGCGGCCCTCAGTGCAGACGCCGAAGAAGCGCACGATGTGCTGGTGCTGAAGCATGGTGAGCAGCTCAGCCTCGCGCTGGAAGTCCTGCCGGGCGCTCTCAGACACCTCCTTCAGTGCCTGGATGGTAGGGGTCGGACATCCCTGGATGGGGGCCCAGTCTTGACCACCCCACGTCCCAGCTGGCCCAGCATCCACCCCCAAGGCGTGAACTAGGCCAGGTCCCAGCCTCTCCCCTCTCCCCTGTCTTGAGCACCCTGTCCTGGCATGACAGTGCCCTGGGAGGTGGGCCCTGGACCACCAGTACTTCGTGGCCAGGGTCTTACCTTGACGGCCACTAGCATCTTGTCCTTCTCGGGCAGTAGGTTGTGGCATTCGGCAAGGAAGACCTTCCCAAAGGCACCCTCACCTAGCTCCCACTTGAGCACGATATCTCGGCGCTTGATGTGATGGACACCTGCGAGTGGGGGCTTGCAGGATCAGCCAAGATCCCCAGTCTCGGAAGAGGGATGGGACAGGGGCAAGGACAGGACCGTCCCGCTGGGTTGTGCTTGGCACAACGGGTGCCCGGCAAGAGGGAGGGTCACACTGAAAGTGAGCCTTCACCAAGTCCCATGATGTGATGGGGACGTGGGTAGTGGGGGGCTGGGAGAAAAGGCTTGTTCAGGCCTGGGGTGGGCAAAGGCAATGACACCCAAGAACCCCTTCACATGCACACACATGTACAAACACACAGAGGCTCGCCCCCACCCTTGACCCAGCCCCTCACAGGCATCACTGAAGTATTGTGGGTTCTCAATGATGTGGCCTTGGAGCCCAGAGCCTTTGCCCTCGGAGGGAGACAAGGAGCTGCCGCCCAGAGTCATGAAATGCAAGGACATGGCCAATCCATCCTCCGGAGCCAGCACAGCGGGGCCTGGGAAGGACACAGTCATGTGGAGGGGTCACAGCCCAAGCACACACCCTGGCTCCTGCCAGCTTGCAAGGTGCCAGGTAACCCCACCTCCTAACTTGCACGGGAAGAACGGAGGAGCTAGGAGGCAAGACAGTCGCAGGGGGAAGGGGAGGCACTCCAGCCATTCTCCGTCTGGCTCCTGTCCAATCCCAGGCCCCGCGGGCCACCAGAGAACTCCCCCACTGCCCCCCCCACAGAGCTCAGACCTCCCAGATCCACTTAGCGTTTGACTACAGTCCAGCCACCAATTAGCAGCCGCTACTTCTGAAACTACCCTGGCTTCAGCACCGACACACTCACACTCACGCGTCCTCATGTATCCCAAATACCCACTCTCTAGAACCCCATGTGTGCCCAGGCCCCCATACAGAGGACAGAGTCGGGAAGAACCAGGAGGAAATAAAGCCAGGAAGACAAACTGACGGCCCCTCCACAGCCCCTCTACTCACGGTTGATCCCAAACTTGTTCCTGCGTCCACATTTGTTGAGCACAAGAAATGTTGTAGAAAGGAAGAGGCAGGCAAAAACGGCCAGGCCCACGGCCATCGAGACCTGGGGGTATGGGGTGGTTGGATCTAGGGGTCATCCTGAGCCCTCGGAGCTCCCCACTATTCAACTAATTCTCCATCCTGCATAGATGCCCAGAGCCAGGCCCCCACACCTGCCTTCTCCTCCCCCGGCCCCCGAGTCCGGGCTGTGAAGGTGCTGATGGAGCTCAGGCCAGACTCTAGTGCTCTCTGTGCTCTGACTGGAAATGACATACAGAGGAGCCTCCAGCCCAGCCTCCTGTCCTAAGTCCTGGACAAGCTTCCACTTCCCATGCTCACCCCAAAAGGAGTCTCATCCTTCTCCACTGGGTCTCCGGAAGTACTGTTGGTGTCTGTGGGGACACAGGGTAGAAAGGCTTTGTCACAGATTGTATCTCCTCCACAGACTCCCCACCCTGGCCCCAGCTGAACCCTCAAGGGTCAGGTTAACTGTGCCCCCTGCCCCAGTGGTAGCTCCCAGCTCCAGGGACCAGACAGAACCTGCCCTTCCAGCCTGGGCTACTCACCCACTGGCGAGAAGGAGACTGCAGCAGGAGGGAGGAAAGAGAGCGATCACATGGAGGAAAAGAGCAGTGAGTCCCCTTCCCCCTCTGGACTCATCCCTTCGTGGGTGGGAGTGGGAGGGGGAGGCGGAGCTGCTCCAGCTGGGCCAGGGATGCCCTGGTTCGTGGCTCTCTCTTCAGCCAGCCCTAGTGAATGGAATAACTCAGGGGTGCAGGACTCCTGGGGCTGGGGAAGGCTGGGGCAAGGAAGCCAGCACAGAGCTGGACACCAGAACTCCAGGCTACTTTCTGTCTGGGACCAGGCCCTCCAACTTCCAGGGTCAGGATCTCAGTGGGAAGTGGGCCAGGCCTCCGCGGATACCTGGCTCTGCACTGGGTTGGGGCCCAGGGAGTGGGAGCAGGGTTCAGGGTGGCCCTCGCACCAGGAATGGGGTCCTCAGGGTTGAATTCGAAAGGGTTGTCCATGAAGGCAGCCATGACCCAAGCGGCGGCCTGGCCCAGGGGGTTGGTCGCCAGCAGCGTGTAGTTGCCGTTGTTGACGTGGGTGGGCTGGTTGAGGCGCAGGCAGCCGTGGCGCACCGTCTCGTTGGCTGCCAGCTCCAGGAACTCGGTGAAGATGAAGCTGGTCTCGTTGAGCACGGAGCCATTGAAGAGCCAGCGCAGAGAGGGCGCCGGCTGCCCGTCCACCGAGAAGGGGATGCACCAGTGGTGCTGCTCCACGGCGGTTTGCAGATGCACGCTGGCCGGGACTGTGGGCCGGAGAGGGTGGCAGAGAGAGTCAGGAGGCGTCCCGGGGAGGCTGAGGGTGGACAGTCCAAAGGGGGCAAGCCTAAGAGAGACTGCTCAGCGGGCTCCCAGAAATTCACAAGCAGAGAGGTTTTGAAGAAAGCTGACAGTAAGTCTTAAGTAAAGTCAGGCAGCAGGTGTATACATTCAGAAGCTTAAAGAATTTAAGTGGTGGGTTTAAAGCGAATAAGTAACAGTCCTAGAGAAGTAGGGTTCCCGCTTATGGAAATTAGACATGGAGGCTTTCGGATGAGGGAATCCAGAAAAATTAGTGTAGTCAAGCTTAAGGGGATCTGGAAGGGGCCTAAAAGATCAAACAAGCAAATATATATATATAATTTTTTAACTTTTTGGGAAAAGATATGGGTTTAAAATAGACCCAACCTGAAAGAAGTAAAAGACCTTCAATAATAGAAAAAAGTATATATATGCATATATCTGTGTGTGTGTATACACACACACACACACACGGGGTTTCTCAGTGGACAAGAACTGGGTGAAGCATTACTGCTAGAGAATTCACCTGCCAGTGCAGGAGACGTAAGAGACACAGGTTCGATCCCTGGGTTGGGAAGTTCTCCTGGAGAAGGCAATGGCAACCCACTCCAGTATTCTTGCCTGGAGAATCCCATGGGCAGAGGAAGATACATATACACAGTTGACACTGGAATTCCAGCCCGCATTCATGCAGTGGCATACTATTCAGCAGTGAAATGAATGAACTGTTACTCCAGTTACCATGAATGGATCTTACAAATATAATGTAGAGCAGAAGAAATTAGACACAAAGTAATATATGAGGTATGATTCCATTTATATAATATATAGGATCAGACAAAACTCAACCACGCTGATAGGGAAGCATATGTGTGTAAAATTACTTTTAAAAGCAAGGAGATGATTGTCACAAAAGTCAGAATGGGGTGGAGGAGAAGGATGGGGTTCTGAATGGGGAGAAGGAGGTATCTTCTGAAGTGTCTGTAAGCTGAATTATTGTTTAAAGTGTATATGTTTTATGTACATATCTACGTATAATATGTTTCCCAAGAAAAGAAGAAAAATTTATACAATGTAGATTTTAAATAATCTGTTGGCAGACCTAGAGAAATTAGGCAGTGAGCCTAAAGAGAAACTTGCATGGAGAATTTCTTCTTTTAAAACTAGGAAGTAGGGCAAAAGTCCTACAGAGGAATGAACGTGAAGAAATACAAGGAAGCAGAGAGAATGGATGTAGCTGGTGTTGAGGGCCTCAGGTAGCAAGACTTGGGCAGGGGGCCAAAAAGAAATCCTTCTCCATCCCTCTGGCCTTGATGAGCCCCCAGGACTTCCCTCAAAGGATCACTTCATGGGAATCTGGAAACAGCTGGGAGGGAGCAGCTGTGGACGCACGTACATCCCACCCCTTTCCTGCAGCCCCCGACCCTCACATCCTCTTTTCAGGGAAGCAGGGACAGGGTGGGTGCAGAGGCAGTCACTGGCACTCACACGAGACATTGACTTGGACGGAGACTTCAGCCCGGCCCACATCATTCTCCGCCCAGCACGTCACGTTCTTCCTATTGAGGTCACTGGTGACATTGGCCAGGGTCAGCCCCAAGGACGGCAGACTCCCAGATTGCTGGGTCAGAGAAAAGGGGGGAAAATCAAGAAGAGCTTCAGCTGGCTTGGGGCTGGAGGCAGCTGGGCAGGGGGGTGGGGGGGCAGAGCTGATGTCTTTGGGGAACCCCTCTGACTCCAGGTGGAAAAGAGAGGGAGGGATGGGAAGGGAAGAGGTGTGGGAGAGAATATGGCAGAGAATGGCCCTCCTTCAGAGCCTGTTTACACCTTCTCCTGGATCACTGATTCAATGATCTGAAAAATCCAGAACACAACCAGTAACCTCAAAATAGGCGCAAAGTCTCCCAAGCCATAAAACCACCCATCTGAACAGCTGAATACATGTCACAAATCCCAAGTATAGAAATGTACACAACCAATTGGAAAACCAGCTAGCACTTCACCACCTACTCATTCTTGTTTAACACATAATTCTAAGAAATTTAGTCTCAGCCCAAGGAAGATCAGAAACAAAGAGATGATGCTGATAACAGGGCAGCAGTTAGAAGCAACAGTAGAACCGTGATGAATACCTTCGGCAGATGGAAAAAGAGGCGAAGTTAGAGAGAAGCTAAGTGACTTGGTTCTGAATCACCATCGAAAGATTGACTCATTCAGATTCTCTTCCTGAGACACCACGTAGGTTATATGGCCCTAAGACAATTTTTAATCTTGCTGAATGAAGATTTTCTTATTTTGTAAACCAAGGAGGTAGACAAAATGATCTTTTGACATTTTTAGAAAGCTATTTTCATAAAATGATGAAAATAAATGAAGTAGTGGGCAAACTGGATTTTTCTGGAAATTTCGTGAATGTGGAATCCCTTGAATAAATGCCAGGGAAGGTGAAGTTTCTCTGGGCTTCAATTGGAATATGTGAGTTCAAAGATTCCAGAAGAGCTGTCCAGCCTCTTGTGCAAGCCCTGAGTTCCAGCCACTTGAAGGGGAAGCCCTGCCCTAAGCTTCTCTCGGCTGTTCCATCTCCTCTAAGTCACCCTGGAATATGGTATCCCATGAACTCTTCCCTTTGAGCTGTTCTGCCACTCTCCTGATGGTGACCTGATGGGGACCAGCCTCCCGGCCCCCCTCTATTTAAGCTAGGGGATGGCTTTTCTAGGGGATGTCTCTAGAAGACAGAAGTGAAGCTCCCAAAGAGAACAGCAAAAATCTGGAATTTCTCCGAACATACAGCTTAGCGAAGGTCTCTCCACTGATGGTCATGGCTAGCCTCTTGCTTCTGCCTTGTCCACTGTTCCATTACTCAACCTTAGAGGCTCTGACCTATGGGACAGGTGGGGCCCCTCGGTGCTCAGTTGTCCCCCTTCCGTGTCTAGACCTCCTGCTCAGGACTCCAGGGGCTCCTCCTTCAATGTTGCTCCAGGTTGTTGTTGTTTAGTTGCTATGTCTGACTCTTTGCGACCCCATGGACTGTAGCCTGCCAGGCCCCCCTCTGTCCGTGGGATTTCTCAGGCAAGAGTACTGCAGGGGGTTGGCATTCTGTTCTCCAGGGGATCTTCCAGACCCAGGGATTGAATCCGCATCTCCTGCTTGGCAGGTGGATTCTTTACCACTGAGCCATCTGGGAAGCCCAAGGAACCACCAGCAATTCTGGGGTTGATTCCCTTTCCAAAGCGAGGGCCTCCAAACTAGACACCACACCCTGCTTTCACTGGCCCGACTCCTTCCAGGGCCTGGACTCTGTGTGTCCACCCACGCGGGGCACAGCCCAATGTCAACCCCTGCTGTCCTTGTCTGTGAAACCTCCTGAGTCAGTTATGGCTACTCTTGGCTGCCTGTTGCCAGCCTAAGGACAAAGGGCAGGATCTGGGAAGATGCCCAAACTGGATAAGAGAGCTAGAGGCCAGCAAGTGCCCAGAGGCAGGCAGAACACCTGAAGGCCATCATGTCCATCTCCTCAGTTGACAGATAAGAAAACCAAAATGTAGGCGGATTGGGGGATTTTTCCAAAAGTCACTCCAAGGATTAATTAGTGAGAGCTGAAACCAGAACTGTGTCTCCCCTACTAATACACTCATCACACACCCAGGAGGATGCTGCTTCTGGATTCTCTAGAAAATGACTGGAAGGCCCTGAAGAACTGGCCTGGGTATAGGACCACAAATGTTGCTCCCTCTCTGTGGTCCTCAGTGTCCTTATCTAGAAAGGGGGATTGGAGAGCTGGTGTGTTGGGTTCCCCGGGTCAGCTCCAAATGGGAGGGCTCTATGACCCTCTCTCTTTGCAGCCAGCATATCTTCCCAGAGTGGGGACCTAAGCTCTAGCTGATCAGTGGAGCCTGGGGACCCTGCTGGACCAAGGTCTGCCCTGAGGGCATGTGGTGTGCCTATAGCTACCCTGAGCCTGAGTCCCAAGGGTCTAAACCATCTCGGTCCATCTCTCATCCTTTATGTGCTTCCTATTTGCTGTCTCTCTTTCCCTGTCTTTGTTCCCTGTGCTTGGGTGCATCAGGAGGGGGGCGTGGGGGTGGGGACAGTGGAGGGCTTCTCACCGTCACTGTGGCTGACCCCTCCACCTCCGTGAGGATCCAGCCAGCCTGCTCCAGGTCCTGCCCCTCCGCCTGGCACTGCAGCCACACGTCGGCCCCCACATCCACGGAGGCGTTGGGCATCTGGATCTTCAGCGTGGGCTCACCTGGTGCCCGAGGGGTGTTAGAGCGGGGAGAGGCCTCCGAATCCTGCCTGGGGCCACTGATCCTCCCCCCGCCCTCCCCAGTGACCCTGCCCCTGCCCCTCAGCCTTCAGTTTCCCCCAGCTCTCTCCCCCAGTCCCCCTTCAGGGCTCGCCCCCTGAGCCCTGCCCAATGCCCTCTCCCCAGGTATGCCCCTCTTTCCTAGCCCCTCACACCACCTGCAGCACCTACCACAGCTGACGTTGGACATGAGGGCAAGGGGCCCCTGCCCGGGACACTGCAGCTTCTGTTCCCGCACTCCTCCCCGCCCCTCCTCCTCCCAGCGCTGCAGCCAGAGCAGGGCACAGGAACAGTGCAGGGGGTTCCCCGACAGGACTCTGGTGGGTGTGAGGGGAAGAGAGAGAGTCAGGGGGAAGGGCAGATGTGAAGGAGGTTCTACAGCAAGAGGGAGTGCAGTTAGATAGCGGGGTGGACTGTCCAGAGGGGGAGGAGGGGGACATGGGGGAAGTTCCTCTCATGGAGCCCTTTCACGAGACACTGAAAGAGACAGAATGCCCCAAATCAAAGACACAGGCTACAGGCTGTACAGAATTGCCCCACCCGGGCTCCCCAGGGTGGCAAGCCAGGTGAGGGCTCTGAGCAGGGTGGCAAGGAGGGAACGGCACTCACTGCTTTCTGGAGTGACCCAAAGGCCTCAGGTGCCCAACAAACACATCCCACTGCTGTCCACCCACCCCACGAGCTTGCTGTGCTAAGAATGTGGGCAGATATGCCCTTGTGCACAGGCCCAGAGAACTGTGCCAGCCCCAGGCCCTGAGAACACACAGTTCTCCATGCCCCCACCCCCACCCCAAATGTGACCAGGGCAATAATCCCCTCCGTGGCTGCAGGGACCCACAGCCTCTGCTTTGATGGGGGGTGGTTCACAGACATGCATATGGACAGCCAAACATGCCATCCCCACAGAGAACCCCCTGCCGCCCCCCAACAGTTCCATACAGACACAGTGACATACCTTCACAGAGACGTACAGGCACTCGAGGGCCCACACAGAACACACACACGCTCACACACGTGCTGCCCTTGCCCCTGGAAGCTCCTACACTCACAGTTCCTGTAAGGAGAGGCCCTGGACCGTTTTCCAGGAGAGAGACTCCAGAGCGTTGAAGGAGAGATTCCTGCAGGAGTTGAGACAGAGCAGACAGACCCCTTGAATGACCCGACCTCGGTCTGACCCAGTGTGAGCGAGGGGAGGAGCCAGGAGGAAGCTGACATCTGGCTCCTCCACCCTGGCCCTGGCAACTACAAGTAGCCTGTGGGCGAGGCCTTGGGTGGGGGGACTGGTTAGGCTCTGAGTCCCATCTTCTCCCTGGGACAACAAGGGTTAACCCCACTTAACCCCCTCCCAGACCCCAGGGAGGAGGGGGTCTGAAGGAACAGCCGCTCCCCTCCCCCACCCTTGGCCCCAGCTGGCAAAGTGCTGAGGCCCCAGCTGGGGGCAGGGGCTCCATCTGTGCTCCCACTGAGCCCAGGACGGGGCCAGCAAGGAGGGGAGGATGGGCTCCCACACTCGCTTGCCCTCTGCCGGATGCCTCGGAACTCAGAGTCCTTGCTCAGGTCCCCTCCCCACGCCTCCTTCCTTCCCCTCCTCAAGGACTAAGGAAAGGGACCCCAGGCCTCCAGCCCCTAGCTGCAGAGACAGAGAAAATGAGTTTTTCAGCGAGGGGCCGGCTCCAGGACTCTGGAGCTGCCACACCTGTGACCTTCTGCTTCTGAGGGGCCTGCCCTGACCCTTCTTGCCTGGCTGTCTTTTGGTTTGTGGGGGCTGAGTTGGAGAGTAGCCACTACACAGGGATCATCAGCAAGACCCATTTTAACGCCAGGCAGAGCTGAGTGTACTTCTGTCCTGCCGCTTACGGTTATATGACCTCAGCCCAGAAACTCTACCTGGCTGGTTCTCTGAATCCTCATCTACAAAATGGGGATGATGCTCCCTCTCTCACCAGGCTAATGGTGGAGATTCACTGACAGTAAATATTGTGAGGTGTCACCGAGTAAGCATTTTTAACTGAAGCCCCCACACCTAGTCAGGGAGGTAACATCACCTTATCCCGTCACTGTTGTTAAACCACAGGACACAACAGAGAGTTTAGAGTCCCCAGCACAACTCCGTGAGTCAGAGGCCCCCACCACACTTCCCATCTCCCCTCGTGCCCCAGGTGTGAAGGAGGAGCTGAACTCCTACCCTCAGGAGGCCAGGGGATGGTTCACCAGGGACTCTAAGGGTCTTGCCTTTGGAGGTCTCTCTCACACACACCCCTTCTCTACAAAAGGGGTGCCTGTGACTCCCAGGGGAGTGTGCCAAGTGACTGATCTGATCCCCCAGCTCCCAGGACATCCCAGAGGTCAGGAAAGACAGGAAGACAGAGTCCTAGTCAGAACCCAGGGTCCCGCTCCTGATCCTTGCCCCCTTTGGACTGCGTGTGTCTGAACCCCGGGAAGAAAACTGAGGCAGACACCTAGGAGAAGTGTCCTGCAGCATGAAGCATGGAAGCAAGACAGCAAGAAGGACCTTCTAGTTGGCAGGGGCGAGAGCTGAGAGGATCTCCCTCCCTGAAGTGGATGCGAAAAAGGCCCAGGAGAATGGGTGGGATGACTTCCCTAACCAGGCTGGGGCCGTCCTCAGAACAGTGCCCTGGGGAGGGCCAAGCCCATTAGCCGCCCAAGCCTAGGTGTCTCCCCAGCCCGCCCTGCCCAGCCCCGGTCACTCACAGTCGACTGAGCCGCGGAGTGAAATGGAAGGCATCTGGTGCCACAGAACGGAGACCGCTCTTCACGATGGTGCTGGGGAGGGCACAGTGGGGTCGACAAAGGGGAGCAGTTACCTGGGCTCCTGCTCTCCGCCCATGCCAGCCCCCCAGTCTCTAGTGCTGAGCCCCAAACACCTCCTCGGCAACCCTGGACCCGAGGCCACCAAGCTGTCTGGCCAGCCCGCCCCTCAGTCCTCAGCCAGCCCGGTCCACCCAGGCCCCTCACACCCTTGGGCCTCGCACCCTCCCTGACCCTCGGGTCCCCCAGGCCCTGTGCGGAGCCCCTCACAGCGTCCTCAGCTCCCCCAGGCCTCTCAGGTCACGGAGCTTCAGCTGCTGCAGACGCTGCTGGTTCTCGACGTAGCTGTGGGAGAGGGAATGGGACTCACAGGGGCCCCAGCCCACACTCGAGTCCCCACGCTCAGCGGGCTCCCTCCCACCCTCCCGACCACACGCACCCACAGGCATCCGGTCACGCATGTAACCATGCACAGGCAGGCCCACACACACCCATCCACGTGCGCCCAGAGACCCCCGGCCTCACACAGTCGCACAGTCCCATGCCTGCATCCTCACACTATCACACGTGCATGCTCTCACACATTCAAGCACACACACAGAGATGTGTAAAGACATACACGGAGACGCACCTCCTCACACACACCAGCATGTGCATGCGTGAACCCACAGATGTCCCCATGTGCACGCTTACACTCTCCCATACAGACACACATAGCCACATAGCTCACGCACGCACACACGTGTACATGCATGTGAGACTGTGTGGGCATTACTCGCATGCATAGACACACATGAGTCCATTCGCAGCCTGGCGTCCTGCTTTTAAACACAGAGCCTCTCCTGCACATGCTCAACAATGGGGGGTCATGCTCAAACACTCGCTTCCATGAGGGGCCTGCGCTCATCACTGCCACTGCCCCACCCAGCACAAAGGAAGGCCTGGGGCTATGAAAATACGGGCTCCCAAACACACCCGCTCAGAGACCACTGTCTGGGCTCACCCATACTACTGGGCATGGGTTCGAGGGCACACGCACACACACATACACACACACACACACACACACACGCCACCCTCTCCCCCTCAAAGCCACTGGCCCCTCCCCACACTCAAGTATAAAGCCCTCCATTCTCCGCCCCCCACCCTGGCATCTTTCAGCAAAGCAAGTGACAGGCATACAGGCTGTCAGTCAAGGACCCCTTGAGCCCCTCCCTGCCCCAGGAGGGACCCAGGGAGGAGAAAGGGGCCATGAGAAAAGGGAGTTAGAGTTGGGAATGCGAAGAGGCATCGACTGGCCTTCTCACACAGTGAGAGAGCAATGGGAAGGCTAGGGGGCGGGGGTGTGCAGAAAAACAAAGAGATAGCAAAACAGAGACACCTAGGAAGAGGAACTGACAGGAAGAGACTGGCAGAGAGACAGAGACAGACAAGGAGAAAGACAGATAAGCAAAGGGAGACAGAGAGATAAGCACAGAGAGCCAGAGAAAGCAAGATAGCGGGGAGAGAAAGAAAGAAGTAAAAGCAGGCATGCAGGGCTGGGGGATTTCTGCTGCCCTGGGGCCCTGCCCAACTTCTGGATCTCACACACCAGGGAGTTCCTGAGAAGTCAGCTGCCCTTGCAGGGGCACATCATGTCCCCCCACAATGCCCCCCACCCCTGCCGCACACACACAGGGGCTCCTGACTCACTGCCTGTTCTCAGAACTCTCTCCCTCTACCCTGTGCTTCCTCAGTCTGTGGGAACCAGGGCCAGCCTGAGTGACTACTCCCCGCACATACACACACTGCCTTCCCTTCCCAGACTTGGCCCCTGCAGGACACCCAGGTGTCAGGTCATCAGTCCCCTGAGGTCTAGGGAGTAAATTCCAGTGACTCGGAGAGTTGGTCCCTATCCTACCCACTCACCCCCCAGCTCCTGCCAAGAGAGCCTAGAGGTGTAGGGACCTCAGGAGAGGGTGAGCGACCCGGGGAGGGAGTGAGAAGGTAGGGTGGCTGAGTATGTGCAAACTGTCAGGAAGCGTGCTCAAAGCTGCCTCATTCGTTTGGATTCATAATCAATCTGTCTATTCGAGTCCATTATCTCCTCGTTAGCTCTGCGGGTGAAGGAGGAGGAGGGGACCTTGCAGATGGAGGCAGGGGTTAGACTGCTGCCCCACCCAGAGGGGCAGCTCCACTCACACCCTGCATGGCTTCCAGCCCCCTGCCCCGACCTGTCCACACTCCCCACTCCCACTTCCCCTCTGCTGGGCCCACGAGGGGCTTGAAAGGGAATCAGGAAAAGAGAGTGCTGATGGGGAACATTCAAAAGCCTGGACCCTGCTTTGCAGACCCAGAGTGATAAATGCACAAGACTGGGGGTGGCAGTCTGGACTTCAGGCCTCCCTCCCATCATGCAGAAACCTAGGTCCAGACCAAGACAAGGCCATCTCTCCTCCTGGCCTCCCTAGGGCCATTAGGGAGCGAGATGGAGTACCTTCCCGTTAATTACCACAAGATACCCGAGTAACTCAGTGCCAATTATCGTAGGCTGCTCAAGTCACTTCCAGACATTGATGGCCCCTGCTACAGATACCTTTCAGCCTATTACTGCATGAGGCCAGGGTTCCTTGCCCACTGTCTAACCTAACAGGCCTAATAGGAGGAGGATATTTTAGCAGGTCCTTTCTTCTTCTAGAAGTCTTGCTGGCCCCACCAGCCACATAGAATACTCAAGTATTTTCCAGACACCATCATATGATGCTTGAGTATCTCTAAGCCAATTATTATAGAATACTCCTATAAGTTTCACCAGTTGCTAAAAACTACTTGAGTATTTTGTAACCAATTAATGCAGGATGTCAGAGTACTGCAAATGTTGGCGATTCCTCCCAGTTTCAGGTCTGGAAGGGAGGAGAATCTCTCAGCAAGGGCCCTGTCTCCCTACCCAAAGTAGGGAGAGAAGGGTGGTGAAGGAGATGGGGATGGGGAGAGGGGAGCTTGGAGGGGCTCTCATTCCCTACCTCCAAATCAAGCTGTGGTGGGGAGGAGAGATGGTGGAAATGGGGAGAGGAGAGCTCAACCACCAAGCTATGGCCCCTCAGCGCCTCCCACCTATTTCAGTTCAATTTCCAATTCAAGAGAGAAGAGCTGACTTTGCCTGGTCATGACAAGGCGGGGAGTAAGGGCGGATTTATCCCTGGGAAAGGAAAATGGTAAGGGTACCAAACTGGGGGTGGGGAGTGTTCTCTGCAGATAACCACCTTCTATATAGGGCAGAGGGTGGGCTCCTGGCTGAGCTCCAGAAAGCGATTTCTAGAAGGCTGGGCTCTCTCGGATCTGGTCCACAGAGAGCTCCCCCTTCCTCTCCTCGAAGCTAGCACCTAAGCTGCCCTGAGCCCAGCATCCAGGCAGTAACTGCGGAGGCTGTCAGGGCAGCAGAGGAAAACCAAGGCACAGCCGAGACTGGCTTGTGTTATCAGTCTCCCGCCGCACCCGCCCCTCCTGATCTAGCACGCAAGCGGTGAGTCCGCGCCCACGGGGCACGGCCATGCCCGCCTGTCCCCGCGCCCCCTGGCTCGCCAGACACTCACAGCTCCGTCAGGTTCTCGGCGCCTGGCAGGTGGCTGAGGTTATCCAGGGCCCCCGGCCGGGTGCAGCGCAGCCCCGAAGGGCCATGGGGGCAGCAGACATCGGGGCAGGATGCAGCGCCCGCAGATGCCAGCATCAACCAGGCCAGCAGCCTTCCCGGCCCTGTAGCCCGGAGGTGCCCGCCAGGTTGCCCGCCCTGTCCGCCTCGTAGCATCGCGACGGCGCCCGCCTCGCCGCGGCCGGGCTGCCGTCTGTGCGCTTGCAGCTGCCGCTGCCGGGCCTCCCCGGACATGTGCGCTGGGCAGTGTTAAAGACCAGCCGCCAGGAAAGGGCGGAGCCAGAGGCCCCCGCCCGGCCTCGCCCCGCCCCTTCTGTCTCCAACCCCGCCCTCTCCTCTTCTAAGTCGCGAACTCTGCCCCAACCCTTTTCCGAGGACCCCTGCTCCAGCCTACTCCCCCAAGGTCCCCCCAGCTCCAGTAGATGCGGAGGGGCAGCCTCAGAAAGCCTCAGAGGTGTCTGCTGGGAATGGGGCGCCTGGGAAGTTGATACATTATTTTTCCCAGCCTAAAGCCGCTGCATTTAGCTGAGAGGAGAGATGACTGAGCTTGGAAACCGTGGTAGCCCAAGTCATCCTAGCCAGCCCCCGGCCTCAGATCTCACTACGCATGGTGCGCGTACCTGAGGAAGTGTGCATGTCACTTGGGATAAATTAGGGGAAATACTCCCTAAACTCTAGAAAGAAATGAGGAGGGATTCCCAAGAAACCAAACGCAGGAGCTGGAAAAGGAAAAAGAGAAGAGACAGAAAGGGATGATGTCTCCCCCAAACAGCCGGAGAATGGAGACTCGGGAACGGAGACGCCGATTTCCAGGAGCGACCACAGGGTGGCGCTGGCAGCCCGCGCGCAAGGGGTGAGCTCCGCCGGAGTTGGGTGGGTGGGAGCGCAGTCTGCAGCCCCCCACTGGGCTGCGCCCGGCGACCCAGCGTCAGCCACTGACCCGGGCCAGCCAGCATTGGCCCTCAGGCAGGGTAGGGCCAAGCTGGGCTGGGCAGGCATCGATCGCCGCTCTGACAAGAGCATCGATTTCTGCGCGGAGAAATTAATAGATCTTCTCTTAGCTCCTCGGACTCGGGAGCCGCCCGCGGGCGGAGCTGGGGACACGTCGGTCCAGGGAGGCCGTGCACCCGGAAAGCCCCTGGTCCCCAGCACCAGCCAGAGGAAGGGTCCCAGCCCCTTCACCCCGCGGGCCTCATGCCTGGGAAAGGGGAAGGAAGAGGGGTCCTGGTGGAGGGACTCTAAAGGAACCCACGAAGGAGGCCCTCCGAGGGGAGAATTTTCCCCACCAGGGCCCCAGAACACATCTTCCCCTCAATTCCCCAAGAAAGAGACAGAGACCGACCCACCGAGCAGCCCGAATTCAGGAAGGTGGCGAGAGAGAGGCGGAGCCCACGGGGTGACTGCCCTTTCCACGACGATTTTGGTTGGAACCAAGGGACTTAACTGGGACAGAGCCTCGCGCCAAAAGCCTCCTAAGGAGGCTGCGAGGGCCTCGGAGAAGCGAAGGGCTTGGCTATTCCGGAGACGGGTCGTATAACCGCCAGCTTTCGAGCTTAGTTACCCCGCAGGTGTCAAGGTAGCGGGTAGCAGAACTCAGAACCACCCCGGGGGTGGGGGCTGCTTTCTGCCGCTCCGGCTAGCCATGCACCCCACCTGGGAGAAGTCCTCAGGGGCGGGGGGTGGAGGGGCCCACCGCAGCTGCAGCGGGGTTGGGGGGAGCCCTGTTCTAGGCCTACCATCCCCCGGTATTTGGGCCTTATTTCCCCAACAGACCTGTCCACCCTTGAGTTGTCAGGCTAAATATTTTGGTTGGCGGGAGAGGCGGAGAGAGCCGAGAGGTCCCAGTAAACCAATCCGTTGGGTCTGGGGCGGGGAAGCGGGAGCTGGGCGCGGCCCCTGCGTGCTGCCCTGGGAGATATCGCGGCAGCCCGGCCAGCTGGCGCTGGGGAGCCGAGCGCGCCTGGAGGGATCCGGGGAGACTCTCCCCAGAGAGTCCCGCGCGCCCCGGGACCCCCACCTGCTGTCCTCGGCCTGCTCCCGGGCTTCTGCCCCCGGGCTTCTGCCCCCGCCCTCGGGGTTGACCAGGCCTCTGGCGCTATCTTTTGCTCAGCACCCTGTGTGACTCTTTTCCCTGGAAGCTGGAGTCGCCCGGTTGCTGTCTGCGTCTCCGTCCTCCTCTCTCTGTCTCCGGGTGCACACTGAGTCTCTGGCTCCAGCAGCCTGTCACTGTCTGTGTCTGTGTCGCTCTCATTACTTCTTTTCTGTCTCCTGCCATCTCTGTGCAGGATTCTTTGTGGTTCTGCCCCTTCCCTTCCCTTTCCCTCTGAAGCCTTTCTCTGTGTGTCCCTTAGGACCCGTCAGACCCTTCTACTCCCTGGAGCCATCTGGAGAGGAGCCAGGACTGGGCACAAGACAGGACCAGGACAATGGCAGTGCCCAGTCTGTGGCCATGGATAGCCTGCCTGCTTGCAATCCTCCTCTCCTTGGGATTTGGCCTGGACACGAGAGAGGGTGAGTCCCCAGCCCTGTCTCCTGGAGCCCCATCTCCCTCCCAGCAGACTGGGAGGCCAAACACTGAATTTCCACCCAGAACGTGTCTATTTCCCTACTGGGAAATGAAGACTGGGGGTAGCTCTAAGGACTTCCCACCAGGGAAAGCAGTCAGTTTCCCACATTAAGGGTGTTTTCCTCTCCATTCCCTGGGAAATGAGAAGGACCTTGAAACATAAGGATGGATAGATGCCCTCCATTTCTGCTTATGAAACAGCGATCGTAATCCTAGTAAAGCCTGAATGAGAACCAATGTGGGGGGAGGGGTAGTCTTAGAGGTCATTTCTAGAATCGCTGAATGGGAAAGGGGGCCACGATGGGAAGGAGCTGAGAACTAGGCACCATTAAGTAACTGAACCCACTGTGCAGATGGGAAATTGAAGCTCAGCGAACTGAAAGGTCAAGCTAGACTGATGTCCTGAACTTCTGCCTCTGGGTCCTGTCCTGTGTCCCCCCACTTTGAGGGCCCATCCATTGGGCTAGGGGGCTGCTTCAAATTAGTCCCCAGGCTAAACACTGTGTAGTTTGGGGGGATGGGACCACGTAGACAAAGTGGCTCTCCTGGGGGACTTGGCGGGGAGAGGAAAAAAATGCTGAGAGTGGAAGATTCAGAGGCGGAAGGGGTAAGAGATGTCCTTCTCCCCAAACCCACCATTCCCTTGCAGACTCCCTTGCAGACTGAGGGAGCTCAGGAATCCAGTGCTCTGTGCCTCAGGGGTCACGTGATGCCCTCAGACTGGGGGCTTCCAGGGCAGAGCGGAGTCTCCCCTTCCTATACAGTCAGAGGGGTGACGTGAATGGGTTGGGGTACAGAGTCCCCAGAGGCACTGCCTGGAAAGGCGTAGCCCCACCGCCTGCACCCCTCCCCTCCTCCACTGCTGCACCAGGACAGGGCATAGCAGATGCCAGCCAGGAGCACAGTTGTCAGGACAGGAGCACGCCCCTGGGGTGTGGCGGAGGGAGGTGTTTGGTCAGGGGACCCAGATGTCTGGTTCCCAGTGCAGCTCTGCACAGGGCCAGGTCTGGAGGGGAGGCAGGCAGGGGTTAACCTGTGAAGGTCGGTAGATTTGTTTTTCCAAATGACTCCCATCAGGGGAGCCCTAGAGAGGCCAGGGCATGATGGGAAGTGGCATGTGGGCTCCTGAAAGAACCCCCCATCTGCCTGCAGAGCCTGATTGGCCTTTGCCTAGAGGGACTAGAAGTGTTTTCTCATCCCTCTCTTTGTGTGTGTGCCTGTGTACGTGCAAGTGCTCAGACACACACAGTTGCTGGGTAGAGCTAAGCACAGGGACCATTAATGACAACAGGGAGAAGGTATGAAGTGAGCCCCAGGGAGCCAGCCTAGCCTGCCCACCCCCTTTAAAACATCAGGGGATGGGCCTGGGTATCTAAGATGCCTGCCATGTTGCCTGAGGGCTGGGTAGGAGGGGAGGGAGTGGACGCTGGAGACGTTAGCAGGACTTGACTAGCAAACCAAAAGATTCAGACCTGAATCTTCTGAGTGAGGACCATGGAAAGTACCTTGGGAGAAGGGAGTGTAGGAACCAGGTATCCAACCTATTAGGGAATCACTCTAGGTGACTTGGGGGAAAGGAAAAATGGGGCCACGGTCCTGGGACCTGAAAAATCCAAACACACCCAGTTCCCTGAGGGAGGAATAGACTTGGGATCCAGATGCCATCAATTCAACTCACAACCCCTGAGTGCCCAGTGCTTACTGCCCTGAACTGGGTACCGTGGTGACTGACAAGGGCCCCAACCACCAGAGAGTCCCTTCTTGGAAGTGGTGACAGAGAGATAGAAAGCAATGTTGCAGCAATACCCCAGGTGTTCTGGTGTGAGTGCTGGACTAAGTGCAGCAGAGCCTGAAGGGGAAGTGATTAAATCAGGGTCAGAGCGTTGGGGAAGGGGGCTTGACCTGAGGCTGTCTGGACAAGAACTGAGGGGTTAACAGGCCAAGGAACTTTTCTAAGGTACTAGTGGGGCCCAGTTTATCAACGTCCTGGAATGTCAGGCTGAAGAATTTAAACTTGAACTTTTGGCAATGGGGAGCCATGGAATGTTCATCGAGAGTAAACAGATGCTGGGACCAAGGTTCTAGCTTCCTTAAGCCTGGGAGAGAAGGGGAGTGTATGAAGCTCAGACTATCACTTCTCAGTCACAGAATTCATTCATTCATTCCTTCATCAAATATTTACTGAGCACCAATTTTGTGCCAAGCACTATATCAGACACCAAGGACACAGCAATGAATTACATGGTGATCTCTGCCCTTCTAGAGCTTACAACAAACAAAATAAAGAAGTAAATTGAAAAAACACTAAGTACGAAAGGGAGTAGGAGATAATAGGGTGATCAGAGAAGTCCTCACTGAGAAAGCGACATCTGAGCAGAGACTTCAAAGAGGTGAAGAGCCATCGAGAAGGAAGAGTGTTCTAGCCAGAGGGAGCAAAAGGTGCAAAGACCCTAAGGTAGCGGCTTGGCAGGCTTGTTTGAGAAGCCGCAAGACAGCAGGTGTCTCTGAAGAAGAGAGGAAAAGGGGATAAAGTGGGAGAAATGCAGAGGCCATGTAGGCTGTGGTGAGGACTTCAGCTTTTCATCAGTGATGGAGGCCGCTGGGGTATTGTGAGCAGTAGAGGAGTGTGATCCAACTTGTGTGATGTGTGGGGTGGAGGATAGAAGAGAGAGGGGAGAGGGCGGAAGTGAGGAGACCATTTAGGAAGCTATTACTGTACAGTCAGGAGAAGATGATGGTGAAAGCAGTGAAGGTGGTTCTGGGTATATTTTAAAGGTGGAGCTCATAGGGTACGGGGGTTAGAGAAGGAAAGGAATCATGGAGGCTTTCGCTTTGGAATCTTGACTGCAAGAAGAAAGTTGCAGTCAACTGAGAAGGGGACGTGAGTTTGGGAGGGAAGGTCAGGGGCTCACTTTTGCCCAGGTGGGCTCCTCTGGTAGGGATCTCTAAGCTGCGGGTGAAGTCTCTGAGGCCCAGAGAGGAGGTTCCCCCCACATCCACAGCAGAGCCTGCCTCTGCCTTAATGTCCCCTCCCAGTATGGTTCCCTCCTCCCCAGATGCCAGGGCAGGATGGGGTGCTTGGCCCAAGCTGTACTGATGGCTACCTGCCACTTGTACCCACAGTGTGCCCCAGCCTGGACATCCGCTCAGAGGTGGCAGAGCTGCGGCGGCTGGAGAACTGCAGCGTAGTGGAGGGCCACCTGCAGATCCTGCTCATGTTCACAGCCACCGGCGAGGACTTCCGCGGCCTCAGCTTCCCACGCCTCACCCAGGTCACCGACTACCTGCTGCTCTTCCGGGTCTATGGCCTGGAGAGCCTGCGTGACCTCTTCCCCAACCTGGCGGTCATCCGCGGGGCCCGCCTCTTCCTGGGCTATGCGCTGGTCATCTTCGAGATGCCACACATGCGGGATGTGGGGCTGCCGGCGCTGGGGGCCGTGCTGCGTGGGGCTGTGCGTGTGGAGAAGAACCAGGAGCTCTGCCATCTCTCCACCATTGACTGGGGCCTGCTGCAGCCTTCACCTGGTGCCAACCACATTGTGGGCAACAAGCTGGGCGAGGAGTGTGCCGATGTGTGCCCTGGCCTGCTTGGCGCCACCGGTGAGCCCTGTGCCAGGACCACCTTCAGCGGTCACACCGACTACAGGTGCTGGACCTCCAGTCACTGCCAGAAAGGTGGGCACTGGCACAGAATAGGGCCAGGGAGCACAGGGAGGGCAGAGGCAGATGGCACTGGGCAACCATAAGATGGTATGTGTCTGTACTTTGCTGACACTATTTATTTTAACTCTCATTCATCCTATGTCTTTATTTCCGTTTTGCAGATGAGGAAACTGAGGCTCAGAAAAGTTAAATAACTGACGTAGCATCAGGTAGTCAAGGGGTAGGCACAAGACAGTATCAGGTAGTCATGGAGACAGTAAAAGAAAGTAAAAGTTGAATATGGGGGAGAAGAGTAGCTTGAATGGATACAAGGTAGCTGCATAAGAGGCAGTATGAGGCAGAGGTCGAGAACAAAGCCGACTGTCCTGGGTTTGAATCTCAGCTTCACTGCTTACTGGCTATGTTCATTTCACCTCTCTGTGCCTCGATTTCCTCATTTGTAAAATGATCGTAGCACTGTGACGAGGAATGAACTGTTCTATAAAACATTACAACAGTGCCTGGACCATGGTAACTGGTTCTGTTTCTGGTGCAAACCGCCACAGTACAGGCTGGCAGTACTGAAATGGGGAGGTTGGGAGCTGGGCGGAAGAAGAAAGCAGGAGGTGACAGATGAAGAACAGGACAGGTGAGGACAAATATGTGATGTGGGATCAAAGGAAAGGTGCCTGGAGGGGAAGCAGAAGGGAACAGTGGAGAAAAGGAGGGGTGGAATAAGGTGGGGATGGTTGGAGGAGGAGGTGAAGGTTGTAGAGGAGGGAAAGGGAACCTTGAGAAGTTGGGAGCAGATCTGGGGCCCCCAAGCTGGAGTTCCTTCCATGCAGCCCCTGGAGGTCAGCTCTCTTCACCCCAGCGCCTCAGCATCAGGGCAGAAGAGTAACCGGATCCCTGCTGTATCCACTGTGCCCCCACCCCCGAAGTCTCCCTGTTGGCTGTAAACACAGCTGCTTCATGTCCTCTCTCGTGTATAGTGTCAACACGCCCTGGCTGACCCCTGCCACATGCATCACTCCCACGGACACATCCAGCTGCCACTGTGCAAAGGAGCCAGGCTCCTGGCACCCAGCCCCAACCCCTCCACATCTGCTTGGGGCTCCCTTCCACCCGGGGCAGAGACTGAAGAGGGAGGAGGGATGGGCAGAGGCCTGGGTCGAATGACCAGGGATGGCCCCTTCTCCCACACACTCCCAGGGCCACCTTGCCCTAGTCCTCACTCCTCAGGAGAAGCAGGCTGGTTCACCTTGGCCCCATGCCCAGCGATGATCTGGGCACCAGGCCTAGACAGGACAGCAGGCGGAGGAAGCAGGAGCCCTGATGGACAAGGTCACTGCTTGGTCCTGAGTTCCAGTACCCCTGACTAGGCACTGTGGGAGGTGGGGAGTCACAGAGAGGGGCCACGGTCCGTATCCTCAAGAGCCCCCATCTGAGGAAGAGTTGGCGACCAGTGTCATCTGAATTGGACAGATCTGGGTGCAGACCAAGACTGTTAGCCCTTGGGGAGCGGGTAGGAAGGACCAAGGAGGTGCAGGTAAGGTCTAACGCAGCACTCTGCCCGCAGTGTGCCCCTGTCCTCATGGGCTGGCCTGCACAGTCAGGGGTGAGTGCTGCCACACCGAGTGCCTGGGAGGCTGCAGCCGGCCAGAAGACCCCCGAGCCTGTGTCGCCTGCCGCCACCTCTACTTCCAGGGAGCCTGCCACCGGGCCTGCCCGCCAGGCACCTACCAGCATGAGTCCTGGCGCTGTGTCACAGCAGAGCGCTGTGCCAGCCTGCGCTCTGTGCCTGGCCGGGCCTCCACCTTCGGCATCCACCAGGGCAGTTGTCTGGCCCAGTGCCCTCCAGGCTTCACCCGTAATGATAGCAGGTGAGTGTCGGGCGGGTGGGGGGCACCCTTGGAGCAGTGAGGAGGCCCACACTGGTCCAGGACTCATGCCACATCCTCTGCTTGCCCCTACTAGCATATTCTGCCACAAATGCGAGGGGCTGTGCCCTAAAGAGTGCAAAGTGGGCACCAAGACCATCGACTCTGTCCAGGCAGCACAGGATCTGGTGGGCTGCACCCACGTGGAAGGGAGCCTCATCCTCAACCTCCGCCAAGGCTGTTAGTTCCTTCCAGAGCCACACCCTTCCTCCTGGCCACACCCTTTACAATGACCCAGCTAAAGCACCACTTTCCATCATCCTGGGTCCCTGCCCTGAGGGCCCCCTTCCCTGGGCCCCCAGCCAGCTCCCCGACAATAGACCCATCACTTCCCTTGCCCTGGCTCCAGTCCTGTCTTCCCCATCCCCAGATAACCTGGAGCTGGAGCTGCAGCGAAGCCTGGGACTGGTAGAGACCATCACTGGCTTCCTCAAAATCAAGCACTCCTTTGCCCTCGTGTCCCTAGGCTTTTTCAAGAACCTCAAACTTATCCGGGGGGACACCATGGTGGATGGGTAAGGGATCAGAAATAGTTTGCTCTATCATATCTCCTCTCCAGCATTCCCCAAACTGTAGTCAAGTGTGTGGGAACCAGCTCTGCCACTTACTAACTATGTGACTCTGGGTACTTCTGGTACCTTCTGGTAACTTCTCTGGTCCTCAACTTTCTCATCCATAAAACGGGGTTAACATAACACTACTTATTTATTAGGGCTGTTGAGAATATTACTGAAGCTGTTATGTATAAAGCACTTAAAACAGAGCCTGAAACAAAATATATACAATTACATAAAATTGTATTTACATATCACCCTATATGGATTGCCTATAATTGTTGTCATCTGATCCTGTTAGCTGCAGAGCAAACTGCCTGGGTTTGAAACCCATTCCTACCTCTACCAGTCGAAGCTTACCCTTAACGTAGCCAGGATTTTTCAAAATAATGTTTTAAATTATCAGCCAGCCAAGTGGTTTCTCGTGTACCCTCCAGGGTGTCCCCACTCCAGCTGGAAAGGCATAGCCCCAGGCTGAGTCTCACTCCGCCCTGTGTCCCCAAAGCCAGGACAGAGCCTGGCAGAGAGCAGTGCTCAGTTAATGTGAGATGCAGGAAGGAAGAAGATGGAAAAACTGTTGGCCCCATTTCACTGATGAGGAAAACACAGAACGTGGGTGCCTTGCTGGACGCCACACTCCTGGTCAGTGGCGCAGAGTGGGTGTGTACTAATGCCCCACGTGGACCGGTATGGGTGGGCTGCTGTGTGCCCCGCCTCCCCTCTGCCCCTAGTGCAGCCCCTTCAGGAAGAGCCCATAAGACATGCCCTTCCTCATCCCTTGCCCTCACCTGCCGTGCAGAGCAAGGTCCCCTGGCCTTCCCCAGGAACTACACCTTGTACGTGCTGGATAACCAGAACCTACAGCAGCTGGGTTCCTGGGTGGCTGCAGGGCTCACCATTCCTGTGGGCAAGATATACTTCGCCTTCAACCCACGCCTCTGCTTGGAGCACATCTACCGCTTGGAGGAGGTGACTGGCACTAAGGGACGGCAAAACAAGGCTGAGATCAACCCCCGCACCAACGGAGACCGCGCTGCCTGTAAGGCCCGACACCCCAAGCCCCGGCACCTTGGCAGTGAGAGAGGGGACCCCAAGGAACACCCAAACACACACACACACTAGAACACACCAGACACGCTCCAGGGTGGAGGGGCGGCTTGAAGGGAACGATGGGATAAGTTCTCTTCAGAGGCCACGTTAAGGGTAGGATGCTGCGGGGTCAGGGTGGGCGCTTGGGAGTAGGCGGCTCAAGCAGGTGCTCTCAACATGGTCAAAAGCAGGTGTTCGCCTTTTACCCCACCCAGGCCAGACTCGCACTCTGCGCTTTGTGTCCAACGTGACAGAGGCCAATCGCATCTTGCTGCGATGGGAGCGCTACGAACCGCTTGAGGCTCGCGACCTACTCAGCTTCATCGTGTACTACAAGGAGTCGTGAGTGGCGGGGGCGGGGCCAGATAGGGTAGGGTCGGAGAGGGGCGGGGTCAGTGGGTTGGGCGGGGCGGGGCGGGGCGGGGCGGGGCGGGGCCAGAGCTGGGTTGGGGGTCAGAGCCTGACCGGGCCAATTTGTTGACCACACGTAGGTGAGGGCAGAGCCTTGCGGGGCTGTGGAAAGCCAGAAAGCCAAGAACCCCGAGTCTCACTCCCTTGTAGGGCTCACGTCTGGCTCTCCTCTCACCTTCTTCATCCCTCCGTGCCTCAGTTTTATCTCACCCAGTGATGAAGAGGACAGTCAGGATTTCTGAAAGCCCAGGAGAGGCGCCCTGCTGGGAAGACTTGGATAATTAAAGCTCAATTCACTATGCTAATGTTTTGTACTGACCACATGCTCCTGCCCCAGCAGCGGTTTGGGAAGTACCCACTAATTTGGCCAGTTTTATCCACATCTTTGCCAGCATTTCATTAAAGCCTGAGGAAGGGCGGTAGCAGGGACAACCAAGAACCAACTGCTCTTTTCTTTGGAGAGAATGTACCGACCATAGCAGGATGGATAGTGGTTAGACCACAGGAAGGACTTCTCCAAAAGCATGGCTAGAATCAAAAATAGAAATCTTTAGAAGAGAGAGATGGAGTGAAGAGTACTGTTGCCCTTTATGGTAGATGGAAGATGGGAGCTACCTGGATTGGAATAATTTCCTGTGAATTAAAATGGAGGGATCTAAAAAAAAAAAAATGGAGGGATCTTAGTTGCTCACTAGCACAGGGCCTAAGGGAACCCAGGTGGCACAGTGGTAAAGAATCCACCTGCCAAGCAGGAGACACAGGTTTGATCCCTGGGTCGGGAAGATCCCCCAGAGTAGGAAACAGCAACCCACTCCAGTATTCTTGCCTGGGAAAGTCCATGGACAGAGGAGCCTAGTGGGCTACAGTCCACAGTCCATGAGGCCACAGAGAGTCAGAACATAGCTGAGCAACTTCGTACACACACACGCACACAGGGCCTGGCCTGGGAGTGGGGGAGAGATCTACTCACAGGACCAAGGCTCTCCTAGGCCTCAGTAGAAGATGAAGGACTTTAGCATGACGAACTGGACAGTTTGTTAAAAACAGATTCCTGAGCCCCACACCCATAGATTCTGATTCCATTAGTCCTGGGCAGGGCCTGTAAATCTGCATTTCTAACAAGCTCCCAGGTAATGCTGAATCTTCTGGTCCACATGTTGAGGAGTGCTATCATGGAACACAATGTAAACCCACCCCCCAACCTCTGGCTTGTGCAGCTCACATTCTGCATGACTATACATGGCTGTCTTTGGACTCAAAGGGCAGACAGTCTTAGAGGTTTTTCAGGAAACTCCCCTGGCATCTGCCTTGCAGTGTGGCTATGGCTATGCTCCCTTAGAGATATGTACTGTGGGGTGTGTGCATGCGTGTGTGTGTGTGTGTGTGTGTGTGTGTGTTAGTTGCTCAGTCACATCTGACTCTTTGCAACCCCATGGACTATAGCCTGCCAGCTTTCTCTGTCCATGGAAATCTCCAGGCAAGAATACTAGAGAGGGTAGCCATTCCTTTCTCCAGGGGATCTTCCCAACCCAGGGATGGAACCCAGGTCTCCCACACTGCAGGAGGATTCTTACTGTCTGAGGCACCAGGGAAGCCCTCTATACTGCAGATCATGGCTCAGTTTCAGCTCTGAGCAGATCCACTCAGTGAGTGAGTCATGCCAACAGGGCACCTGCCCCAAAGGGCAGACCCACATCTGCTTCTGAATGCCCTTGCACACACCGGGAGGAGAATGCCAGTGACAGTCTTGGAGTGCTTCAGAGAAGAGGGGGCAGGGCTAAATGAGCTGCCCCTCAACTCCAGGGATGGGTTGTTCAGCCCATTCCAGAATGCCACAGAGTACGTAGGTCCAGATGCCTGTGGGGCCCAGAGCTGGAACCTACTGGATGTGGAGCTGCCCCTCAGCCGCACCCAGGAGCCGGGGGTGACCCTAGCCCCGCTCAAGCCCTGGACACAGTATGCTGTGTTTGTCCGGGCCATCACACTGACCACAGCGGAGGACAGCCCCCACCAAGGAGCCCAAAGCCCCATCGTCTACCTCCGAACCTTACCTGCAGGTAGGCTGAAGCCTTTGAAGGGCGTGGGAGCTAGGTGCCTGGACCCTAGTGAGAATGGAAGACCATGGGCACCAGAAATAGAGAAGCTGGGTCACTGAACACCTGGCCTACAGAGGCTGGGAGGCCGGACCTCAGAGAGAAGGGCCCGTTACCAGACAGTATTTAAAAGGGGGACCTGCAGCCCCTCCGTTGTACCCTCCTCCCACCCTCAGCGCCCACAGTGCCCCAGGACGTCATCTCCACGTCTAATTCCTCCTCCCACCTGCTGGTGCGCTGGAAGCCACCGATCCAGCGCAACGGAAACATCACCTACTACCTGGTGCTGTGGCAACGTCTGGCAGAGGACAGCGACCTCTACCTCAATGACTACTGCCACCGCGGTGCGCAGGGAGGAGGCGCCGGCCGGAGGGGTTGGGGTATCGGGCTGCGGGCGCGGCCAGTCTAACTACTTCCTTGCCCGCCGCCCCTCCAGGCTTGCGGCTGCCCACCAGCAACAACGACCCCCGCTTCGACGGAGAAGACGGGGAACTCGAGGCCGACAGGGAGCCTGGCTGCTGCCCTTGCCAGCACCCACCTCCTGGGCAGGTCCTACCACCGCTGGAGGCACAGGAGGCGTCGTTCCAGAAGAAGTTTGAAAACTTTCTACACAACGCCATCACCATTCCCAAGTGCGTCTCGGCGCGAGAAAGCCAGGCGGGAGTCCAGGGTGCTGATGGGCGGGGTTTGTGAGGGGAGGGGGGGGGTGGTTTGGGGGTTGTGGGCGGGGCCTGAGGTTGTGGGTGGGTTAGGAGGCGGTGCGCCCCTGCAAAGAGCACTGAGGTGCGTTCCAGGCGAGCCTGACAGGGCCCTCTCTGGTCTTCCCAGATCTCCTTGGAAGGTGACATCCATCAATAAGAGCCCTCAAAGGTGAGCGGGGACGGAGCAGGGGCCGAGAAGCGCGGTTCCCGAGGCGGGGCCTTGGCTCTGACTTGCACCCTCTCTAGGGACTCAGGGAGGAGCCGACGGGCAGCCGAGGCCCTCCGGCTTGGGGGAAACAGCTCGGATTTCAAGATCCAAGAGGACAAAGTGCCTCGGGAGCGAGCGGTGCTAAGTGGCCTGCGCCACTTCACAGAGTACCGGATCGACATCCATGCCTGCAACCACGCGGCGCACACCGTGGGCTGCAGCGCGGCCACCTTCGTCTTTGCGCGCACCATGCCCCACAGTAGGTGACCCTCCCCCAGCTCTACCCTGCCCACACACCGACCCCAAGGACCCTATCTAATTAGTGCTCTAACTAGCCAGGTTGACAACCTCCCACCTCCCTGCCCCCTCCAAACTCAGGGCCTCTCCTTGCTCACTCCCGCCAGTCCCCATAATCCCAGAGTTTCCTTGAACCTCCCAGTTTAGCCCCCTTGTGTTTGAACATGAAGGTGACAAGAAATAATTGTAGTCGGGTTGCGTGATGGCCTCTCCTGCAGGAGAGGCTGATGGTATCCCAGGAAAAGTGGCTTGGGAGGCAGCCAGCAAGAGCAGTGTTCTCCTGCGCTGGCTTGAGCCACCGGACCCCAATGGACTCATTCTCAAGTACGAAATCAAGTACCGCCGCCTGGGAGAGGTAGGCGCCCCAGGAGACACCCTAACCTAGCCCCAGTCTGTCCCTCCACCCTCTTCCCAGCCAGCTATTCTGTGCTGCCCTCAGGAGGCCACAGTGCTGTGTGTGTCCCGCCTGCGATATGCCAAATTTGGGGGTGTCCACCTGGCCCTGCTGCCTCCTGGAAACTACTCTGCCAGAGTTCGGGCAACCTCACTGGCTGGCAACGGCTCCTGGACAGACAGTGTCGCTTTCTACATCCCTGGCCCGGGTAGGCAGGCCTCTGTCTCAGACCTGTATTCCCAAACAGCCCCACCTGGGCCCCCACCCACATCTCCCACTGTGGAAACCGCAGGCCCCTCCACCTTCCACCCCATCCGCCCCGCATCCTCATCTCCCACTGTGTCCTTGACCCCCTGACTTCACCATCTTTTTACAATTATTATTGTTTTTTTCTTTTTCCTGACTTCTCCATATTTGACCCTCTGCTGTCTTCTGGCCACCAGAGGAGGAAGACTCCGGGGGGCTGCACGTCCTTCTCACCGTCACCCCTGTGGGGCTCATGCTGGTCATCATTCTTGCTGCCCTTGGTTTCTTCTACAGCAAAAAGAGGTGATGATGAGTCCCACTGATTCCCAACCCCCTTCTTCTCTGAGCCCTCATCATAACATCAGTGCAATCAGATGGTAGTAGATGAGACAGCAAAAAGGACTTCCTTAGAAACAGTAACTCTTCCCCTGGGGGCATTGACACACCTGGAGAAAAGAGACATGCTTTTTAACTAGGGTGACCAACTTGTCCATGTTTGCCCGGGACTTTCCTGATTTTAGTAGTAACAGTCCTATATTCTGGGAAACCCCTCAGTCGGGGCATCCTGGGACTGTTGGTCACCACACTCTCAGCCTGAGAGCTAATGAAACTGGTCCGATCATAGCAGAGAAAGAAGCAGGAAATCTCAGGATGTGTCCTGGGCTTCTTGATGTCAGATCCCCCTGGAGCCGAATATGACGGGGAACTGAGGACAGGACTTTGATTAGCTGGTTCTGAGGACTAGCTGAGGAGACCAGAGCCTCGCTACTCTTGTCCTCCCTATTCCCAGCCTGTCAGACCCCAGATCCCAGGACTAGGACCAAGACTAGCTTGGGAAGTCCTTGGGGTTCCCCAGGGGTCACCCTGACCAGAGCTAAGACAGGATCAGTAACTTCCTCCCTCCTTGGAATACCCCTCTTCCTTGCCCTCTGACATGGCTCCTTCCTTCCCGAGGACCCTTCCAGGCTGACTCCCCTCACCTCTCATTGCAGAAATAGCACCCTGTATGCCTCTGTGAACCCAGAATACTTCAGCGCCTCTCACAGTAGGTCTGGGGGTGGCTGGACAGGTGGTATGGGGAAGGGAGACCAGAGGGGAGAAGAGACAGACTTCCAGGCCATCTCGGAGAAGGCAGCCTTGGAACCCAAGCCCTTGAGAAGGAAAGAGGGTGGGTGGAGGTGTGGCAGAGAGCAGTGTGCTTGCTTGTGACCCCACTTCCTCTCAGTGTACATCCCCGATGAGTGGGAGGTGCCTCGGGAGCAGATCTCCATAATCCGAGAACTGGGCCAGGGCTCTTTCGGGATGGTATACGAGGGGCTGGCACAAGGACTGGAGGTTGGAGAGGAGCCCACGCCGGTGGCCCTGAAGACTGTGAATGAGCTGGCCAGCCCACGAGAACGCATTGAGTTCCTCAAAGAAGCCTCTGTCATGAAGGCGTTCAAGTGCCACCATGTGGTAAGGAAGGGTCAGGTCCAAAGTCAGGGTCAAAATTAGGATGAAGGTCTTGTGGTTAGAGGGGAAAGATCAGAGATGAGGTCAGGGCAACATCAAGTCCAGAACTGGGACTGTGGATCCTCACTGGAGTAAAAGTCATGGTAGGGCTATAATAGGATGATGGCTAGGGCTGAGATCAGTCATGGTTGAAGGTCAATACTGAGTGTTCAGAGCATTATTAGGAGGGTGACTGGAGTCAAGGTCAGAATTGAGCCAGTCATGAAGACTGAGATGACAGATACAATTAAGGTCATGGATTAGGGAGACTTCCCTAGTGGTCCAGTGGCTGAGATTCCACACTCTCAATTCCAGGGGCCCAGGTTCGATCCATAGTCAGGTAACTAGATCCCAGATGCCACAACTAAAGATCCTGTGTGCCGTCAACTTAAACAACAACAATAACAAAATCCCATGTGCCACAACTAAGACCCAGCGGCAACCAAATAAATATATTTTATTTTAAAAAGGTCATGGGTTGGGGTCAAGGTCATTGTTAGGTCAAGATGAGGGTCATGGTCATGGCTAGGGTTAGGAGGGCTGTTGTCTGAGTCAGGTTGTGGTCACAGCAGAACAAGGTTTTGGCCAGGTGGGTCAAAGGGAGCTGAGTAGACCTGCAACCAGGCTCTTTCTCCATGCCAGGTGCGTCTCCTGGGCGTGGTGTCTCAGGGCCAGCCAACCCTGGTCATCATGGAGTTAATGACCCGAGGGGATCTCAAGAGCCATCTTCGATCTCTGCGGCCCGAGGCAGAGGTGGGGACCAGGAAGCTTCTGGGTGGAGGGGCTGGGGAATTAGAAAGGACTTGGGCAGTTGAAGGCATAATCCTTGTGCAGGAGTCCAGCCTCAAGTTCCTGCTTCACCAGCCCATCTCTTGGTTCTAGAACAACCCTGGGCTCCCACGGCCAGCACTGGGAGATATGATCCAGATGGCTGGTGAGATTGCAGACGGCATGGCCTACCTTGCTGCCAACAAATTTGTGCATCGAGACCTAGCAGCCCGGAACTGCATGGTGTCCCAGGACTTCACTGTCAAGATTGGGGGTACAGAGGGGGCCAGGAAGGTGGGGCAGCCTGGGCAGAGAGACTCCCCCAGCAAGGCAGGAGAAGACTGAGGCCTGTCCCTCAGCTCTGTCCCTGACCGCCCCCTGACCTGGATCTCCGTCTCCCCGTCTGAGGACAGCAGGATTTGGATGGGGTGATCTCTGAGGTCCTTGGAGCCCGTACAGTCCCGGATTCTTGGAGACTGTGGAGGTGGAGGGGGTTGGGAGAGATACTCCTGGGGCAGGAGCTGCTGACTGGCTCTGCTGCCCCACAGCCCATCCACCCTCCCTTTCCAGACTTCGGGATGACTCGAGATGTGTATGAGACAGACTACTACCGCAAGGGCGGGAAGGGGCTGCTGCCTGTGCGCTGGATGGCCCCTGAGTCCCTCAAAGATGGAATCTTCACCACCCACTCTGATGTCTGGTGGGGCCTGGCTGGAGCAGGGGGCTCAGGGGTGTGGAGGCAGGGTCTGGCATGCACTCCCTAGGGTGTACTGAGCTGCACGAAGCATGCGGGGCTCAGGCCCTCCTCCCTGTCCTCCCAGGTCCTTCGGCGTGGTGCTCTGGGAGATCGTGACCCTGGCTGAACAACCCTACCAGGGCCTATCCAATGAGCAGGTGCTCAAGTTCGTCATGGACGGTGGAGTCCTGGAAGAGCTGGAAAGCTGTCCCATTCAGCTGTGAGTCACCCCAGCCTGGCCCTGCCTCAGCCCTGCCCTGCCAACATCTGCCCCACCCCTGGGAGTCTCTGAGGCTTCTACTTATGCTGATCCCCAGCTCTGAGCCCTCCAACTTGAAATCCCCCATTTACTCCCCTGTGACCCAAGCTTAGTTGGTAAAGAATCTGCCTGCAGTGCAGGAGACCTAGTTTCAATCCCTGGATTGGGAAGGTCCCCTGGAGAAGGGCATGGCACCCCACTCCAGTATTCTTGCCTGGAGAATCCCATGGACAGAGGAGCCTGGTGGGCTACAGTTCATAGGGTCACAAAGAGTCGGACACGACTGAGCAACTAAGCACAGCACAGACCTGAGCAGACATACTCCCCCCATGACCCCCTCCATAACCCCCTCCCTCACACTGATTGACCCTCTCAGTGCAGGAGGCAGGAGGCATGCACCCCTCTGACACTGCCCCCTGCCTCCACCAGGCAGGAGCTGATGCAGCGCTGCTGGCAGCAGAACCCGCGCCTGCGCCCCACCTTTACCCACATCCTGGACAGCATACAGGAGGAGCTGAGGCCCTCCTTCCGCCTCCTCTCCTTCTATCACAGCCCAGGATGCCGGGGGGCCCGGGCCTCCCTGCCGCCCACCGAGGCAGAGCCTGACTCCCCCCGAACCCCAAAAGAGGCCTCTTCAGACTTCAGCCCCCAGAATGGGGGTCCAGGACATTGAAGGGCACTCCGTTCCCTGGCTGATTGGCCTCCCACGGACAGAGAGGAAGGGACCTAAGCTTTGCAGCCATGAGAGGCTGAGACGTTCACACCCCAGCCCCATGCTGAGACAGCCGAAGGAGACACAGAGCAGAGCGGGACAGGTTGGGGAGTGACAGGGAGACCACAGCTGAGTCATGGCAGGAAAGATTTCCTCAGGAATCTGAGTTCTCCCTGAGAAAGTAAACGAAGCCACAGCAGCAGTGGAGATTAGACGGTGGACAAGACGCTCTGAGTGAGAGAGCCTACTCAGACTAGAAAGAGAGGCCGGTCTGCTCTGAAGGCAGGGTCTGGGGACCCCACTGGCGGTTTTGGAGCTCCTGTGGACATCCGGGGCCATCAACATGCTAGAAACCAGATAAGCCACCAGACTCGGGCCTGGAAGCCTCTCTGCGTTTGGGATGCTGGGGCTGAGCGTCCAGATGACTGCTCTTTGTACCGCTGTGTCTCACCTCCTCCCCTGCCCCATGCCATAGTGCGTGTGGGGAGAACGCAGGGACCTGGCTGAGTGGCTTCCCAGCCTGGCCTCGGGGCCTGCCCTCTCCCCTGCCTCTCCTTTGCCTCACCCAGGGACCCCAAGCTTGGTGCTCCCCCTTTCTCTTCTCCAGGGCCTTCCCTCGGTGCACTCACCCCTTCTCCCAGGCCCTTCCCCTCAATCCCCCTCCTGCCCTGGAATTATTAAGGCCTTAAGAGCCTTGCTTCCTCCCTGCCCTCATGCCTGCCCCCCACCCCCGCCTCTCATGGGAAGACTGGAGAAGGCACAATAAAGGCCGAGGTCTGTCTGTACCCTGGTCCCGGGCAGCCCATTATCTCTCCATCTATATGGTCTTAACATTGGATGAACTTCCTCCCTCCCTCCTTGGGGACTTGAGGTGGTGACCCTGAGGCAGTGATACAGGATAAATACACTGCTGTCAAACACCACCTCCATGAGGACCTGAGCAGCCAGGGTTGCCATGGCAGTGAAGCAGGACAATCCTGCTATTATCTGCGGCTCAGGCAGCCAGAAGTGGTTGAGCCCGGCAGGGGAACCTTTGTATCCGGCCTCCCAGCCTCACCAACCCGTTCCCCCACACCTCATCTTTAGGTCATCTCTCGCTGTTTCCACTGGATAGACATTTCCTGGGGTCTCCCAGGACAGACGTGAGGCGGGCAGAACGTGGGATGGGGGAGGTGGGGTCTTGATGACATTACCAGTCCCTGCTGGATGCCCCCCTGCCAGGGCAGGGAACACGTCAGAGCAGAGTCTTTGTGTCTGGCGCCCTACTGTTCTGCCATCTCATGAGCAGAGAAGCCCTGGAGGCATGTTAAAGGAACACTTAGGAGTTGGCTTCCAGGTTCTTATGGCAGTGCCATCAGGGCATCTGAAGGGGAGGAGTTGCAGATGAATGACTTAAAACCTTGCTGAAGGGAGTGGTAGCAGAAGGGGCTGGGCCCACTCCACAGGGGCTGGGCCTCAAGGCTTTTTAGAATCCTGTACCAGTGTTTTCCTGCATCCAGGTCCCTGGGGCCCAGAGCTCCCATGCCACATGCTGCCACACACACAGCAGGTCTAGGGAGATTTATACTTCTAAGCGCTTGCTCACTCCAGCAGCTGTCCTGCAAACCACAGCTCCTTAAGGCATGACTGGAGTGGGTATGAGTCTGTGCAAGGCCGTCTCTATATAACAACCACAACTCACGTGCACCATCCTGACATGGGCAGGAAGGACCTCGCATCCCACCGCACCCCTGCCCTGCCTGTCATTGGTGACTAAGGCAACAGTGACCCCTAATGGTTGCTGGCAGAATCACAGCTTAGGAAGAAAAGAGTGGAGAAGGTTGTTCTCACCTCCCCGGAGATGCTGGTCTCAGAGAGGCCACCATCGAGTACAAGGGAGGAGAGACTCCACACAAGAATCCTGGATCGCAGACCTGCACACTCGCACAGATCACACCGGTTACCCCGCATTTGCACAGGCCCAGAGAGGGCAGCACTGGGGTCCAGCTCTCTCCCCACTACCCACGTCCCCTCACCTCCACAGGACGGAGCATGGCATGCTCAGAAAGTGCTGGCCATCTGAATGGGGAGGGGTTTAAAGAAGGGATTGGGAGCTGAAGAAAAGAGGGCTTCAGAAAAAAAGTGTCTGTGCTTACCTCTAAAGATGAGTAGCTGGTGGCTGACCCAAAAGAATGTTTGGGAGAAGGATGCAGGGATACTGGAAGACAAACTCTACTGCCATCTGTACCCTAGGAAAGAAACGGATGTATATTGTAAATAACTAGACTCCAATAAAATTAAAAAAAAAAACTGGATGTAATAAGGTAGCAAGAAAGATGGCGGTTGGATTTCAGAAGCGACTTCCCAACTATACAGAGAAGCTTTGTGGGGGTAGTGGGGAGGAAGTGTCTCTGCTCTCAGAGACAGCTAGAGACAGACAATAGGCTGACTTGGCAAGGGAAAGCAACAGATGCACGCCATAGAAGCAGAAGGATGAATGCCGTGACTAAAAGTGTCCAGCGATGCCCTTGATTTTCTCCTCTCCCCCAGACTCAGGCAGAACTTCAGTAAAAATCACCTGCAGCTGGCTAGGAAGGTAAGAGAATGGAGTGGAGACAGATTAGCATAAAAGAATGAAATGTTTGGGACCTCCCTGCTGGTCTAGGGGTTAAGAATCTGCCTTGCAATGCAGGGGGTGTGGGTTCAGTCCCTGATCCAGGAAACGAAGATCCCATACGCCGAGGAGTATCTAAGCCCATGCGCTGCAACTGCAGAGCCTGCGCTCTGCAGTGACAGATCCGGCATGCCGCAACGAAGACCTAACACAGGCAAATAAAGTGAAAGTGAAGTCGCTCAGTCGAGTCTGACTCTTTGCAACCCCATGGACTGTAGCCTACCAGGCTCCTCCGTCCATGGGGTTTTCCAGGCAAGAGTACTGGAGTGGGCTGCCATTTCCTTCACCAGGGGATCTTCCCAACCCAGGGATCAAACCTGGGTCTCCTGCATTGCCGACAGATGCCTTACCATCTGAGCCACCAGGGAAGCCCTCAAATAAATAAATAAATATCTAAAAAAGAATCCCATGTTTACCACCTACCCCTTTGGAACTGTTCTCATGTCCTCGACAAGTCCCTCATTTGAGCAAAGGGACGCTGGAGGCTATGGGTCTTGTGTCCCACCCCCTCCAAGCTCAGGATCGACTGATGCATCTTCGTGTGGTAGGAGATAGGTGCCTTCTACAGTGAGGGACCCAGAAGCCTGGGCTAGGAGGTTTGAGATCAAGTGGTCGAGGGTCAGGAGAGCCGTAACACTGGATCAGACCTAGGTGGGGGCAGGACAAGTTGGGTTACAGTTCCTCTTCCTCTAGGCTCTGGGCATAGGGCAGTAGACTGCAGCCAGAGTGGCTGCTGGGTGTCATCACAGAGGGGGAAGAGCAGGGTTCGAGGACAGGAGGGCCAGCATCCTGCTCCTGCTCCCAGGCCATCCCCAAGCCCCATGCTCCCTCCAAGTCCTGGAAACTTGGATGGCAGGGCACTGGGTCTCAGCTGCCCAGCCAGGGGGCAAATGTGGAGTAGAAACTTGAACCTTCCACTAGGCCTAGTGTCAGCAACGCTATGGAAGCCCCTCCCCTGGTCCAGCAGTTGTCTGTCTTCCTCTCCAACCTTCAGTTGTGACAAAGGACAGGGGAGATGTTAGTCACAGCCATTGCCCCACAGCAAGAGGCTTCCAGCCAGAGGCTTCAATGCACAACCCCTTGGGCCATCAGCACCCACCCCCGGGGCAGAAAGGGGAGTTTGGGGGGTCCTCTCATCCCTGTAAGGCTGATGGGCAGTGTGCTGGCACCTCCTGCCAACTCTTGATCTTTTTCCGGGAGTTAGAGGGCTTGAACACCCGGGGCTTCTCCTGGTCACCTTCCATGAACGGGAGCCCCTCTGGGTCACTCACCTAAAGACGCTACCAGTGAGTGGACACTCGGGTGGTCTTATCTGTCCCCAGAGAGCGAGGCAAGTGACACTGCACGCGCGCCGAATTGGGAATCCGGGCTGGTAGCGCCGGGATGGAGTCAGAAGGGAGGCACTTGGTGAGCCCAGGGACATAACATCAGGAGCTTGAGATCAGGCGCTCAGGCACCCCTGATGCTGGCAGAAGGAAGGCACTTCTAAGGGGCCACAGAGCTGAGAGCTGTGGTGTGCTCGCTGTGGAAAGGAGGCCTGAGGGCCAATGGGCAGGCATTCCCAAGGGGTGTGGTGAGGGCTGGCGTGCTCATCCAGCCCGGATATCTGGGTCACCAAACTCAGGGCCACCTGCCCTTCTCCAAAGCCAGGCGATGAGGCCCCTACCCAGGATGGTCTTGGACTGAGCAGGCCAGAAGCTTCTCTTCCCATCTTCAGTCCTGCTACAGAGGGGAGAAAGGAGAGATGGAGGGGGCAGTCAGTGTGGGGGTGGGCAGGGGGAGGCACTCCCAGGATAAAGATGTCAACTGGAATCCTAGGACAGAGAAGGGGGCACAAAATTCCTTCCTGCCTCTCTCCCCACCTCCATCCCCAGTGGCTGCAGCTCTCAAACCCCAGCGCCATAGTCAGATGTCCAGCAGAGGGAGAGCAGGAAAGGATGAGGGTGCTGGGGAGGGAGTGAGGGGAGAGAGCCGGGCGAAGGCAGGGGGTGTGGAGAGGAGACCCAGGGAGACAGGCGTTCAGAACCTCTCCACACACGTGCGCTGGAGGCTCTGCAGACCCTCCACCCCTTGGCTCTCTGAGTCTGCCCCACCTTCCCCACTCATAAGCAACAACAGGGAAACTTGGTGTTTAGTTGTGTCTGGAGGTGGGGGGGGGTTTCACATCCTGTGGGAGCAGAGGGGGCCACCTAGGTTCCCACCCTCTCAGGTGGTGTCCAGTTGGTCCTCAAGCAGCACTGGACAGAAGAAGGGAAGTGGGCAGCGGTGCGGGGGGAGAAAGGGGAAGGGTGACCAGGGTGGCTGCAGGGAAGACATTCTGAGACTATGCAGGAAGATTCTCAGGCAAACGAGACAGAGGCCCCTTCCTCTCTGAGGGGCAGAGAAAGGAGAGGGGGTGAACAGAAGGACAGAGGTTGACAGCTGGGTCAGGCAGAAAGACGGAGAGATAGAGGGGTCTAGCCAGCATCCATCTCCTCAGATGGCAACTGGAAATTACTCCTGCCCAAAGCAGGAAGGATGCAGGTAGGGCTATAGAGAGGCTTCTGGGGAGCAGGGGAGGGGGAGGCGCAGGTGACACGGAGGCAGAGATGGCCTCTTTTGGAAGCAAAATTACAGAAGGGAGAGACCTCCCTTAGGAAGGCCAAGGGCTGAAATAAGATAATGGATGCCAAGTGCTTCGTAAGCTGTAGAGCACTACACAAATGATTGCTGTTGTTATCTAATTGTGATATCATTTAAAAGATGCCTCAGAAGTACATTTAGTGGCATGGAAAGATGGCCGTGATGCGCTGAGCAGTGGCAAGTGGAGGTGTCACGCAATAAAAATGCAATTTTTTGCATTTACATGTACAAACCCAGAGAAGTATCTGGAAGCATAAACATTCATCTGGGAGGTGAGGTTATGTGTGATTTATACCTTCTTTTTTGCTTATCTGTATTTTCTCTTTATGTTTCTTAAAGAACATACATAATTTACGTCATGAAAAACAAGCAGTTTGCTTTGAAAGGAATGAGACTTTCTCCAACTTGGGCTCAGGAAGGGTAAAGTCCCTGGCTCTGTCCTCTCCCAGCCTGGTTGGGTACTTCAGGGTCTGACCCATACATATTCTCCAAGAACATTTTCCCTCCATGCTGTAGGCTGGGCCGAAGTCAGTTTTCATGAATTTAGGACTGGCAGTTTGTTTTCACAACCTCACAATGTTTCCGGCTAGGAAGATATAAAACAGGGGGAGGTCAAGGAAACAGAGATTATCAGCAACTTTGGGCCCCCCCGAAGGGAGGCCCACAGCCCTCTGCTTGTGGTCTTTAGGGCCACCTCCCCCACCCACCCCCGCCAGATCAGCCTTTACTTACGGTGGCTTCCAGGTGGCAGCAGCCTGGGTTCCCACACCCCCTCATTCCTCAGCCCTACCCACGTACCATGGTTATGCCCAAACATGGCTTCCTTTTGCATCCCTTCCCCTGCCCTCTGCCAGCCTCTCCTCCCTGTCAGAGTGTGGACCATCACAGCCCTGGAGTCCTCCCCGCCACACATTTTTCCCCGATGGACTCTCACCTCCTCTCTTTCCCAGCCTCACAATATCCTTCTCCCTCCTGTGAATCCCTCCCCCAGAGCTACTCAGAATACTATCTAACATCGATAATTTCTTCTGCTGGCAGAGCTTTCGGTTTCCAAAGCATATGGAAAGTCCACTTTAGAGAGTATGGCATCAATGATCTGAGAGGCAAAATGACTTGTCTAAGACGACACAGTCAGTTTCTGGAAATCCAGCCCCTTCCGCCGCCCACCATGCCTCCAGGGCTGAGAGGAAAGTGATTGTCCTCTCTTGTCCTTCAGTTCAGTTCAGTTCAGTCGCTCAGTCGTGTCCGACTCTTTGCGACCCCATGAATCGCAGCACGCCAGGCCTCAACTCCCGGAGTTCACTCAGACTCGCGTCCATCGAGTCAGTGATGCCATCTAGCCATCTCATCCTCTGTCGTCCCCTTCTTCTCCTGCCCCCAATCCCTCCCAGCATCAAAGTCTTTTCCAATGAGTCAACTCTCCTTCAGTCCATGCTTTATCTCAAATCTTCCCTGGCATGTCAGCCTTCCATTTCTAGCTGCAACTTGCCTTTCCAGCATCATGATCCGTCCCAACCTAAAATAAAGGCCAAGCTCTGATCAGTCTAGACTTTTCCCTATCCCCCAGCTTGCACCATGCTGCCCATCCCCCAACCTGGCTCTACTGGGACTTGCCTCTGCATCTGCCCCACCTCCTTCCCCATGTTTGGTCTCTGAGGCTCCCTTATCACACCCTTTCTGAACTCCACATCATCCACAGGGAACAGGATACAGGCTGCCATACATAGCCACGGTGTTATGTCAGGACCCCCCTTAGGGAAACTGAAACCTCATAGGTATTTCCACAGAGAGTATTGAACATAAGGCATTGGCTTTACTGGTGTGGGAGGACTCAGTAAGAAGGGAATAGTAAGTAACACAGAGCAAACAGCAGAAGGAAGCTCCCACCCCTGGCTTGGGAGAACAAGTGGTTGAGGTTGGGGTTGTCAGAGGCTAGAATCTCAGGGAAGGGATCCCTCTGGAGGTGGGATTCAGATCTTGGAGGAAGTAATGTTGCCCAGTTGGTGTTGGAGCAACATTGAAAGGAAGCAAATGGAAGAAGCAAGTCCTCCCCTCTCTCATTGTAGCCAACCTCCCTGTTGGCAAAACCTAATAAGAACCCACTGGAAAATATGCTCTGCAAAATATAGTTTGCAGAGTCAGGCCGAGCCTCGCAGAGCAGAGTATAGCATTAGAACTGAGAGACGATAGGTAAGTGACTAGCACCCATGATGGCCATTATTTATTATGATTATTATAACTAAAATGTATTGAGCACTTTCTACATATCTACATTTGACATGCACTCTAACATAAAGAATAATCTGGTAGGCTTCCCTGTATCACTGACATTGGACAAATGAGGGAACTGAGTCTTCCGAAAGTTAAATAACCTGTTCAAAGACCTACAACTGGTAAATGACAGAGCTGGGATTCAAAGTCAGATCCATCCACACTTAAAAAAAAAATCTCTATCTGTATTTCCTGAAGATGCCCTAAATGTCTTTTTTTTTTTTTTTTGGCCACACTGCTCAGCACACAGGATCTTCCTCTACCAGGGATCAAACTCATACCCCCTGCAGTGGAAGCACCCACTGCACCACCAAGGGAGTCCCACCAACACTTTCCCCACATCATCCTGTTGTCTACGAGGTGCCCACACCGGGCTAAGAGGGCTCTTGGAGAGGGGTGGGCATAAGTCCTCGTGAGTGGGATGGCAGATTGTACAGTGGTCTGACTGCAGCACCAAGCCCCCCCAGAGCATATCGTGTGTGCGGAACCTCTGCTTACAGCAGGGCCTGCACTGAGTGAAGGAGCCACGTGCGTGCTCCGTCGCTCAGTTGTGTCTGACTCTTTGGAGCCCATAGCTCTGCAGGCTCCTCTGCCCATGGGACTCTCCAGGCAAGAATACTGGAGTGGGTTGCCACGCCCTCCTCCAAGGGATCTTCCTGACCCAGGGATCAAACCCACGTCTTTTATGTCTCCTGCACTGGCAGGCAGGTTCTGTACCACTAGCGTCACCTGGGAAGCCCACAAAGAAGGGCAAAAGCCAGGCCCTGCCCTTGCACAGGGCAGTGTCTCCCAGGCAGGAAGGCATGCAGACAGATCACTGCAGTGCACCATGGCAGCCCCACAGAGCTGTGCAAGAACCAGGGCTCTGCGAACCCCGTAAGTGACGCTCAGATCTCATCATTTCCCTGCTGAGAGTCCCCCAGGGGCTCCCCAGAGCCAATCAGCAAAGACAAAGCTCCCAGGCAGGCTGATCTCTCAAGCTCTCTGCCGCTCACAGCCATGCCATCCCCAGAGGGCCCTGCAGCTCTAAGCCTCTATATCTTCACTCACTTTGCTCCTTCAACCCAGAATCTCCTCTACTCTCCCCACCCTCCCCTTCCTGTGTATCCTGAGGATCACCTGCTCACCCTTTAAACCAGCTCTCTCAACTACCAATGCCTCTCTGAAGCCTTCTTGACCTCCTTCCCCCATGCATCCTTATTCTGGGCAAAATGGACCACTCCTTCCTACATCTCCCAAATCTCTAACTTCTAGTTTAGCTCCTGTCACTCTGAATTATCTGAGTTTGTTCACCCATGCATCTCTCCTGCCCTCATGTCTTATTTATCTTTGTAGCCCTTGAAACTATCACACACTCCAGCACATAATACATTTCTAATAGATGCTCCATGAAACCATGATAACAAACCAGCCAGGGGCAGAGAATGCAGAGAGGAAAACATACTGCCTTTGGAGCCAGACCTGAACTGAATCTTAGCTAAACATACTTACTAGTTTGCTTGAGCAAGTTATTAGTAATTTACTGCACCCAGGCTTTGTCAAATGCAAGGTCCACTGCACTCTCACAGCACAATGCCCAACACCTGCAGGGCTATCTGCCTTCCCCTTCAGGTGGTCGTGGGTGAGGTTCAGGCCATGTGTGAGGGCCTTGGCCCCAAGGGCTGCACCAAGGAGTGTGCAGGTCTGACTGCCATAACACCTTCCCAGACAGAGTCTACACTCTGGACATGCTGGAAGAGAGAGAGTGTGAACCCTAACTCTCCCAGGCTCCCTAGACCTCAAGTTCCAGCCCCAGTGTCTATGAGATCCCAAACTCTGCTGAACATCTTCCTGTGCTGACCTTCAACCCCCACCCCGGTGCCTTCGGCGGCCCCCAGCTTCACAGGTCCCTCATCGCGTCTGGAGCTTCCTCTGGTGGCCTGGGGTCCCTGGATATCACCAGGATCCTCTACACTTCTCCACCGCTCTCCCTTCCCGAATACCTCCAAGCAGTCCTGGGTCCTGTCTGTCACCAAGAACCCTCTCTGCTGGCCCTCCAGACTCCCCAGGTCCCTCCTCTCCAACCCTCTCCATCTCCGCCAAGCTCTAACCCTGCGCCATCTGGCCGCGTGGCCAGCTGGCTGGCACAGGGGCCTGGGGCTCGAGCTGCTGCAGGATTCCTTCCGCTGCACTGCCATCACCGCTGCCCAGCCAGCTCTTTCCTTTGCCGGGTTGAAATTCGCTTTAACAGCACATTCAGCCTGAGCAGACTTCTGGCAGCACAGACGTTCCCCAAGTACCCACAGCAGGGAAGAGAAGCAGAAGAGAATTGGGGAGGGCAAGCTGATCTGACCTGGTGTGCTCCTCGCAGGGCCCCAGGTCTTTGCCCAGACTTCCCTGGGACCTGGCAGCCCTCCCCACCCAAGACTTCTTATCAAGGTCCAGCCCAGAGGCCCCACATTGCTCCCTCCCCTGGGTCTCCTGTCACTCCAGCCAGAAGAGAGCTCTCTCCTCTGAGGTCTTGGAAGATGCACGTGGCTCTGGGCTTGACTGCTTCTCCTCTGTGGTCCTAGCCACCTTAGAACCCTTATCTCCTCGAGGGGAGATATTTGGTATATGGTTTGATATTTGGTGTATAGACTGAATTGGACCCCCTCAAAATTCATATGTTGTAGTCCTACCCACAATGTGACTATATGTGCAGAGAGAGTCTTGAAAGAAGTCATTTAGGTCAAAGGAGGTCATAAGGGTGAGGCCCTAATCCAACAGGACTAGTGTCCTCGGAAGATGAAGAAGACACACCAGAGACACCTCCTGCCCCCGGCTTCCCCATGTGAGCCCAGAGGAAAGGCCATGTGAAGGCATGGTGAAAAGACATGCAAGCCAGGAAGAGAAGCCTCGCCAGAAACTGACGCTGCTGGTACCTCCACCTTGGACTTCCAGCCTCCAGAACTGTGAGAAAATAAATTTGCATTGTTTATGCTGCCCAGTCTGTGGTTTTTGTTATGGCAGCTCAAGCAGACTAATACATCCAGGAACTCAGGGAAAGGGTTCTAGGAAGGGAACACCAACAGGCAAGCCATCCCACACGTGCCCATGAGCCCTTCCTGTCATCAGTTCAGCTGCTCACAGGACTGAGCAGAGGGACCAGCCCCAGTTGCTAGGAGCCCAGCCTGAGGGAGGACCTGAGGCTGCCCCTACACCTCAGCCTTGAGGAGGCTGTGGTTAAATGTCCCCATCACAGGGCTAGGAACTTAGAAAAGAAGGGAACAAAAGACCCGAGCTCCTCCTACAAACCAGCAAACCCTTTGCTGGGCTCAGCACCCATCTGCAGATGGAATCCCCAGACCACCTTTCCAGAGAAGTGTTCTTCCCTCAAGTTTTGGACCAGGCAACTGAGGCTTGGAGAGATCAAGCAACTCACCCAGGTTGACCTTGGCACAGTGATGGAGGGGGATGAAAAGTCACAGCCTCAGAGAGGCTAAGGCTCTTCCAGGCACATCCATCTGATGACATGGTGAGGAACACGTGGGATTTCGACGGCAGACCCGGAACCTTGTCTGTATTTTTGGGAGGAGTCCACTGTTCCTGGGTTTAAGAGAATTCTTCCCCTGCCAGAGCTGCTGGCCTGGGCCCAGGCCTCCAGACAAAGAGAGTGAGTAATTCCATTTTAAAGGTGAAAAATGCTTCCGTTGCAATTATCACACAGTGTATCAAAGCAGTGGGCATGGTTTCCAGAAACGGAGGGAGGGGGGGTGGCTACTGTGCACGCCGAGCGATCAGAGCAGAGCCCTGGCATCGGTGGGGCTGTGCCAAACCTGCCCCCCTCCCAGCCTGATGACCAATTAAACAGCAAGTTTGGAGAAGATGGCGATCAGGTGTTTGACTACTGAAAATCAGACTTGAGGGTCTTCTGTTTGATTCTTCTCAGATACAAAAGGATATGATTGATGTGAGGGGAGGGTAAGGGGGTAGATATTTAATACCAAGCAGTGCGCATTCTCATAGTGCTCCTCTATGGGGGGGGGAACGGGGGGGTGTGGTGTGTGGAGAGACAGAGTCCATCCCTAGGGTCCTCCTTGTCCAAAAGGCCAGGATTGTGGAATTTTCTGCTGAATCTCTGCAGCAACTGGGCCAGGTTAGATTGACTTACGGGCTGGAGAGACCATGGCAGAGCCCCCATCACTCCTTTCTGCCTTTTGACTTTGTTTCCAGCTCCCCCAACACCTTTCAGGCCTGCTCTGCCCCACTCCAGGCCTGGGCCAGCCCTCCCTGCTTCCCAAGGAAAGAATATTACAGGAGAGGCAATTCCCTGGTGGTCCAGTGGTTAAGAGCCCATTGCCAATGCAGGGGACATGGATTTGATCCCTGGTCTGGGAAGATCCCACACCCTACAGAGCAGCTAAGCCTGTGAACCACAACTACTGGGCCCACACTCTAGAGCCCGCGAGCTGCCACTCCTGAGCCCCCATGTACCCTGGAGCCATGCTCTGCAGCAAGAGGAGCTACAGTAACAAGAGGCCAGCGCGCAGCAACTAGAGAGCAGCTCTGCTCGCCACAACCGGAGAAAGCCGGCGCACAGCAATGAAGACCCAGCGCAGCCAAAAATAAATAAGTCAATGAAATTACCAAAAAATGCTTATGATAAAAAATAAATAAAAAGAATATTACGGGAGGTTGTAACTGAGCCAGTGATTATGTGGCTGGTGTGGGAAAGGCCTGCCAGGGAGCTGTGCCGGCCCCACCTGCAGAGGGCTCTCCCAGACAGGCAGCTGCTTCAGGGGCCCGGCCCTGTGACAGGCTCAAGGTCCCAGGTCTTTGCACTCTTGTTCGGCCTGTTTGGGACACTTTCTCTAGACCTTGAAGGGCTATTCCTTCCCACCCGGTCAGTGGGTTACCGTGTCTGTCACCTCCTGGGAAGCAGCCTTCCACAGCAACTTCTGCGTGTGGTACTCACTCAGTCATGTCTGACTTTGTGACCTCATGGACAGTAGCCCACCAGGCTCCTTCGTGCAGGAGAATTATCCCAGCAAGAATCTTGGAGTGGGTTGCCATTCCCTTCTCCAGGGGTTCTTCCCGACCCAAGGATCAAACCCAGGTCTCACACATTGCAGGCAGATTCTTTACCATCTGAGCCACCAGGGAAGCAACCTCTACTGTGTGTCTAAAACCCTGCACTATTATCTTATTATTGTCTCGTGATCTGAAATTATCTTCCTGGTTTGCTACAGACTTCTTCTCCTCTCCCCTCAGGAGAATGCAGGCTCCCGGAGGGCAAGGGCTGTGCACTTCTTGCTCCTGCATTTTCATTACCTAGGCTGCCTAACACATCCTGGGAGAGTTCAGCTCTGTTGAACTGGCCAACTGGATGAATCTCCATTTCTTATTATCACCCTGCTGATAAAACAACAGCACCCGAATGCAACAGCCTTTTCCAGTCCATGAATCATCGCGTGAGTCACAGCACATTTTCTGCATTCAGTGGCTTAGTCTGGGTTATCCCCGTTTTACATGTGAGGCAACTGAGGCCCAAGGGGCCTGCGGATCTGCCCCAGGTCACAGGGCCAGAAGGTGGTGGAACGGGGGCTCCAACAGACCTAATTTCTATTCTCCTTCCACAGTACCCTAGTCTCCTCTTCCCCCGACACGCTCACCCACACAGGCGCAGGTGTCCACGGAGAAGAACAAGTCTGCACCGTGACAGAGGCAGTCCTGCAACTGTTTGCAAGGAGGCACGTGTGGAACTGCGGGAGAGCGGCCTGTGAAGGGGACGATTGCACAGTGAGGAGGTGGGGAGGTGCCAATGTGAGCCACCTCTGCCCGGAGGGGCTTCTCTTTAAATTGAATTACAGTTGATTTACAATGTTGTGATAGTTGTTAGTTTCTGGTGTGCAGCAAAGTGATTTGGCCCCTCTCCTGCCTCTCTCTATATATATACATTTTTTTTTTAAACGAACTGGCTTTTATTCATTTACCATTAAATAGTTTTCAGTTAACACAAGAACATAGAGGTAACATTACAATTGCATTGTTATAAAGCTAAAAGGCTTATGTATGTTTCATTACCAGGGAAATATACTGGAACTAGGTTCCCCACAGATGATGCTAGACAGCCTTTTATTTTATTCTTATTAATAGAAATATAACTTAATGAGATTGTAAGCATAGGCCTCTTCATAGTTTCGTAGGAGTCAGAAGTTTTGCTTTCACTATCAAATAATATCTGGAAAACATGCTTACTTTAGTGTTATTTTGAGAAGTTCTTAAGAACTGGCCCAGATTCATGCGATAGTCATTCTTTAAGCTGTAGTCACTGTGGGCCTCAAGGAATAATTCTTCCAAAGAAGGGAAAAGGCACATGTATATTTTCTTTTTCATACTTCTCCCATATAGTTTATTACAGGATATTGAGTAGAGTTCCCTGGGCCATACCGTAAGGTCTTGTTGGTAATCTACTTTATATATAGTCGTGTGTATCTGTTAATCCCAAACTCCTAATTTATCCCCTCACCTCCTTTCCCCTTTGGAAAGCCATAAGCTTGTTTTCTGTCTGTGAGTCTGCTTCTGTTTTCTAAATATGTTTATTTGCATCATATCTTAGATTCTGCATATAAATTCTATCATATAGTGTTTGTCTTCCTCTTTCTGACTGACTTTACTTAGTATGATGACCTCTAGGTTCACCCACGTTGCTGGAAATGGCATTATCTCATTCTTTTTATGGTTGCGTAGTAGTCTGTTGTGTATACATGTATATACCACATTTTCTTTATCCATTCATCTGCCGATGGACATTTAGGTCACTTCCATGTCTTGGGTATCGTAAATCATGCTGCTTTGAACATTGAGGTACACGTATCTCTTTTAGTTAGTTTTCACTTTCTTCAGGTATACACCCAGGAGTGGGATTCCTGGATCATATGGTAATTTTATTTGCAGTTTCTTAAGGAATCTCGGTACCGTTTTCCATAGCAGTTGCACCAGTTTACTTTCCCACCAACAGTGTAGGAGGTTTCTCTTTTCGCCTCACCGCTTCCAGCATTTGTTGTTTGTGGACTTTTTTGAGGAGGCTTTTTAATGATGGTCGTTCTGAGTAGTGTAAGGTGGCACCACGTTCAGTTTCTTTTTTTATGGCTGCACTGGGTTTTCGTTGCTGCACACAGGCTTTCTCTAGTTACACTGAGCAGGGAGTTACTCTCTAGTTGCAGTGCCTGAGCTTCTCATTGCTGTCGCTTGTCTTGTTGCAGGGCATGGGCTCCAGGGTGTGCCCGCTTCAGTGGTTGGTGGCGTGCAGGCTCAGTAGCTGTGGTGCACAGGTTTAGTTGCCTCGTGGCATGTGGAATCTTCCTCAAGCAACGATCAAACTAGTGTCCCCTGCATTGGCAGGCAGATTCTTAACCCCTGGACCACCAGGGAAGTCCTCATTGTAGTTTTGATTTGCATTTCTCTAATAATTAGAGATACTGAGCATCTTTCCATGTATGGAAGGGCTGTTTTTAATTCTCTAAAAGCTAATTCTCCTTGTAAAAATGTTCTTAACATGTTAATATGTGTTACTGACCAGCTCTGACAGAACAGCATTTTTCAGGCTCTGAGAATGCAACATAAATAAGAGAAGATTTCCACCTTGAAGTGGATAAGAATGAAGAAAAGAAACTTGGAAACCTGTCTCTTCTGCCATTGACTCATTGTTTCTTTCTTTTTTTTTTTTTTCTCTCCTACCCGATTGTGTAGGGATCTTTTTCTCATAGCTTTTGTTGTACAAGAGATCTTCTGCCAGCTTTCAACTGGTATCCTGTGAGAATTGTTCCACATGAAGATGTAGTCTCTATGTGTTTGTTGGGGGGAGGTGAACTCCACATCCTTCTACTCGGCCATCTTGATCTCTACCTGATTCATTGTTGACTTGAGGAAGTCAGATGCTCTTTCAGCCCACTATACTGCATTAAAAAGTCAGCAATGGATCTAATTTATTAGGGTCAATATGAATATTACACTTGCAAAAGGCCTCCTAACTTTCAAAAAATTGTAAATATAATTATTATGTATATTACACCATAGAGGAAGTTTTTTTCACACCTTCATGAGAACAAGAAACAACTTTACTAGGCCTGGTTCATTACAAATTCATGTACTAATTCTGTAATAAAACTTTGATTTAGAAACCCAGCCAGACACATGCAGACCTGTGGGGAAAAGGGGCTGTTGAGGCAGGGTTCACAGTCTCTTCTTCTTAGCATGCTTCTTTGTTACCTGCTGGTTTGCAATAAGAAGTAAGAGGCATTAAAAGGTTAATATGCCATGGGTACTTCTCTTCACCCAGACGTGAGCTCCAAAAGAATAGCTTGTTGAGTTTTTATTTACTTTTGCATGCCTAGCCCCTAGCATGTTTGGTATACTGTAGGCAAGAGAATACGTGTTGACTAAATAGATACAGCAAGAGTAACTGTAAAGTCAAATCTTTGGTCCTGTAAACGCCTAGAACTGTTCAGAGAAAAGGCATCATGTGAAATCTGAAATATCACTGCTCCTTTCCGTAGCATCGTGGGAGCATGTCATGATCACTTGTGATGTCAGCCAAGCGCATTCTGGTAGATGAAAAACTACATTCAAAGATACTGTGGTTCTGCAAATGAGTCCATGTTTTAAGCTGAAATTGCAGCAAGACATAAGTTACTAAAAGGGTAAAATATTTGACTGGTAGTTAGGAAAGTTTCCTGGACTCTGATTTCTTACAGCTTGAATATTCTGGTCTTCACAGGGAAATTTCACAGTGGGCTCTTTGGTTCTAGTGAGAGTTAAAGGCTTAAAAAAGTCAGCTCTTTTTCCACTCCCCTGGGTATCTTTAACATGAAATCATTCAATGGGAAAGCAGGGAGGCAGGGCTCACTCATCCATGTGGGGTGATGTCCCTAACTCCTTGGCACATGTATTGGCTAGTAGTTGAGGTCCCAAGCCAGATCACCTGGTTCTAATGCCCACTTCCTGACTGCGTGACCTTGGGCAAGTCACTTAACCTTCCTAAGTCTCAGATTCCCTGTCTGTGAAGGAAGATGATCAGAGCATCTCCTTTGTGGGTCTGTATTAAAGGTATGAGAGTCCACGCCTGTAAAGAACTTAGCACAGTGCTTGCTCACGGCCAGCACTCAAGATGTGCTGACTCTAATATCCCTCCCCACTCATATGCCCTAGAGGTCCCAAGTTGGAAGCTCTCATTGTGTGACTGAAGCTAAGTCTCTTGACCTTGATCTCAGTTTTCTCACCTGTAAAATGGTGCCAGGTAATTCTCAAATAAGACAAATCCTGCCCTTGACAGTTTGTATCAAATAACTGATTACATAAAGTAATTGTGGGTCAATGGTAAGGTCTGGACTCAGGGCAGGATGATAAACACACATGCACACACACACAACAGCTTTGTTCCCTGAATGCAAATGGTAGGAAAGAAAAGTGAAAGAAAGATATGTATATAATCCAGTTTGTGTTATCCTTGCTATATTGGACACAGCTCTCTTCAGAGTCCCTCCATTCCTACCTTCTTCCCAAAAACCCTGGTCTGGAACTTGCTATAAAGGACAAGATGTTGCTCCTTATACTTTCTAGCACCAAGATAGAGACACGGGGACTTCCCTGGTGACCCAGTGGCTAAGAATCTGTGCTTGCTATGCCAGGGACCCAGGTTTGATCCCTGGTCAGGGAACTAGATCCTGCATGCCGCAACTAAGAGTTTGCATGCTATAAGTAAAAAAGATCCCAAAAAGCTCCTGCATGCTGCAACTAAGAGCCGCCATAGCCAAGTAAATAAATAATTTTTTTAAAAAAAAAGAGAGAGAGAGACAGCATTTGTTTGGCTTCTTTGGATTTGTTGTGATGTGACCCAGAAGGCTGCCAGTTTCAAGTGAGTCCCAGAGCAAGAATGGCCCCCGCAGCAGGTCTAGCCTATAAATAACCTGTCCCACCTCTTGGGCCTTAGGATGCAGTCTGGGCAATAGTGCTAGACGTCCCTGTGATAAGGATGCTGAGTGGAAAGCTCTGATGGGGAACTGCAGCACATACCCTGGGGTTCTGGAACAGTCATGCCCTCTATGACAAAGAATTACAGCTGAAAAACAGCTACTGGTTTGATATTGGGCCTTACTAGAGACTGAGTGCCTGACCAATGGGTACCAAGTGATCATTCAACCTGAACTGCCTATTCATAAAGCTGAATGATACCTGACCCACAAGTCCTAACGCTGGACAGGCAAAGCAACTAACTCATTTGGCAATGGGCATGATACCTCTGGGCCAGGCTTGAACTGGTAAACTGTATGAGCAGGTGGTCCAAGACTGCCAACAACCTCCTGCCTCCGGGGCTACTGCTTCTTCTTGAACCTCATCTATGACCTCACGTATGCATGTTAGATCGCCTCAGTCATGTCCGACTCTGTCGACCCTATGGACTGGAGCCTGCCAGGCTCCATGGAATTCCCCAGGCAAGAATACTGGAGTGGGTTGCCATGTCCTCCTCCAGGGGGTCCTCCCAGCCCAGGGATCGAACTGGTGTCTCTTACACCTACCCGCATCAGCAGGCATGTTCTTTACCACTAGTGCCGTCTGGGAAGCTCCTATGACCACACAGGGGCTCCCTTGTAACCAGCTGATAGATGTGCCAGGATGACCTGTTGGCACTGGCATCAGTATGGCCTCACACAGAGTGCCCTAATGAACAGTGCTAAAGGGAAACCCTCCCAAGGGCCAGAGCTGCAACATACATCAGTCGTCCACTTTGCGTATGGGGAAAGGTGGTCCAGAGTAAGAATGGGCATGGACTACTAGGGAGTGGCAAGTGACTTGGTTAGTTGGTCAGGAATGTCTGGGACATCTCTTAGTACTTCCATGACTGGTGATGGGGCTTCCCAGGTGGCTCAGTGATAAAGAATCCATCTGCCGACGCAGGAGATACAGGAAATGAAGGTTCAGTCCCTGGATCAGGAAGAGCCCCTGGAGGAGCAAATGGCAACCCATTCCAGTATTCTTGCCTGGAGAAGTCCGCGGATAGAGGATCCTGGCAGGCTACAGTCCATGAGGTTGCAAAGAGTTGAATACGACGGAGTGATTAAGCATGCACTTAGTGAGGACTTACTGAATAGCTACCCTGGAAAATCCCATGGACCGAGGAGCCTGGTGGGCTACAGTCCGTGAGGTCGCAAAGAGTTGGATATGACTGACTAAGCATGTGCACACGCCTAGTGAGGACTGTTACTGAATAGCTGCAACCAACAAGAGCAGGGCAACTAGAGCATCTACACCTTTGGGGAATCAAAGTCTGACTCACCCCACCAGAAAACAATCCAGACCAGATGAAATGCTAAGTGAAGGTAAGGGCATCTAGAATGAGTAGCAGAGGAGGGAGATAATGACTGTCAAGCAGAGTTTTTGGATTAGTCACAGCTATGAGGATTGTAGCTTTTTTCATGAATCTTCTCACGTCAGTCTTTGAGAAAGACACCCTTGACCTCCACCTGGAAGGAGGCTATGTGACTGATTGTAGCTTCCCTCTTGGAGAGTAAGGATGTCTCTATTTGTGCAGAACAAACATAAGCCCTCTCTTGGGAGTGTAAGATCTGTACATAATGAGAAGGCACAGGGGGTAGACTGTGCAGGACCCAAAACTCGCACACCTCCTTAGACCCTTTTCATTGACTCCTTGGCTGCCTGCCTCCCAAACCACTTCCACTTTTATCAGAGCCCTTTTTTGTGACCTGAGCTGACAAGAGCCCAAGTTGAAGTCCTAGGATTGCATGGACTTCATACCTCACTTGTTGAACCTACCTCCTGAGTCACCCCTCCATTTCTGGTTAATATGAAACACCACACCATGGTCCATGGATCTGGCTTCCATAGTGGATACCAAGGGACAGGGCGTGAGGTCTCTAAGTTCCTGTGAGATCATCTTGACCAACAGGAAGTGGGAAGCATGAGCCAAAATAAGTTCCTCCTCCTTTCTCCCCTCTGTGAGTTACTGTGTGTGTGTGTGTCTGTGTGTTAGTTGCTCAGTCGTGTCCAACTCTTTGTGACCCCATGGACTGTAGCCCACTAGGCTCCTCTGCCCATGGCATCCTCCAGGCAAGAACACTGGAATGGATTCCCATTCCTTTCTCCAGAAGAACTTCCTGACCCAGGGTTACTCTAAGGGGTGGTTTCATCTTGTACCCTGTCTGGAGAAAGTCCTCAAGTGAAAATGCTTGTCAAGCAGGCGGATGTTTCTCTTTTCAGCTCATTTTGAGGATCTTATCTCAAGATGTCAAGAGGAGAGAAATGACTTGCCAACAGTTACCTAAGGGAGATTGTGGTGGCTTAGTGGTATGGGCTGGCGCTATGAGAGCCCACCTCAGAGGCTCCTAATCTAGCCATGTGTGTGCATGTGCGTGTGTGTGTATACAGGGTTGGGACATCAGAAGAGGGGACTGAGCTGAGCTGTGGAGGATGAGTAAGGTTGAAGAAGTTGGGGAAAGGTATTTGTAGAAGAAGGACGAGCATGTTCAGCTTCATGGAAGAAGGAAATGCGGTGGAGCAGTGGCTGTATGGTTGGAGCAGTGGCTGTATGGTTGGAGCGGAAGCTGGCTCAGGGGCTGGCAGCCAGGGTTTACCTAGCTGGAGGGTGCCAGAGCCAGAGTGCATGCTGCCTTGCACCCGAGAAGGACTCTGGAGTCCTGATTTAGCCTGCAGAGCTACTTCCCTAGCACCTCTGAGAAGTAAAGACGACCCCCAACATCACTGCTGGCCCAGTCACACCCACACTCCAAGGCCTCGCCTTCCCCATGAAGTTGAACATGCTCATCTTTCTTCTACAAATACCTTTCCCCAACTTCTTCTGATCCCTCTTCCCTTCCTTCAAAACTGCTGCCTTAGGGAATTTCCTGGTGGCCCAGTGGCTGAGACTCTAAGCGCCCAGTGCAGGAGGCCCCGGTTCCATCCTGGTCAGTGAACTAGATCCCACATGCCGCTACCAATGTTTGCATGCCCCAACTCAAGATCCCACGTGCCGCAACAAAGACAGACGATCCCACATGCTACAGCTGAGACCTGGTGCGGCCAAATAAATAAACATTAAAACAGAACAAAACGAAAAAACCTGTTGCCTTAGCCTTGATCCCATCCTCTTTCTCTCTGGACTCTCAGCACCAAGAACAGTGCCTGGCACGTAGTCACGGACCGTTGGCCTAAATCACAGTGAAGTTAGTCAAAGAAGATCTAGTTTTTAGTCTCAGTTCTGCCATGAACACCTGAGACACTGAAAGACCCAAGCCAGGGCACGTAACTTCTCTGAGCTTCAGTTTGCCCGTCTGGAAAATGGGGATAATGTTCCCCCATCTCCCCTTCATTAGTGAGGATCACAAGACAGAAATAGGACTGGTCCTCTAGGGTGGCAGGAGATGCAAGGCCACTGCAGATTTAAGGCATCAGCCTGGAAGTCATCAATAACAACTGCTGATAGTTTTGCTATTAATAATGACCTGCTTAATTGAAGGAAATCCCCTCTCCCTTTCTCCAGGATGGTTGGTTTTGTCCTAACCCAGTTCCATTACCTGCCTGAAGATGAAGCCAGGCTTCCTCCTCCATACCTCCTTGTCTCACAGGTTTCATAAGACCTCAGAAGGTCCTTCAAAAGTCTGACCCACATTCTTCCTGTTGCAGCTCTGCCCCCTCCCCTCCTCACGTGTCCTAAGAGCAAAGTCCTGCGTATGAATCTTTGACGAGCCTGAAGCCCCATCACATTACAAGGCTTAGTCTTCTGAAGTTGATGTTCCCACTGCCACTGCTAATACAGAGAGAGAGACAAGAGAGAGCGTGAGGAAGGGAAGCCCCAGTCTGGAGCGAGGGCGTGGAGAAAGAATCAGGAGGGATGGAGATAAGACAGCAGCACACCCAGACACACAATGACACAAACACCACACCGCCACCACCTCCAGTGCCTGGCTTCCGGGGGAGGGACAACTGTCTTACGGCTTTCCATGACGCGAGTCCTCCGCGAGGGCCGGGGCTGTGGGTGAGGCGACACTTCCTGCCCCAGGGGGCTGGGGTGAGAGGAGAGATGAGTTGCTGAGTATGCACACCTTCTGAGAGCCCATACACACACACCCTGCTCCAGGGGCTCCTTTCTCAGGCTGCCCCCCATGGAGTTCCCTCTGGCCCAGATATGCCCCCAAGGTAAGTGTGAAGTTGGAGAATGTGGGTAGGAGGGAACCTCAAGACCCCCACGACCCCTGCTCTCCTCCCCTCTGGGCCTAAGCTCCCACCTCGGAGGTGAGGGGCCACACCCTGGCCACACTCCTTGCCATACTCTGGCAAGGCTGACTGGCAGGAGGCCCGCAGCCCCTGCTCCTCCTCCTCGGATGCCACTTCCACACAGCCCTGAGGATAAAGGGGACAGGGTCTGCTGAGAGCTTCTTCGACAGGAGAGAGGAGGAAGCATGAGAATGAAGTGGGGTGGGAGGCAGAGGACCCTGGGCCAGAAGAGGGGCCTGCACTGAAGACATCTGCCTCCATTCCCGGATTCCGGAACTGCTGGGCCAGCTGGCTTCCCTGCGCTCCTCCCTGTGCCCAGCTTCCCTGACAACCCCTATGTCACCTCAGCCCTCTACGCCTCCTGGGCTCCTTACTCCTCCCTGAGAAACAATCTCTGCCATCCCTCCTGCCTTTCTCCAGCTGTCATGACTGTGCCTGTCCTTCAGGTCCCCGAAGCCTGGACTGCCGGGGCGGCGGGGGAAGTGGAGGGCCTGAGCCTGAGCCTGGGAGTGGTGGGCAGCAGAGAGGGACGCAGGCCCTGACTGAGAAACCTCTCTGTGCTGACAGGGAGCCGAGAAGCCCCGGCCATAACCTTCAGCACCTTCCAGCCCCTGAACTTGAACCGCAGGACCTGCCAGGGCCCGGGCTTGCTTCTGGGACCACGACTCCAGGCCCCCGAGGAAGCCTGGCCCAGCCCCAGGGGCCCAGCTGGCCAGGCTGTGGTGAGTGGAAACCTGCAGGGTGCCGCTCCCTCCTCTACTCCCGCCCTCCCCCGGGGGTGGGCTTGCAGGTGGACAGAGGCCAAAGCAGGAACGAGCAGGGGCTGCCGCCATGGCCGGGGGCCCAGAGGAAGGGCAAGGAGATGAGGAGCATCTCCTCCAGTTGCTGAATGGCCCACCCGCTTCTCCTCTGTCGGGGACAGGGAGCTTTCTCCACAAGTCGAAGAGCAAGTAGGTGTAAGGATAAGGAGGCAGCAGCTGACTTAGAGTCAGAGGAAGGGCTGCTAATCATGGCCACCTCTCCCCTCCTTGACCTCTTCTCTTATGCAGGCACCTCTACAGGCCCCAGGAGCTGCCTGCAGTCCGAAGGATGTTGGGAAGGAGGAGGTGCCAAGGGAAGAAGCTCTGATCCTACAGGCCGAGACTCGGGCTTGGTTCCAGAAGACCCAGGCCCATGAGCTCCTACAGCACGGGGCGGCCCCCATCTGGTTCCACGGTTTCATCACCCGGAGGTGAGTCACAGAGGAAGAAACAGGCTCAGAGCAGGGCAGGGGCCAGTCCTGGGTCCTGCCGTCAGTCAGGAGCAGATTGAGGCTACAAGCCAGGCTGTGACTCCTGGAGGCTCTGAGGCAACTTGCTAAGGCAGCTCTCCTGGGGGAGACCACGGAAGAGGCACAAGCCCAAAGGCCCTGCCCCGCGCCTCCACTTTCCTCCTGTCTGTAAGGATCCTAGTGCTCATTCTCCTCCTCGGCCTCCGTCTCTCTCCCTCCATCTTTACCCCGGGCTTTCTCCAGCCCTCTCCCCTCTCTTCCCTCCCTTGCATTTCCTCCCTTCTCCTCCACTTCTCAGCTTCATTCTCCTGCATCTATCTCTATGCTTACCTCCTCCATGCAACTTGTGACTTCTGAAGTCTAGAAATCTAATACCATCCCCACTGCTGCCGCCACAGCGCTGACCCCCTGAACCCCCCCCCACACTCCAGGCTGCCTTTCCAGGATGGGGCCAGGAGGAGGATGCAGGGCCAGGAGGTCTCCTGAGTGGAACGCCCAGTCCCTGCAGCGGGAGTGCGGTGACCACATCCTCTCTCTCCCGCCTCCACCCTTCTCTGTCCACTTAAGCAGGCTTGGTTGGGTGTAGGGGTCCCCTATGAGAGCCGAGGAGACAGGAGGTGAGGCTGGAGAAGTCTGAGCAGCCCCCTGTGTCTTCTCCATCATCCTCAGAGAGGCCGAGAGGCTGCTGGAGACTAAGCCTCAGGGATGCTACTTGGTGCGTTTCAGTGAGAGCGCCGTGACCTTTGTGCTGACTTACAGGTGAGGGGCCAGCACTGCGCGGGGGTGTGGGGTGTGGGACAACAAGAAGGCGGGACTTTGGGCTAATCAGGGGGCGGGACTTGGTGCCGGAAGAACGCGTGAGGGGCAGACTTCATGATGACCCCCAGCAGGGGCGGACGGGTCTAAGCCTAGCCCCCAGGCTACTAAGTATGGGAGACCCTGGCATTCGGGCGGATAGAGATCACGCCTCGTGCTGGTGTCCTGGCCAGAAAGAGGGAGCAGATCTGATCCTGACTGGTGTCTCCAGGAGCCGGACTTGCTGCCGCCACTTCCTGCTGGCCCAGCTAGGGGACGGGCGCCACGTGGTGCTGGGCGAGGACAGCGCCCACGCGCGGCTGCAGGACCTACTGCGGCACTACACTGCGTGCCCGCTCAGCCCGTACGGGGAGACGCTAACTGAACCACTCGCCCGCCAGGTACGCCATACCCACCCCTGGCCCTGACACTGACCCTGACCCCGGGGACCCAGGCCAGGGCCCCCCCAGCCTCACCCCAAGCAGAACTCAGGCCGCAGGACCTCGCCCTCGCCAGGCACTTTCCTATTCCCACAGAGGACGCAAACATCCCTTTTCCACACATCTCCACTGGTTGCCCTTCCAGAAAGATGCGTGCTGGTGCAGGGGTCCTTGAGAAACCAGCTCAGTCACACAAAGACTGGAGGGACTGGGAGTGGCCAGCTAGGCCCAAGAGTTATTTGTTTCTGTGGTTTCATTTTGGCCTTGCTGCCCGGCTTGTGGGATCTTGGTTCCCAGACCAGGGACTGAAGTCTGCAGTGAAAGCGCCAAGTCCTAACCACTGGACCACCAGGGAATTCCCGGGGCCATTTGTTTTTTAAATTAAGAGATATTTACTGAGACAAGACAGATGGGTGTCAAACCCACAAAGCTTACTTACCAGCGGCAAAGACAAACAATAGGAATCAAGTGTGAGAGTGTGATGAGAGAGGAAATACAGAGTGGGGTGCCATTTGGCTCGCATGGTGGGGAGCCATGTCAGAGAGTGCCTCCCCCAGGACGTTCAGGCAGTTCTGAGGGCCCACTCTTTGCCAGGCATTGGTCTGGACAGTGGGAACTAGCACCAAACAAAACTGACCCAAATGTCCCTACCTTCATAGAGCTTTCCGTCTAGTGACAGGAGACAGACAGTGAATGCGTAATACAGATAACAAACAGAGAATACTGGGGTTATTTTACACAGGGACCTTAGGGAAGGCTACTCGGGTAAGGGGACATTTGAACAGAGGTCTGAATAAAGTAAGGGGGAAAGTCATGCAGATAACTAGAGGAAAAACATTCTAGGTAGATGGCACAGCAGGTGCAAAGGCCCTATGGTAGAAGGATCCTTGATGTGTGTGAATAAGAGTAAGAGCACTGAGGAAGCTAGCATGAGCAGAGAGGTAGAAAATGAAATCACAGGGGCGAAGGACTGCCCAGTGGACTCTGGTGTGATTTGGGATTTTATTCTACATGAGATGCACTGGGCAGTTACAAGCTAAAGAGTGACATGATCTGGAAAGTTTGGGAGGGGCATAGGTGATCAGATGGAGGCCACTACAATACTCCAGGAGAGAAGACAGCAGCCTGGACCATGTTGGTAAGGGTGAAGGGGTGCAGAGCTGGAACACTGGGTCTGTTTGGAAGGTGGACCCAAGAGGGTTTTTGCAGGATTGAGTGAGGAACGTTAAAAGATGGAGTTGTATTGATTGAGATGAGGAAGGCTACAAGAAGACTAAGTCTGGGAGAGACGGGAGATCATGAGTTAGTTCAGTTTTGACATTCATGGTTTGAGACATTCATTCAGTATCCAAATGGAGATGTCAGTTAGGCAGTTGCAATATACGGACTGGGATTTGAGGACAGAAGTCTAGTTTGGAAATCAACATTTGGGAGCCATCAGTAATGTAGACGGATTCATTCTAAAGCCTTCAGGAGGGGTGAAATCTCAGGAATGAGCATAGATGGAAAAGAAAAGATACCAAGTCTCCAGCATTGAGAGTTTGCAGAAATGAGGGGGAACCTACAAAGACAATTGAGAAGGAGCAGCCAGGGAGAGAGGAGAAGAACCAGGAGTGTGATGCTCTAGACGTCAAGCAAAGAAAATCCATCAGGGAAGAGCAGATGCCAGAGGGTCTAGAATTAACCATTGGATTTGGCCAACAGAAGGTCATTGATGACCTGGGCAAGAATAGTGTCCTGAAGCTTGATTGGAGTCCGTTCAAAGAAGTTGGTAAGGGACTGTGCCTAGCGATGACTATTGTGTGGAATTTTGTGAGGAATAAGCAGAGACCTGAAGATTCCTAAGCAGTGGGAACAGGATGTAGGAAAGACTGGTAGACAGGGGAGCCAGCTGGAGTTGTGAGAACCAAAGGCACAGCTGTCAGAGACCAAGCTTTATGACCAGCCCTCGGAAGGTCTTGTCGCTCACATTCTCTGGAGTTTGGGCTTTATCCTGGAGCAACGGGCAGCCATGGAAGGATTGCTAGAGGAACTTCTGCAGGTTCATTCTGCTCATGGAGTGGAGAATGGGTTGGCAGGGCAAGATGATGAAGGAGGAGGTGATGGATTTAGGAGGCCTGAACGGGATCAGCAGCTGTGGGCAGGGAGAACGTGGGCAGATGTGAAGATATTTAGGCAGTAGAAGGAGCAGGGCTTGTGTTCCATGAGATGTAGGGAGGAAAGGAGGGAGGTGTCCAGGTTGACTCCTAAGGTGCTGCTGTTTCAGCAGCAGGGTACAGCTGCTTTTTTTTTTGGCTATGCCAGGTCTTAGTTGCAACATGTCAGATCTAGTTCCCCAACCCAGGAATTAAACCCAGGTCCCCTACATTGGGAGCGCAGAGTCTTAGCCACTGGACCACCTGGGAAGTCCCAGAGGTACTACTTTATATTCATAAAAGTAATGCTAAGACCTCTTAGGGGGTTAGGGCAGGGAAAAAGAATTCTGATTTGAATCCATGCAGTAAGTGCCTGAATACCGTCAGATAGGGACACACACTTGGCAGATTGCAGAAAAATGAGAAAAGCCCTATGGGCTGAGCCTCGCAAAAGTATCACATGTGTGGAGAACATTCGTGAACCCAGTGATAAATGCTGAGCTAAAGCACACCTAACATGGGAAGGAATCCTATAAGGCTCATCTCCCCTGAGGCAGTGTCTCTGTCCCTAAAATATCTAGCTGTTAGCTGTATAATGTACTCCTCTTGCAGCTGCAGAAGTAAACATGGGCACGGAAGTCTTGGAGATCTATCCCCAAGGTGAAAAATTTTAGGCTAAAGACTTGTAAAGCCTGGTTGCAGTTTTACAACCACAGGCACACATGGTCTGGGCCTGTGTTCCAGATGAAGTTAACATAAGTGCTAAATATCGCCTGTGAACAGAGCAATTGTCCCACCTCCCAGTCTCCTTGCCATCTCCATGCCCTCTGCCTCACTCAGAAACCCAGCGCCACCCAAATTTCTCTGCTGCACCCCGACCCTGACACTCTCTACATGGACCAGATTATTTTGCCCTCCTTGGATCACCTGTCCACTCTCACCAGCCATCCCTCCGGCACCACATCCCCAAGGCCTCTTTCTTCTCTCCACCCGCCCCCACCCCGTTCTCCCCGCTTCCCTCCCCTCCCAACCCCCGCAGACACCTGAGCCCGCAGGACTGTCCCTAAGGACTGAAGAATCAGACTTTGGAAGCAAAAGCCAGGACTCACAGTTTCAGTATAGCCCGATTCTCAAAAAGGAGCAAAGTACAGCCCCCACGCAGAAAGATGGAGCTGGAGAGCCAAAGCAGGTACATGACCCAAAGCGCTGGGAGAGAAGGCGGGGCCTGAGAGAGGGGCGGAGCCGGGGACGAAAAGGAGGGCGCGGCCTGTGGGGTAGGAAGAAGGCTTGCAGGGGCGGAGGCTCAGACTGGGTTCCAGCTCTGGCCCTGCGTGGGTTAGGGTGACCCACTCTCTGCCTTGGCATCACTGACTCAGAGTTTCACCAAACTCTGGGAGATAGTGAAGGACAGGGAAGCCTGGCGTGCTGCAGTCCAAGGGGTGGCAAAGTGTTGGTCGCGACTGAGCGACTGAACAATTCTCCTCCCTGCTCGCCTTCTCCCCTAGCCCTTCCAGCGGCCCAGGCCCAAGCCGCCCATCCCCGCCAAACCTCAGCTGCAGCCCGAAGTCTACACAAGCCCTGCTCCGAGACCGCGCCCGGCCCTGCCGCCCAATCCCTCCAACCCCATCTACAATGAACCTGATGAACCCATCGACTTCTATGCCATGGGCCGTGGCAGCCCTGGGGAAGCCCCCAGCAACATTTATGGCAGCCCTGGGGAAGCCCCCAGCAACATTTATGCCGAGGTAGAGGTGAGGGAGCCTGATTCAAGGAGTGAGGACCCGCAGTTCATCCTCAGGCATGAAGTCCTACGGAAGTGCCAGTCCAGGCCTGTCCTAGGCAGCCAGGTAAATGGGGCTGCAGAGAAAAGTGAGACCCCTAAGGAAGACTTCCTGAAAGCTAGATTGAGAACGTGTTCAGACTGGATGTCTGGGTCAGGGTGAATGAAGGTCAGAGATGGGAAGAACAGAGGGTTGCGACTGCCGACAACCCTCTTGCAGGCCCCTCTGTATTTGGAGTTACTGGGACCTGCCTCCCCTGTGTCAGGCCCCCACCCTCTCCACTTCTCAGAGAAAGCAGAGGGCCGTGCAGGTCCCCTCGGCCTTCGCCCACCTGCGCCTGTGTCCCTCTCACCAGGCTGACCCTCTTCAGAACCCCCTGAGATTGACCCCACCCTATGGCAGGACTCTTGACCTCCACCTCCCCTCTCCTCCCCAGTCTGAACTTGGGCCTCTCTCGTTCTGGCTCCCTCCCCTCAGCCTTCAGGGCCCTGCCTTCCTGGAGAGCACCTGAAGATGAGCTCAGGGGAGGGGGTGCCTGCATGTCCCCTCTTTCTGCACATGCCCCCTCTCCTGCAATCCTCACACCTGCCCAGTCTTCTCACTGATCAAGTGAGATCTCGTTTCGTTAGACTGCAGCTCCCACGCAGTCCCTCTGCCCCTGCCCCCCTCTTCCATCCCCCGCCCCAATCTGGCACCTCAGGCTCCCCCTCAGCCCTTGTGCCTGCTCACACTTATCCACACCCCTGACTGCCATCCTAGAGCTGATGTCAGCAGTCCACGTCTCTGTGTGAATTTCTCTCCCGGCTTCTGCTCAGCTCCCCAACATCCCACAGCCTTCTGGACTCAGCACAGCCAAGCGTCCTCACCTGATTCGCCTGATTGTTCCCTCCTGTGTTCCCTCTCCCAGCTGGTATCTCATCCAACTATTCAAGCCAGGTTCGCAGGGCTACCTTGACATGTCCCCGCTCTTCACCTCACTCCCCTATAAGTACTGATTCCTGCTGGGTCTTTTCCTAAATATATGTTTCCTTTCCTCAGTTTTAGCTCCCATCATCTCTCATCAGGACTTTCCAAGAGCTTCTTAAGTGATCTCCTGGCCAACAATCTTGCTACTTCTGATCCACTGCCCCAAGAAAGTCAGAATGGTCTTTCTAAACAGCTACCAGGCCCATGAAGCTCTCCATAATCAGGTGGGGTGGGGAGCCACCCCCTCAGGCTTACCACCAGCTGCACCATCCACCCTGAACTGGTCACATTTCTCCAAACTCACCAAATGGTTTCAAACCTTCCAAGGTTTTACACACGCCATTCCCTCTGCCTATAGCTACTTCCTACAAACATACCTTCCTACTGCCCAGCAACCTTCTAATCCTCTCCAGCTTGCCCACCCTTCCCCGCTTCTGCAAAGACTTCCCTGACCTCACCACAGAAGCTTTCTACATACCTGTCACTGATTGTTGATACCCATACCCACCTCCCCCAGCAGAGTATTAGCTCCCTGAGGGCAGGGATAGGACTTGTTCATCTCATTTCCAGAGGACCAGGCACAGTGCCTGGCAGAGAGCAGGTGCTCATGAAATGTTTGTTGAATGGATGAGAGAGGTTTAGACCTCCTCTTTGCAAGCCAATTTCTGTTAAGATCAGAGGCTGCAGGTAAGTCTAGGAGGCAGAAGGTAGAGGGTATGACCTGGGACCATCCTTCTCTCCACAGAATCCAGGTGGCCAGCAACTGCATTCTGAGAACTCCATGGCTGAACAAGGCCATACTGTGCCCCACCGGCCCCTACCCCGCTGGGGTCACACTCTCCCCCACAACCTTTCTAGACAAGTGCTTCAGGACAGAGGACAAGCGTGGCTCCCCCTGGGGCCTCCTCAGTAGCTGGTGAGTCTGAGCTGGGGAAGGATAACTTGGAACAGCAGGTCCAGAGACCTTCACACATACCTAGCCATCCTTCTCAGGAAATGTGAATGGAACAAACTGTAGGTGATCAAAGCTGGAAAGGACCTCAGCCATCATCTACTGCAAAGATGGCGAAAAGTGTCACCTTGGATGCCAACTCCAATCCATTGATTGTGGCTGCCTAGAGCACTGCTTTGGAAAGGATGTTAGGGTCATATCTGAACTCAGCAGAAAAGAACACCGTGATTGATTAGTGATGTCTGCCACGGGTGAGAGAAGAGGAGCAGCATCTCCTTTGCCCTTACTGATCAAGTCCAACTCCAGCTTTGTTTTTAGAAACAAACCCAGAAAGGGATGGTGGCTTAGTCAAGGTCAAGGACTAGAACCCAGGCTTCCTGATTCTTCTGTTTAGTGCCCTGTTCTGTACCCCACTCTACTAACTCTTCTCCATGGGAAATGTCTGAGATTTCCTTAGATAAGAAATCTGGCTGCTTTCCAGAGTTCTGCTGCATAGGGGCCTGGGTGCTGGTTCCCTTCCTCTAGATCCCAGCGTAGCCCTGTTCCCCTAACTGGTCTGGGCCCACACAAAGAAACCTGGAGGCCAGAGGAGCAAATGTGGGGTCTGCTTCCTTTTAGGGACACACCCTCTGGTTCCCTCCCAAGAATCCAGTGGCTCAGTGCTTGCCTCTAAGGAAGAGGGCTAGGAGGGCCCTGCTGGATCCCACTGCCCTGGTTTCCCCTCCTGAAGTCTGATTTCCTTGGCCCTTGAGCCTTTGAGTCTGGGCCCTGGTCCAATGCTGCTGCTGTCTGAGGAATGGTTTGGCGAGAACAGATGTTAGAACTTGTTTGTTGATTCTTGTCTGGCTAATAAATCATCACCAACCACCTCCCCCAACAGGGATTCAAGTACTCCAGGCTCCTTCTGTTCTGACTCTTATATTGTGGAAGGCAAGTTGTCAAACGGCCATTACAGTCAGGGGAGAACGGTTGGTGGTTGAAAGATACCTGGGCAAGGGTCACAGATCTACGGGCTGGGGGTGGGGAGACACCAAGGCAAGGGACACAGACTGCTCTCTGAAAAGTATTCCTTCCCTGACTGGGGTGGGCTAGGCAGCTAGGGGCAGAGGGGTGACTACATCGCCTGGGGGCTGCCAGGAGAGATAGAGGGGCAGGGAGGGGAGTGGTTGAAAGGTAGCCCCCGCACCTCCTTCCTCAACGCCCCTGCCAAGCACAGGACTGGAAGGGGGAGGGGCCTTCTTAACCTTTGTGTGTGAGCCCCTTAGAAGCATAGGGCCCCCCCTGGCAGCGGCTACCCCATCTTGGGCTTAGGCCTCCCCCATTCCTCTTATGAGGCTTCCTCTTCTCTCCCAGACCCACTTCAGGGCCTCTTGCCCCAGTGGCCAAGCTCCATAGTCTAAGCTTCAACCACCTAGAAGAATCTGCCTTGGGTTTTATTTTTGTCTCAGATGGGGGACTCTCTGAGGCAGGGCCGTGTCTGCCCCTGGATCACCCTGACGACTCACAGCAGAGACTGCCCCCCACCCCCACCCCAGGAACCCCTCACAAGGCTTCTGGTACTCCTGTGGTCCCACCCTGTTCTTACTTTCATTTCTAGGACAGTTCAGTCAAGACAATCAGTGTCCATCAGGGTCTCTCTCCCTCCCAAGGGCCGCTGTGTACTTTCCGAATCACAGAAGTCCCCCAGACCCCTCCCTGAAGACACAGTCCCTAGGTCTAGGTGCTGCTACCACCATGCCCCCTCCCCAGCCTGGGGCAGGGCCAGCCCCAGTGACTAGTGAATTCCCCTCGTTTCCACTCTGTGCTAATCAGCTCAAGGAGAAATACAGTTGCTGAGTCAACAGAGTGGGGTTCCACTTCCTTCTGTCTATAGGTCTAAACTCCCTCCTTAGCAAGAGAAGAGGTGGGAGGGAAAACAGGGTGGGGGGGGGAGGTAGGGGGGTGTGGAGGGGAGGGGAGGGAAGCAGATGGCTTTGGGGAGGGGAGGCTGAAAGTGCAAGAAAGGTCTTAGATTAGACTCAGGGAGTCACCTGGTGGCTGATTCCTTGTGGCAGTGGAGGAGGTAGAAAAAGGAGAGGCTTGCTGTATGGCAAGAGCTGGAAATCAAAGTCAGCAGATGAGATTTCCTTCGACTTCATGACAGAACAGGATGGGCAGGCTTGGGGAGGGGACCCACTCAGTGTCTCTGAAGGAGCAGAGCCTGCTTTAGGAAGGGGTGAGCGCTCCTCATTGCTAGGGGCAGGCTCAGCACGTGGGTGGGGAGACCCTGACCACCAGCATCGATCGGCAGACCGTGCTTCTTTGCTAGCACACTGCCCAATCTTTAACAGGGAAGCTTTTTTCTGCGCCACTGTTCCCTACATTCCTTTGAAATGGAGGGAATGTCTTATTTGCCTGTGGGGCTGCTGTACTCATCAGATGAGACCAGGCAAGCAAGGGGCTTGGCAGTGCAGGACTGTGGGGCTAGAAAGGACTTCGAACCCTTTGTGGCTTTTTGGTTCAACCAAAGAAAATGAGTTCTAGAGAGGGGAAATGACAGGGAACTGGAGGTAGTCAGGGAGGATCCTGTCATCCCAAGCACGTGCTTCCCCTTACACTGTGGGGCCCCTCCCAGGCCCTGGGATAAGGCCCAGGTCCTCCCCCGGGCTCCAGGTGCAGGCCCAGCCTTGATGGCGCAGGCAGTGGAACCTCCCTTCTCCCCGCTCTCCACAGCCACAGGCACCCCCACACCATCCTGCTGATTTCACTCCCTCGGAGGCCGGGGGCTACAGCAAGACCTCAGATGGAGAAGCCAAGTAACGTACAGGAAAGGGAGCCTTGCGATTGTGCTGGGCAGGTTACTCTGCCCCAGCAGGGACCACTCGGGCCAGGAGGCGAAGGGCATTTCCCAGCTGACTCAGTCTCCCCATGGTTATTCCATCCTACCAGCCTCCTCTAGGCAGGGCTCTCTCGGGCTCAAAACCCTCATATCAGAGAGGAGTCTCCTCCGGACCCCCAGATCCCCTTCATAGCCTGCAGAAGGCCCTGCGGCAAGTAAAGTTTCCAGCTTTGTCCTCTGGTTCCAGGCCCTTGAGCACCATCGGCCTGTTTCCTCCCCGTCTCCCTTAAGCTGTCCCCTTTATCAGGTCAGCTCCCTCAGCTAATGTAGTAGACAATCTTAGTAAGATACCCTGTAACTCTGGCTCAGGGGACCAGGGCAGGGGCAGGGGGCTGAAAGATGTTAACCCCCCCAATCTTAGCTATCCTAATTCTACAGCATGAACCCACTCAAGGAGGGCTGGGGGCAGTTACCACTTAGTCTCTACCCTTAGCTACCCCTACTGGCCTTAGAACATCTGTCCCCACCTGAAATGAAGCTGAGCAGAGGCAGAGGGAATACAAAAAAGGTTGGGAGCAGGCAGCAGAGCATTCCACCACCCTGCCACCCCTCAGAACTTCAGCCATCCCTGGAAGACTGCGGCTTCCTGGTCAGTAAGCTCAGCACCCAGCCTGAACAAAGACATGGCTGGGTTCCTGCCCAGGGGTCAGAGCACTGGGGTAGGAGCTGAAATGCCCTCTTCTGTGACAGCTGGGCCATCTCTGTGTAGTTCCTAAGTCTGCTCCTTGTGGATCCCAGCTTCCTCAGCTCCGTTGTCCTGGTCAACTTGGGCTTTGCCCCAGGCCCCTCCAACACCTTATAGGGCCATTTGAATCCATTTCCGACCAACACCTCCACCACCCTGTCCCCCGCTCCAGGCCCTCGGCTGCTGCTGCCATGCCAATTTTAGCCAAGTTATCCTTCTTTCCTCCTTTCATCTCCCTTATCCCTGTCTTCTCTTTCCTGTTTATGACGACTTGAGGTTATCACCTCAGGAAGCCCTCCCATTTTCTATTTCTCTTGGTGACCAGGAAATTCCAACCATCAAGTAAAATGTCATCTTATAGTAGGAATAAAAAGTGGCTTGGAACTTCCCTGGTGGTAGGTATTCTGCACTTCCACTGCAGCGGCATGGGTTCAATCCCTGGTCGGGGAACTAGGATCCCCCATGCTGCTCTGCCGTTTAAAGTTTACTACTTGTGGAGAACCAAAGGAGATGGGACACAAGAGGACGCTGCAAGATGTCTGGCTTCGATCTGTCCATTCGCAGAAGACACCAGGACCCTCCCTACCCACATGCCAGCCTCCCAACCCAGAGCACTGCCAGGTCCCCATGACGCAGCCCCTAAAACGACAAAGTTGAACCACTGAGTCCCAGGAGTCTGGCAACTCGGGAGGGAGTGTGGCAACCCCATCTACAGAGCCCTGGATACAGAAAAAGCAGCTGACTCCTTGGGACCTCAGACTTTGGGGCCCTGCTGAGCCTACGTCACCACCTCACTTCACTGTGACACCCAAGGGGCGACCTTAGTCCTCAGTGCCTCTGTGGATGGTGGGAGTGGTGGTACGGGCTGAAGGCTGGCTGGATGCAGTGACTTGGACAACTACAGCCTGCATGTCCCTGTGGGATGCAGGAGCCCGGTCTGGCTCCAACCCAAAGTAGGTCAGATTTCAGATAAGCGGGTGGTTTTCCTGTAAGTGATGAAACCCTCCTCTGTACTTAATGAGAAACAGACTCCTCAACTTACCCCAGCTCACAAGACCAGAAGCATGGTGAGATTCCTCACTTCCTTCTCATCCCCAAGTCCCCACCACACACTTCTTCAAAACTGCCCCTCAGGTCTCAGCCTCCCTCTGTCACCAAGACTGTCAAACACCAATTCCTCCCAGTGTTTTTCCTGTTCAGAATCTGCATCTTCATTCAGTCAGCGTTCCCTTGCCTGGCATCCAAGGCCTTTCTTTCCACAGGAGTTTAACACTCCCTTCCTGCACAAAGTCACTGCAATTAAGCCCTACTGGATTTCCAAGTCCCCTCAGTGTCTACAGTAGGATGTGCTTGCTGCTTTGTGACCAATATTCAGTATCTTCCATCTCTATCTGAACTGTGCTCTGAGAAGGAGGCATCATGCCACCATCTTGTGGCTCCTGGGCACCTTGGTGCCATAGAGCCAACTCAAGTCCACAGACCCTGCCATCTCCCTTCCTCATCCACCACCCTCCCCCTACCTACCCCATCCTCTCAAGCAAAAAGCTCGGAGTCCCAGTGGAGGCTCCAAGGGTATCTGTCTAACCCCCAATCTCCATGCAAAGCTTCCAAACCAGTCAGGCCAATAACAACCAGTAAAAATTTGAGTCATCTTTGGGGACAGGCATTTCACTACTTTTTCATGTCCAACAACTCTTTCACATCCCAGAAACAATCTCCTTGACTTCAAGATACCTGAGATCAGCAATACTTTCCATATTTGGGGTCACAGGCCCCTGTCCCAAACAAAACTGTACACACACTTCCTAGAGTCTTCAGTGGCCATGACCCCAGTTAAGATGGCCAGCACTCAGAAAAAATACAAAGTAATCACAAGATAGCTCACAACAGTTTGGAGGCTGCTTTACCCAAGGTAAAAACTAAGATCTAAGGACAGGACAACAAAAGAGAAGCGTCCAAACAAAAAAAAAAAAGAGAGAGAGAGACCTCACTTAAAAGTAGGAAAAGGTTCAGGGCACGCAGTGTCTGTTGGACTGAATATTTTATTTCAACAGACATCCCTGGTTTAAAAAAAAAAAAAAAGATGGAGGGAGGGGGGGATATCATCACACCCAACAGGGAGCAAAACTCCCATCCAAGAACTCAGAGCCCCTTCTGAGGCATCACTTGAGTCTTTGCTAGCTCCAAGACAGAAAGGAGCTGAATTTTCTAACTTTTGTTAAGAAAAATCTATCAAATATGTTCATTCTCGCAGAGGCGAGGGCTGGGTCCTCAGGGAAAGAGATCCTGGGCTTGGATCAGCTGGGGTCCCAGAGATGAAGCTGGGGGCCGAGCCAGCTGGGCTGCAGGAGATCCAGAGGCAGTCAGGTCCAGAGCCCTAGAATCCATATTTGGCTTGGGTCTGCCGGCGGCTGAGCTTGTTCTCCGACCAGGTGTTCTTCAGTTCCAGCTCCCGCTCCTTAGCCTGTGCAAGGAAGAGGGGGCAGGGGAGAGTCACACCAAGGCCCTAAGAAACGAGCTTCTCTTGCCTCTGTGTGCTTCCCAGTTTAAAGTCTTTCTGCCATCAAAGCAATTATGAGGAAAAAGTAAATCCCTTGAAGGATTTAATTTTCTTAATCAAGCAGAAGGGGAGGACCCTCAGAAAGCAAAGGAAAACCATCTCTTTGGGGAATTAATAGGATTCAAGCAGAAATTCAAGAATGCTGGTCCTGGGACTTCCCCGGTGGTCCAGTGGCTAAGACGCCATGCTCTCAGTGCAGGAGGCCAGAGTTCAATCCCTGGTCAAAGCTGCATGCCACAACTAAAAAACCTGCATGCACAAGAAAGACCTGCTGCAGTCAAATAACTAACTAAATAAAAGAATGCTGGTCCTTCATCAGCTAGATTTAAAACTGAAATGCTCAAATGGGAAATGACCAAATGAGAACTTGAATTTGGCATCTGAAAGGCACACAATCAGCTGCCTTGGATACCTAATGAGCGATGTGGGAGAAGACAGCATTAAAGTCCTGGACAGGTCAGAATAGGACACACCTACCAACAATGACTTAGTCTGGAGCCACTGTTTCGCTATTGTGTTGAATACAGTATATATGGTACCCAAGAAATTCACACCACTTTAGAGCACAAATTGAAGCTATGAAAAACTGACTGGACTGCTTTCCCCTTCTGACTGTGACAACTCCTAGCTCTAGGCTGCATCCTGCGAATGTACAAATGCCACCCTAGAAACGGGGCTCCTCAACCCCACGCCACCTGCTCATTTCCCCTGGGCTGGAGTAGGGTGCTGAGAGTTTGGATTTAAAAAAAGACCCCACAGGGGAACAGCAAGTAAAAAATAATTTAAAATTTAAAAAAAAATTTTTTTAAGACACTACCCTTAAATTCTTTCCCTACAAATAACAAGATAGGGCAAGGGTACAAAGGAGTCCATGAAAAAGAAGGTGAAAATATGGTAAGAACAATGAATGCAAGTTCTGGCACTGAAACCACTACCAGCATATACACTCTCCGGAAGTGACCAGGAAAGAGTCTTACTCCTTCTGTACTCTTGACAGCATTTAGTACACTAGATCTCAAAAAGTTATTTAATGACACAATAAATATTTGAAAGCTGCCATGTCCTGTCAAATAAATACCAAGAAATATTCCAATTCCAAAAGATATTTTTTAGATTATCTGTAAATTTGAATTACTTGCATTGATGTTTCCTGCCACAGAAATGAAGAACACAAAACCAACCTTACCTCTTGAGGTGTCTGTTCTGCTAAAAGTTGCTGAACCAGTCTTTCTTCAGTTTTTTAAATTACCAGATGAACTTGATATTTGAAAGAACCTTGTAAGAAACCATTTCACCCCCCCCACCTTTATATTTTAAATACCTGAATGTTCATTTACAGTTTATTCCAAGCACCTGTACTTGAGTCTTAATGAAGTGAGCCTGAGGCAGAGTAGGATAATTCTGAAGGACACATCCCCACCTAGTGGCCATGTGGAGAACTGGGGAGGGTGCCTGCTGGAAGCAGGTGTCTGACAGAGATCTCAGCCTTCAAATCCCCAGGTTTACAGGGCCCTCAGGCCTCTCACCTGATGAATCAGATACGTAATCTGGTGTTTCCGCCGCTGCTGGCCTGTTGGCTGCTCCCCTTTCTTCTGTAAGGGAAGAGAACAGTCATTAACACATTGAAAGAAAAGTGGACGTTTCTCATGTGCCCCAGTGGGACAAGGATGGGTATTAACAAAAAAACTACACAGCCCAAATCCTAGGGGGAAGAAGTCAGCTTGGAGCAGTTTTTAAGTCTATACACTTACAAGATAGTTATTTTTATTAAAGTTATTATGTAAAATTCTCAAGCTTAGAATACTTGCCTAAAAGAGTCTGCCAATATCCTCATTAGACTGGAAATACTTTGCGGTCAGGACTGCCTTCTGTATCTTTGGTAACCCACCACCCTCAGCACCAAGCATGGGACTCTGCCCACAGTGAACAGTTGACACCAGCTTTACCGCTTGCAGTCCGTCTAAAACAGTTTAAAGGTACAGGAGACCTCCCTCCCTTCTTATGTCCCGCCACGTCCTCTGCCCTTAAGGACCTCTTCATCTCTGTCCACTTCTCCCCAGTCAGGCCAGATGTCTAGTCTATCTCCTGCCTACTGCTTACTAAGCTCTCTCCCATCAATCACCTTTGGCTGAAACCCTACTCCCTCATTCTAGTAAGTACCAACAAGCAGCTTCCCTGGAATTAGATTTTCACAATCACCACGCCTCTCTCCAATTTTCCAGCCTTCACCCGTAACCGCACCGAACCCCTACCCAAACTTTGATGCAAATGATTTACTGTCAAAGTCTATATTGGTCTGGGCTTTCATTCTGCGGTTTTCCTGTCCTCTGCCAGTGCTAGTCTCAGACTAGAAGCTTCCTAATCAGCCCCACCCAACTCCCAAAACTCTCTGGAGTCTCCTCAGCACTTATGTAATCAATTTGCACCATAATCATTTATACTCAAGTGTCCTTAAAACTCTTTTTCTCAGCTACACTCTAAACCTGTCAAGGACAGGAACAGCATCCTTCTTTTTTTAAAAATCTAGCTCAATACAATGAGATGGTGGGAAAGAAATAAAAGACTTAAACCTGGGAAAACAGCAGACTCCAATTCCTTGATGCTATTTAATGTCATTTAATATGACAGTTAAAGATGACAAACATAAAACAGCCAGCTCCATCCCTGGTCTGCAGTGAGCACCAGCAACAGCAGCTACTACTGTGTGAGGATGCCTCTCCACCCAGTTAGCAGAGCATGCTCTCCTAAGTGGCTTTTCCGGTAAACAGTGATGGATCTATGCTGATCTAACCACAATCCTTTGCTCTGTCCTGTACGACCGCCAGCTTTCAGTTAAAACAAACGGCTGGGGCTCAGATGGCCATCTGTGGCCACAGAACAAAGCAAAGAAAATGGGTGGAGAAGAAGGGAATAAAATGCCCGACCTTGGCCCTGCTGGTGCTGGGCTAGAATCCAGGCTCCCCCACATCTTCCCCACTGTGGCAGGCTCATAAATGTCCATGTTTGCTGTACTCAGCTACTAGGGGAGGAGATGTTCATCATACTGACTGAAGAAACTAGCACAGAGAAGGCTGGAGTGTGGTGTGGGAAACGTGAGGAATAAAGCGTCTGAAAAGACCACAGCTGGGTACAATAAACAAGGGAAAGAAAGGGGAGAGAAGGGGATGCACACTCAGAACCCAGGACCCCAGGACTTCAGAGGCTCTGTTGTGCCCACACCTCAAAGATGTGCTGCACCAGGTCCCAACTGAACAGAATGGAGAGAGGGGTAGGACTGCGGAAAAGGGAAGAGCAGCTGTGGATTCTGTCCAGCCCGGAAGGAGCCGCACATACTGAGATCTTCCCAACTGCAGGACGGGAAACTGTTTCAGCCTTCCAGTCTCAGCAACCAGACTACCATCTAGATAGAGAGCGAAGTGCTGCAAACTTCTGGCAAGTAGGAGCTGTGCCTGGGAAGCTTGGTGTACACTGCAGTACCAAGCGGAACACGTGTTGCTCAAGGTGTAGGGACAGTAACACTGAGGTGAGGGGTCAGATTTTGCTCTGGGGACTCCAAGGTAGCCACCCAGTAGACCTTCCTTTCCCACTTACTTTGCTGAACGACTTCATGGTCTTCTCTTCTGTCAATGACTTGGTCATCCACTGCTGGGCCCCACTGAGCTGGTCATCACCTTTGATCTCCACAAAGTTGATCTCTTCCCTCCCTCGGTTCCTTTTGCCCTGCAGCCTCTTAAACTGGAAAAGGGGGGAAAAATTCAGGAGTCGGAGGTCTGGGTAGGGGATCAGGAGATATCACCAAGGATCCAGTTTATGGAATGATTTTGGGGCTCCCCAATTCCACTGTACCCTTAATTCTCTCTGTGCAGTATGTCCTTTCACCATGCCACCTACCAAGTTGACTGATGCCAGGTGAAGGGCTACTTCTCAGAAGTTCTCCTGGCCTCAGGGAAAAGAAGGCCAAAATGTATTCCCAAACGTGAGTGCAGAGATTCACTGGTATGAATTTTACTCAAATTATGTATAAACTGTATATGCCTAAAAGAACTGCACACTATTTTCAAATTAAGAATTAAAGGTACAAAAACAATTCTAGGGTTTCTCTTCTAAAAATTAGTTCTTTAACATGTCTGTTCTTTCTCATTGGTTCAGTATCACCAAATCAGCAGACCACACACCAGAATAGATATTAGAGGAGAATGTAATTCGAGATGCAGAGAGAGGAAGCCTCAAAAAAGAGCCTGGCAAAATTTCCAGGAGACTGCTACTCTTTCCCCTTCCTCCGAAAGAAAGAAAGCAAAATTATCACACTGTTAAGTCACCAGATGTGCCGAGGAGTGTCGGTGAAGAGGAATTAAATTCAAGAACACTTGGAAATCTGCAGTGAAACCCAGGTTGTGGTCTGAGCATCAGCAAGGCCTCTCTCTAACCATAAGGAGCTGACTTTTGCCACTGGATAAGCTCCCTGCTGCCTCCTAGGCTTAGAACAAAAAGGGCCTAACTACTGAACTCGTCAAGGAGGACATACACAGGAAAGTGGACGAACACAGGATTAACCACAGGCAGAAGTTTGCAAAGTTTCTGTGAAAAGGTGAGGAGAATGTTATTTTTATAAGACCTTGCATCCCCTATTTCTCCAACCCACTCCTGGTAGGCTGTGGCCTCCCTACAGATGGAATACTTTATCTCCTGAACATGACTGGATGGTCGCAAAACATGAGGTTTTCATCTTCCCTTGTGCCGAGTCAGGGAGAGGCTCAGCAGCAGGGAATAATACAGTGATGTGATGGCTGCTGTTCCCTCCCCAAAATTCACTCTCCCCCTCTCTGTTAGTATGAATGAACCCAACATTTTGGCTGGGCATCGTACCACCCAATGAAAAGACTACTACGTTCTCTTGCTAAATACGGCCATATGACAGGTTCTAGTCAGTAAGATAGAAGGAAAAGCATTCTTAGGAACTTTCAGGAAGTCTCCTAAAGGGGGAGGTGACTTTCTTTTCCCACTCTGCTGCCTGGTGTGCAGTAATGATGGCAGTGGTCTTAGCTACATTCTTATTCTTATCGAAGGGGGCTGGATCTTGACAAACTTTCGGAAGCTACCATACCAGCCTTGGCCTGCCTACCTCTAGCCTTCTTTTATAAAGAAAAAAGTTAACTTCCCTTACATATGCCATTATTACTTGAAGTTTCTCAATTACATGTTGTCAAACTGAATCCCAAATGAATACAGCTTTTTTGCTTTTTTAAAAAAAAGGAATTTCCTTTAGCTTCAGACTTGAAACCTGGTGTCTAGAGGTCAAAGACGGTCACTTGGGCTTTATTAACTTACTGCCTCGTCATCGATGAAGGACGCATCTGGGGCAATTTCCTGGGGGGGGACCAGAGCCGGGTCCTGTGCGGGATAGTAGCCACCACTGTAATAATCCTGTAGTCAAGGAGGGGAGAAAACACACCAGCTGAGGGCACAGTGCAGAGAACAGAGAAACCCTCATCTAAGAGGCAGTGGTGATACCCACACTATAGACCCCTCAAGCGGACCAGCCAAAGCACAGATCCTAAGGACCTACCCTACAACTCAAGAACCACAGTTTTTTCTGATCTACACCATCCAGACAGATGGATTTTTTTTTTTTTAGGGAAGAGATACAAGAAATAAAGATATTCTCTCCTGCTTTAATTCACAGCCTGCTCCCTTGGCTGCTTCCCCAGCATGACTGCTACTGCTGACCTCTACCGTGCCTCAGCTGGGCTCCTCCTGCTCAGAAGACCCCAATACACTCCAGTGTGAGCAGAGATGAGGAGGTGTGAGGCATGCTTCCTGCTTCTCGTCCGATCTAGCAGCCCTGGGCACAGGGGACTCCCTCCCTTAGCAGGCAGGGAGGTTGCAGATTTCTGATAAAAATAAACCACCATAAGGGTGGTATGGAATTTACAAAGCTGGGAACAAACCAGGTTTGCATTACCAGATTTTCAGTTCAGGAATTGATGACGCCCCTTTAGAGGTGAGCTGGCCAGATGCTGCTGTGGACCCTAGAGGAAGAGGGGTGAAGGCAAGGGCAAGGCCCTTACTGTGGCCAACTCAGGCAGCTGCAGGGCTGAGAAACTTTTTCCTCCCTGCCTGCACTTTTTTCTAATTCTTCCACCTTTGCCCCAAACTCTAAGAAATGCTCCTCTAAGAACATTCATTTTGTATATGAAAAATAAGGTTTAATATTAAATCAAAATAATACATAAAAAACTAAAGTAATTAAAGCATTAATTTTCATTAAAAGTACTGATAAAAAACATACATTTAAATTGAAGGGCCCGCTAGAGTAATTAGAGTGCTTTAATTTGCACTGCCTGCCTTCATGGTATCTGTAACTGCATACAAAATTCTAACTGTTATTCATTGGCTGAATATAAACTAGTGGGTTCTTACATTTTTCTCTTTCTTTGCTAAAGAGGTCAAAACATTCATCTTCCTCCTTCCGACAACATTGAGGAGAGATACACTGTCCCTGTGACCAGTCTACAGGACACAGCAAGGCTTAATGGCAAATAGGTTTCAAAGTCTTTGATCAAAACAAAGTGCCCTCAAAGTCCACCTACCATGGGTCCCTACACAGGCCTAGATTATAGACAAGAGTGACAGTGACCACTCAGAGAATCACAGTGGTTGAAGGAGACTGAAGTCTTGCAACCATCACACGCTGGTAGGAAAACTTGCTACAGCTGCCCGGCCACAGCACGAGCCAGCTGCCTCTGATCAACCACCACCGCGGCTGTGAGTTCCCAGACTCCTGCGAGCCCTCTCCATCTAAGAAAGCTCTGACCACTGGAAGTCTGTCTTAAACTACTCACAACCTGGCCTCATATATTCTCACCGTCTGAAGCCCTGGAGAACAATTTAAACAGCTCTTCCACGTAACATTTGAATAAAAGTTCTCATAACCATTTACTGAGCATTTGCTATGTTACCAATATAACTCTTGTAGTAACCCTGAAGTTCTATCATTCTTCCCGTCTTAGAGCTGAGAAATCTGAGATTCAGAGGGGCAGATAAGTAATTTGCCCCAATTCACATAGTTTGAGATTCAAAATCTAAACCCCATTTCCTGTCTCTGCCCAAACTATGGTCCCCCAGTGTCTTCTCTCCAGAGACTTAGTCCTTTGACTTTTCATGTCTCAGTCAAGGCCTCTCGCCATTCTCCTATTCCCTTTGCACTCAACTCTCCAGAGTCCCTCCTCTCCCTCCCCACTTCCTATGTTCTCAGCACGCCCCACCTCCAGAACTCTCCTTGGACTCACTGCTATCTAGTCATCTATGCCGAAGCTCTCACATCCTCTTCACCCACATGTGCAGAAGCTACCTGGGATCTCTAAGATTAGAGACTGCTCGTCTTCCACTTTCTCCCTATACCTCTCATCAGCTCGTACAATGACTCTGTGTTCAGAATAAAGGGGTCAATTATGTGGTTCAACCCGTCAGGCTTTGAGACTTAGGCAATTTTAGATCAATATGGTTCAGCATAAAGCCATAATGTTTGAGACCCGATAAGGAAAACCAAGACACCAGAAGACTCATTAGTTCAGCCAAAGTGATGCCAGAGAGGCCGATCACAGGCTCAAAGCTCTCCCTGACTGCCAGACTCCAACATTCCCCGGCCTGCCCTCCGTGTCGCCTACCCACCTGATAGTAAGCACCAGCGGCATTGGCATCGCCATATGTGGAAAACTGACTGTAGCTGTAGTCATCCCCAGGCTTAGGCATCCAAGGGGCCCCACTTGAGCCTGCTGCCATCTTGAATTCCAAGGGGGCATTGGCTGCATCGTCCTGGAAGGCCGGCTCTGCTTCTGTGCCTGGAGGCAGCTCTTCGGGGACAGTGGGAACGGGGTAAGGGTATGGCTCAACTCCAGGCGGCTCGGCCTTCTCAGGGAGGGAGAAAAAGTTCTCAGGGGCTACTTCCTCATCACTGTCGTCCTCCTCCTGCGTGATCTGTTTCGTCACCTGCAGGGCAGCACTCTTGGCGGCAGCCTTGATAGCTGAGGGCGACGGAGTGGTGGTTGTGGTGCCCACAACGGGGGCAAGAGAAGAGGACTTGGTCTTAGAAGCTTGCCTGGAGGGCTTAGTGTCAGAGGAGCCATCCGAGGGTTTCCGGGAGAAGGCGTGGGGCAGGAGCAACCTGTTAGTCTCTTTCACAGTCAGGTTTTTAGGCTGGGGAAGCAAGGCAGACAAGCCAGTCCCCTCACTGGATCCCTGGTAAGCCCAAGTTCGGGTAAGGAGGGAAGAAAGGTGGCAAGTGAGGTGTTATGATACATACTACTGACATGAAGAACAAACATTACAGTTACATGCTCCAGCCTAAAATCCTACCAGCCCTGTTCTGTCTGACCTTTGCCTACTAAGGTCATCCAAACTGGACTGGATTCCTCCTACCTCAGGCCCTTCTACTGTCCACTTCTCCCAGCTCCTCTACCACAAAACCTTTCCTGATTTTTATTTTTTTGCTAATATGATACAGTTAGTAAATACATTATCTTTCTTCTCCAAAAGCCCAGGGCTCTCTCCAGCTGATCAATGAATATCTCTCAATATCTTAAAGGTTCCTCTTAAGCATGGCAACTCCCTGCTTCCTTTGGATTGCCACTCAGAGTCAATAGCAAGGCTCTGTCCTAAAAAGACCTTCATACATCCCGCCCAAAGTTCCCTCCCCGCCCAAGGAAAGCCCTAGAGATGTGGTATATCCAGCTTGTTTATGCCAGAGTCAAGCATTTAGTTTATCAATTTGTAAGTTAACTGGCTCAGCCCATCCAGAGTCCCCGTTACTCACAAGAATCTTTCGGATTCTGCTTTCTGAATAACAAGGCCAGCTGGCCTAACTGTCGGGCTAAGGGAGGTACTGGTTTGAAGGAGAATGGAGTTAGTGTCACTTATGGACACTGTGTCACTGTCCTGGAGTAACCATGTACTTCAGCATTCTCGGCCAAGAAATGCCCAGAATGAGTAAACTAGGGCTTCTGAATCAAGCAGCCCAGGCAGAACTGTCCACCCAGAAAATGGGCTCTTCTCCCTGCTGTCTGCGTTCACAGACTTAGGTCATTCCATCCTGGCAGACACCAAAGGCTCAGGCTCATAAAAACCAGACTGAGGTGGAAGATGGAGCATGTACATCCTTCAGGCTCCCTTTGGAGCATGTGACTTCTCAGCTACATCTGGGATGATGGCTACATCCCTCTGCAGTGCTTGGTCCACACTCTGCCTTATCAGCTCAGAGGTTCTCTAGGCACTCATCTCTTCCTACCATCTGAAAGACAGCTCTTTACTCCTAGAGTGCGTTCTGAGCCAGTGTCCTCCCATCTCTTTAGGTGCCAGTTCACTTCCTCCAGGAAGCCATTCTGACAACAGGCAACAACCGGCTTCATTCAGTCCCAGCAAGTGACTATCTTTCACAATTCTTCCTCCATAACCCACGACAGACATGGACACAGCATCACTCTCATCAGTTATCTAACTTCCATGTGACTGTGTCCTTCTAAGACCTTCCAACATGGGATGTGACGCCTTAACAGACTCAGGGAAGGGACCACCTCAGGATCATACACCTGAATCAGGAGATAACCACCTTATAAAGGAAAAGCCTCTTTTACATACAATTGACATACAATTAACATGAGGTCAGAGGGTGTGTAAATCACTGAGTGTGGAGCTGAACAGGAAGAAACTCCTGGGAGGCAGAACAGAGGCCCTGGGACAAGGGAAACGGGAAATGGCAGCGAGAGCATCTCCCAGCACTGTCTGGTTAAGGACTTCTGGTCTTTACGACAAAGCAGCGGCCAAACGCTGCAGGTAAGAGCATGGACCCGACAGTGAGACTGCCTCAGTCCGATCGCAGCTCGGCCCCCACTAGTTGTCTGACCCTGGGCAAGTTCCTTAAGGCCTCATTCTCCTCATATATAATACAGGAATGATAGTGACACTCTGGTTTAGGTACTATTAAGAGGATAAAATCAGTTAAACACTGGTATAGCACTTGGTACTATTTAAGTTTCTTCTCCAGGTTAAAAATGAGACTGGGAGAAGACGGATAATTCTAAAGTTCATAAGTCCCATAACATCATTTTGACCAATCCATTTATTCTACTGTTCCTAAATAATCCTTTTACCTGAAATGTAATAAATCAAATTGAGTTCCAATTCATCTCCCTACCACGCCTGTCCTCTAGGAGAGGCAACGCCAGCACACTAAAGTCAGTGAACAGTGAGGGGAGGGCAGAAAAGCACAAGGTCTGATGTTACCTGGAAAAAACTACACTCAAATAGGCAGTCCTCGGTACCAATATCTGCATTTGCTTAAGCTTGATTTGGAAATTTCCCATCTTCCAGGAAGCAATATGGGGAGAAATGGCTGCTGTCACAAAGCTTACCTGAAGGACAGTTTTCTTCTTTGTGGGTTCATCTTCCTCAGAATCTGACTAAGAGAAAAATAAACAAAATAAGGCCTCGCTGTTTAAGGACAATAAGGAAAGCACTCACCTTAAATGAAGAAGAAATAAAGGCCTGGACAACAGTGGCTATCATCTGTCTGGGCCCTTCCTCTGTATGAGGGATGTATCTCCCAGGACCAGCCAAACAGCTTCAGAGAATGAGGCAGGCATTGACCTCCCCTGGTCACTCATCCTCAAACCCCCAGACCTGTTCCAGAGCCTTTTGCATCAATTTTGTCCTTTAAATTAAGACTACTTCCTCTCATTCAGTCTTTGGTGGCAAGAAAAAGCTATACCCATTCTTCTTCCTATAAATCTGTCCACTAGAAGATGAATGGGATTTGGCCCACAATCTCACCCAATCTCAGCTTCACTTCTAAAACCACTTATATAGACTACATAACCACAGGGCCAGGGAACTCCTGTGGGATTAAGTGGTGTGTTAACTACTCTTCTATGAGACATTAAAGGTCAAAGCCATTGGAGAAATCCATTCCTCTCCAAGTATGATCTATTGTTTAAGTATGCCAGACAGAGTCGTTCACGTCTAAGAAGGCAAGCAAATGATGACTGTGAGAATTTGGGGCAAGAAGGGAGGTCGCTCTGTGTTATCCCTCTGATTCATCAGGACTGTTTCTAAAACAAGCTCTCACACTGAAAAATGGCCAAACTTTTAGTTCAACATCAGCTCCTCAGCCATCTTCAACTATCAGAAAGATGCAAGGCATATGAAAAGCAAGCTTTAACATTTTATTTTAAAAAATTAATATCCAAACTGAGAACTTTAAAACTTTTGCATTTGTTGTTAAGACCCTGGTTTGGGGCACCTGTAAATAAAGGTGATTAGGCAGGAATCTACGATTCTTTCTTCCATCCCCAAGATTTTAAACAACTCAAATTCTCTGCCTATTTTTTTCAACTGAACCTCATATGTCACAAGTTCCCCACTGGATTCAACTGCTACAGGGACCTTTTGATCATCATTACTCAGAACCCACTGTATGGAAGACACTGTGCCAGGCACTACAGACACAGCTCCAGCTGGTGTCCTATGGCTGGGTTACAGGTACTACGATGATATTCATCCACGCAGGCAACAGGATAGGACTTGCAGCAGGCAGAGGCCTGGCCCACCGATTTCCAGAGGCACAACCTGGACTACTTTCTCCACTGTGCTTCAAAGATTTTCTTGTATGCCAAGACATGGGAAAAGTACCAGCCCTCAAGAAACTTGAGTCCAGTAAGAAGAAAGACAAGTACTCAGATAATTGTAATAAAAGCAGTTAAGGATAACGGCATCAACTGCGACTCCAAAAGCTCCTCAAAGAACTGGCCGAGCCTCCGCGGATACTTCTTTCACGGGAGCTCCCCACCTTATCACTCCTCCTGCAGGCTCCTGGGTGACTGCCACCCCTCACTCTCCGTCAGTCTGTACTCTGTTCCTCCTGACCTGAAACTCTGAGGCCTTCCTAAAGAGGCTCACCTTGCTCTTTTTCACGGAGCCCCTGTGCTGTTTACTTGTCTGGGTGCCATCAGGCTAACAATGACTCATTTGTGCTTGCTCTGTAAGTGGTGCCTTTTTCATGTGCATATATACTTGCCTCACTAGAATTAACACCCAAAAAAGAAGTCTTTTTCATTATAGGGGACTGGAATGCAAAAGTAGGAAGTCAAGAGATAGCTGGAGTAACAGTCAAATTTGGCCTTGGAGTACAAAATGAAGCACGCCAAAGGCTAACAAAGTTTTGCCAAGAGAACCCACTGGTCATAGCAAACACCCTCTTCCAACAACACAAGACTCTACACATAGACATCACCAGATGGTCAATACCGAAATCAGACTGATTATATTCTTTGCAGCCAAAGATGAAGAAGTTCTATACAGACAGCAAAAATAAGACCGGGAGCTGACTGTGGCTCAGATCATGAATTTCCTATTGCAAAATTCAGACTTAAATTGAAGAAAGTAAGGAAAATCACTGGACCATTCAGGTATGACCTAAATCAAATCCCTTATGATTATACAGAGGAAGTGACAAATACTCAAGGGATCAGATCTCATAGACAGAGTGCCTGAAGAACTATGGGTGAAGGTTTGTGACACTGTACAGGAGGCAGTGATCAAGAGCACCCCCAAGAAAAAGACATGCAAAAAAGCAAATGGCTGTCTGAGGAGGCCTTACAAATAGCTGAGAAAAGAAGAGAAGCAAAAGGCAAAGGAGACAAGGAAAGATACACCCATTTGAATGCAGAGTTTCAAAGAATAGCAAGGAGAGAGATAAAGCTTTCTTGGTGATCAATGCAAAGAAAGAGAGGAAAGCAACAGAATGGGAAAGACTAGAGATCTCTTCAAGAAAATTAGAGATACGAAGGGAACATTTCATGCAAAGATGGGCACAATAAAGGACAGAAATGGTACAGACCTAACAGAAGCAGAAGATATTAAGAAGAGGTGGCAAGAATACACAGAAGAACTGTACAAAAAAATCTTCATGACTCAGATAACTGATGGTGTGATCACTCACCTAGAGCCAGACATCCTGGAATGCAAAGTCAAGTGGGCCTTAGGAAGGATCACTAGGAACAAACCTAGTAGAAGTGATGGAATTCCAGTTGAGCTATTTCATATCCTAAAAGATGATGTTGTTAAAGTGCACTCAATATGCCAGCAAATTTCGAAAACTCAGCAGTGGCCACAGGACTGGAAAAGGTCAGTTTTCATTCCAATCTCAAAGAAAGGCAATGCCAAAGAATGCTCAAACTACTGCACAACTGCACTCACCTCACACACTAGCAAAGTAACATTCAAACCAAGTGAGGCTTCAACAGTACGTGAATCAAGAACTTCCAGATGTTCCAGCTGGATTTAGAAAAGGCAGAGAAACCAGAGATCAAACTGCCAACATCTTCTGGATCATCGAAAAAGCAAGAGTTCCAGAAAAACAGCTACTTCTGCTTTACTGACTACACCAAAGCCTTTGACCATGTGGATCACAACAAACTGTGGAAACTTCTTAAAGAGATGGGAATACCAGACCACCTTACCTGCCTCTTGAGAAATCTGTATGTAGGTCAAGAAGCACGTTAGAACTGGACATGGAACAACGGAAAATGAGGTTGGAAAATGAGTACGATAAGATTGTATATTGTCACCCTGATTGTTTAACTTATATGCAGAGTACATCATGAAAATGCTGGGCTGTGAAGCACAAGCTAGAATCAAGACTGGGGAAGAAATATCAATAACCTCAGATATGCAGATGACACCACCCTTATGGCAGAAAGCAAAGAGGAACTAAAGAGGAGCTGGAAAAGTTGGCTTAAAACTCAACATTCAAAAACCTAAGATGGTGGCATCCAGTCCCATCACTTCATGGCAAATAGATGGGGAAACAATGGAAACAGTGAGAGACTGTATTTTCTTGGGCTCCAAAATCCCTGCAGATGGTGACTGCAGCCATGAAATTTAAAAGACGCTTGCTCCTTGGAAGAAAAGCTATGACCAACCTAGACAGCATTTTAGAAAGCAGAGACCTTACTTTGCTGATAAAGGTCCATCTAGTCAAAGCTATGGTTTTTTCAGTAGTCACGTATGGATGTGAGAGCTGGACCATAAAGAAAGCTGAGTGCTGAAGAATTGATGCTTTTGAACTGTGGTGTTGGAAAAGACTCTTGAGAGAGTTCCTTGGACTGCAAGGAGATCCAACCAGTCCATCCTAAAGGAAATCAGTCTGGAATAGTCATTGGAAGAACTGATGCTGAAGCTGAAGCTCCAATACTTTGGCCACCTGATGCAAAGAAATGACTCCTTAGAAAAGACCCTGATGCTGGGAAAGACTGAAGGCAGGAGAAGGGAATGACAGAGGATGAGATGGTTGGATGGCATCACTGACTCGATGGACATGAGTTTGAGCAAGCTCCAGGAGTTGGTGATGGACAGGGAGGCCTGGCGTGCTGCAGACCATGGAGCTGCAAAGAGTCAGACACGACTAAGCGAATGAACTGAACTGATCCGTGAAAATGCAAAAAATGTATACTAACTAAAAATTTTTAACAGAATTCAAGGATTATTATTCTCTCTGTTCTGCCAAGAAGTCAAACACAATCGAAGAAAAGCCTTAAGCCCCGAACACCCACGCATTTTTTACCTTTTCTCTCTGTTCCAAACTCCACTGCCTCAGGGTTTACTGACCGTTTCCCTTTTCTTTTTTCTCCCCCTCACTCCTCCTTCCCTTGTTTTTTGACTATGAAGACTTTCTCCTTTTCAGCAGACCACACAGAACCACCTCACTGTGGGGTACACAAGGTTGTCATGAAGTCCCCAGGCACGTTTAAACTTTAACATCTTAGGCAATATGTCCAATGGAAACAATCTGAAAAGAAAATGTTATCAAGTTTAAGACGATTACATTCATAAAACCGTACAAGTATATTTTTATTTTTCAGATCTGTGACAAACAAGAAGTGGCTACTCTGAAATTGTAGGCAAACTGTCCTATGGCTAATAGAATTGAAGGCCAGATCAGCTGGGGGAAGAAAATTCAATTTTTCCTTAAATGTCACAGACGGTTTCCATTATACTGTCAACCTAAGTTTAAAGCTTAAAAGTACACACACGAAAAACTGTACAAAGATTTTAGGAACACCTTATTAATTCCGGATTTAGAGGACTGCTACGGTTAACTCACAACCATCCTTCTCTCTTTGAACATCTTGTACTAATCTACTGAGCCCCATTATAAATCACCTCATGATGGGCACAAACAAGACTCCCTAACACAGAACACTAAGACCCTCAAAAAATGTGCTGAACCCCTAAGCCCTTCTTAAGACTATTCATCTTTGAGAGAGGGGCAGAAATAAATCTTTACCTCTTAAAGCTGACAAACGGCTCTGAGACGTTCAGTAACCTGCCTGGGCCACAGAGGAAGTCCAGGGCCCTTGGGAGAGTAGGGAAGCAGAATGAGAACCACTTGTCCCGAGTTAACTTTAGCCAACTAGAGAGGCTGGAAACATGGAACTCACTGGTTCACTATGGAAAAGAGGCTGAGAGGCCACTCAAAGGACTTTCAGGCATGTGTGGGCTTGGATGAAAACAGGAAACCAAAGAAAGCTCAGCAAGGAATTATCCAAATACCTCACACACAAAAATAAATTTCAGTTCAGAGTACTAAAAAGGAGGAGATGAGTAATCCAAAATCTGAAAGAGGTGCCATGTATCTTCCAGTCATGGGGTCAGGGGCTCTCTTAGAGCATTTAAAAGGAAGATTAATTCCGCTTCTATCAGGAACCAATTAGAGGCAACAGGATCAGCCTAAGCACAGTATTTAATTTAGATACAATGAGAACTTCCTTGATGGTGAAAAGTACATGACCATACTGGGTTTTTCTTTCCCCTTTATCATGGTAAAGCATATATAACATAAAATGTATCATTTTAACCATTTATAAGCATACAATTCAGTAGCATTAAGTACATTCATAATATTGTATAACCATCACCACTATCTATCTCCAGAACTTCTCCTCATCCCAAACTCTGTACCTATTAACAATTCCCCATTCCCCAGTAACCTCTATACTACTTTCAATCTCTTCATTTGCCTACTCTAGGTACCTCATACAAATGGAATCATATAATGTGTCCTTTTGTGTCGAGCTTATTTTACTGAGCATGTCTGCAAAGTCCATCCATATTGTAACATGTATCAGAACTGCATTCCTTTTTAAGGTTGAGTAATATTCCACTGTATGTATATACCACTCTTTGTGTATCCACTCATCTGTTGCTGAAAACGTGGGTTATTGCCACCTTTCGGCTACTGTGAACAGTGCTGCTATGAACACTAGCATACAAGTATTTGTTTGAGTCCCTGTTTTCAATTCTTTTTACCTAGGAGTGAAACTGCTGGATCATTCTAATTAACTTTTTGAGAACCTGCCAAACTGTCCTCCACAGAAGTATATTAAAAGGAGGCTGCTGAGTCAACTCCTAGAGTGCTAAAGACCAGCGCAAGGCGATCCAAGTGGGTCTGTGTCATCTGACCCAGAGAGGAGGAGGATGCTAGAGATACAGGAGCACCGAGGGCTGGAAGAAGCAGGCTGAGCCAGAAAAGGCATTCCCAGGTTTTCGAGACACAAACTGGCTGTCTCTTAAGAACGACGTGCTGTATTTCTTTTTGGCCTCATAAGAGCCTGGCCTCGGTGGCCACCACTGTCCTCTCTGTTCCAGCTGCCAAGAGTGACAAGACACACACACCCCGAGACTGCTGAGCAAGAACGGAAACAGACATTTTCCATTAAGCCAGGCCCAGTGGGATCTGCTAATCTATGAGAGTCTCATTCCCCATGGCAGCCTCCCTCTTATCTTCCCAGGCTCTGGTTCTGACAGACTCCCTTTCCAAAAAGCAATCACTAGTTGCCAGGGCCAGAAGCCAAGAAGAAAATCAGAGCCCAAGCACAGACCACTGCCCCCCACCAACCCCCAGGCTCCAAACTCTAATCACTTACACACGCCTCTCTGCTATTATCCCAATTAGCTAGATTCATCAACTGTTTTCCCCTTTGGTCTCAAATATGTTCTTACATCTGCCCGTTCAGTTGGGCATCATTTTCTCTCCCACTTTTGCACTCCTCATAGTACCACTTTCCTAGTTCTGGTTGCTCAAGACTCTTCTATCTTTTTGGTAGGAACTATGATAGAAAATTTGGAAAACTCAGCAGTGGCCACAGGACTAGAAAAGGTCAGTTTTCATTCCAATCCCAAAGAAAGGCAATGCCAAAGAATCTGTCTCTTTGCAACCACATGGACTGTAGCCTACTATGCTCCTCCGTCCATGGGATTTTTCCAGGCAAGAGCACTGGAGTGGGTTGCCATTTCCTTCTCCAGAGGATCTTCCTGACCCAGGGATTGGACGCGGGTCTCCCGCACTGTAGGCAGACGCTTGATTGTCTGAGCCACCAGGGAAGTCCAAGAATGCTCAAACTACCGCACAGCTGACTCATCTCCCACGCTAGTAAAGTAATGCTCAAAATTCTCCAAACCAGGCTTCAGCAATACGTGAACCGTGAACTTCCAGATGTTCAAGCTGGTTTAAGAAAAGGCAGAGGAACCAGAGATCAAATTGCCAACATCCCCTGGATCATCGAAAAAGCAAGACAGTTTCAGAAAAACATCTATTTCTGCTTTATTGACTATGCCAAAGCCTTTGACTGTGTGGATCACAATCAACTCTGGAAAATTCTGAAAGAGATGGGAATACCAGACCACCTGACCTGCCTCTTGAGAAACCTATGTGCAGGTCAGGAAGCAACAGTTAGAACTGGACATGGAACAACAGACTGGTTCCAAATAGGAAAAGGAGTACATCAAGGCTGTATATTGTCACCCTACTTATTTAACTTCTATGCAGAGTACATCATGAGAAACGCTGGGCTGGAAGAAGCACAAGCTGGAATCAAGATTGCTGGGAGAAATATCAGTCACCTCAGATATGCAGATGACACCACCCTTAGGGCAGAAAGTAAAGAGGAACTAAAAAGCTTCTTGATGAAAGTGAAAGAGGAGAGTGTAAATGTTGGCTTAAAGCTCAACATGCAGAAAACAAAGATCATGGCAACCGGTCCCATCACTTCATGGGAAATAGATGGGGAAACAGTGGAAACAGTGGCTGACTTTATTTTGGGGGGCTCCAAAATCACTGCAGATGGTGACTGCAGCCATAAAATTAAAAGACGCTTACTCCTTGGAAGAAAAGTTATGACCAACCTAGATAGCATATTAAAGAGCAAAGACATTACTCTGCCAACAAAGGTCCATCTACTCAAGGCTATGGTTTTTCCTGCGGTCATGTATGGATGTGAGAGTTGGACTGTGAAGAAAGCTGAGCACCGAAGAATTGATGCTTTTGAACTGTGGTGTTGGAGAAGACTTGAGAGTCCCTTGGACTGCAAGGAGATCCAACCAGTCTATTCTGAAGGAGATCAGCCCTGGAATTTCTTTGGAGGGAATGATGCTGAAGCTGAAACTCCAGTACTTTGGCCACCTCATGCGAAGAGCTGACTCATTGGAAAAGACTCTGATGCTGGGAGGGATTGCGGGCAGGAGGAGAAGGGGACGAGAGAGGATGAGATGGCTGGATGGCATCACCAACTCGACGGACGTGAGTTTGAGTGAACTCCGGGAGTTGGTGACGGACAGGGAGGCCTGGCGTGCTGCGATTCATGGGGTCACAAAGTCGGACACGACTGAGCGACTGAACTGAAGATAGAAAGGAACACAACACACCTGGGAGCAAATATGACTTCTGCTCCTCTCAAACTACGTGATTTTAGCTCTGTTCTCTAAATTCCTATATCCTCACCTGTAAACTAGGGGTTAGACTGAACTTAAGAGTCGCTGATGTGCCCAGCACAGTGTCAGACACTCCACAGGTGACCCACAGATGTTGGCGCATTCCTCTTCCCCTTTCTATCTAGGGCTAAATCCTAGCTAAATTCACCGCAGTCAACTCTTAACAGAAGTGACCAAAATTAGTGAAATTTCAATTTCACAGCTTCAAATCTTTCACTACCTGGGTAAGCAATTTGAAAGGACGTGTAACACTAATCCAAGTAACTCTGAAATTTCTATTTGTGTTGGAAGGCATATTACATGACAGAAAACCCTTAGAGCAAACTTATTCCTCTAATTTTGTTTTTTTTGGTACCCTAATTTTAGAAGTCTGCATCTCCTAAGCCCACAAAATCAGCGGGCTGATTTTCTTAACCACTGTTCAGAAAAAGAACAGTAAGAAAGGAAAAGGAATGATGATTCCCCATTTTATGGATCATTCCTAATTTTTGACTCATGTAAGTCAAAAGCTGACTGAATTTGATATTGAAACGTACCTGGAGAGAGAATTTCCCCTGTTCCCTAACTGTGGCTGATCGATGAGCTGACTCAAATCAAACCAATCATAGTCTCTCTCCCAGAAAACCAGACCGAACTAAAACTATAGTTCAATCTGAGCCAATCACTAAAAGGAATAAATGAAAAACCAAGGAGGTATAGGTGGCCATCTTTCGTCTGCAACAAAAGTTAAGAAGTAGAAGAAACTGGTCTGCAGAGAAAGAATGAATTAAAGGTGCAAAGAGAAGCTGTGAGGGTCCCTGACAGATCTCCAACTCCTGATTCCAGGCCCTTTCCAGGGTACCTCAGTATATTTATGATGCATTTCCACTTATGCTAGCTTGGAGCAGTTTCTGATACTTGTAACCAATTAAATCTAACTAATCCCCAACCTGCTCTGCCTTTGTATTCCCCAAATAAACAGCACCACTACCCTCCCAGCTGCCTGAGCCAAAAGGTCAGCCTTGACCCCTCTCCTACACCCACGCTGCTACTGCTAAGTCGCTTCAGTCGTATCTGACTCTGTGCCACCCCACAGACGGCAGCCCACCAGGCTCCCCCAGCCCTGGGATTCTCCAGGCAAGAACACTGGAGTGGGTTGCCATTTCCTTCTCCAATGCATGAAAATGAAAAGTGAAAGTGAAGTCGCTCAGTCGTGTCTGACTCTTAGTGACCCCATGGACCGCAGCCTACCAGGCTCCTCCATCCATGGAATTTTCCAGGCAAGAGTACTGGAGTGGGGTGCCACTGCCTTCTCCACCTTCACCCACGACATCAAATCAATTCCCTGGCCCACGACATCCAATCAATTCCCTGGTCTTACCACTTCTCCCTCCAAAAAAAACCTGGAACCTCCAATTCTCTCCATCCCCACTACTCCCTCGTCCAGGCACCATCATCTCTCACACTGTCTCTACCAGTCTGGTTCCCTCCAGATCTCTTGGCACCCTGTGATCAGAGGAGTCTTGCTCAGACTTAAGGGCTCTTCACTACCCTAGAATTACGTGCAAAGGCCTTGGCATTGTATCCAAGGCCCATTATCATCTGGCCTCAATCTCTTTCTCTCTGGCCTCTTCTCTCATCACTGCCCCTGCCAACCATGCACTGCAGCCATGGTGCCTTACTAAAGCTTCCCACAAAGCGTTTGCCTTCTCTCACCTCTGGGCTTTTGCATTCCGTTCCCTCTGCCTGATGTCCTCCTCTTCATCGCCCCTTTCTCTGGCTACCTTCTGCTCACTTGTTTTATCTCTAAAGTGTAGACATCATCTCCTCCTGAAAGCCTCCCCAACCTCTAAAGTTGATTAGTGCCCCAAAGGAGAGCTCCCACGGCACCAGCTCTCTCACGGTCCTTCTGTTTTGACCTTGCCTATCTCCCCCCACACAGACCATCAGCTCCTTTTACAATAGGGTCTATCACGCTCACTACTGTACTCAGCACCTGGCACAGAGAATCAGCTCAATAGTGGATGAAGGAATGAACGAGAGTTCCGAGTTAACTGATCCCACTTCAGCACCAAATTCTAAAGGAAAATTATTTAAGGAAACCTAATTCATTCACTCAGATGTTTACTGAAAGCCCAATAAACACAAGACACAGAGCTTAGAACCACAGGACCTTAAACCCACAGATATTTCAAAGGCGAAGGTCACCCTCACCTATCCACCTTAGAACTCTCTTAGGCTACCTTTCCCAGGAATTACATGTTCAGAAAACAAAACACTAACTTGTACATAACAAAAATGGGAAACTGAACCAGTTAAGGGCTAGGATTTGGTTTTATTCTAATTATCCATCTCACAATTTATCTCAGGAATTTAGCAAATTATACTTACAAAGGAGGGATAGTTAAAAGTCCTCAGAATTTTCCGCCACTTCAGCCGGCCTAAATGGAAGATTCTACAGCCTCTACCAACAACTTTTCCTGATGCTACCTCTGAGGACCTAAAAATGAGTTTTTCCACTGTCACTGGAGGGAAGCAAGCTAGCTCAAAGTGCCATCTTCCCCCATATATCATAATTAGGCTGAAAGGAAATTTGGGAAGAAAACTGTGAAAACAGAATGCCCCCCAAAATGAATCTATTTTCCTCTGTCTTAGGAACTTTCCTTTGTTCCAGGTTAAATCAAGAGCAAACAAGTTTCAATGGAGCAACAGAAGGCTTTTTGGAACCCTAGTCTTAGAAATAACAGACTTGGGTAAAAAAGAAGGGGGAAATGATTTGGAAAAAGTTTGGAACAAGATAGTAAGAGAGATTCTGGAAATACCTTCCATAAAGAATCCATAGTCATTTGAATTCATTCACTCAAAATATTTAGATAGTACTCAGTATGTGCCAGGCATTGCTTTAACCACTAGGAATTCAGCAGTGAAAAAAATAAACAATAAGCCCTGTCTTGTCTTCATGGAGCGTGTATACTAGCAAAAGAAGTGAGGCAAATAAAATAAACAGTATGTGAGATGGTTAGTATGTCATCTCATACATAGCAAAGTAATGCTCAAAATTCTCCAAGCCAGGCTTCAATAGTATGTGAACCATGAATTCCAGACATTCAAGCTGGATTTAGAAAAGGCAGAGGAACCAGAGATCAAACTGCCAACATCCCCTGGATCATCGAAAAAGCAAGACAGTTCCAGAAAAAATCTACTTCTGCTTTATTGACTATGCCAAAGCCTTTGACCACGTGGATCACAACAAACTGTGGAAAATTCTTCAAGAGATGGGAATACCAGACCACCTGACCTCCCTCTTGAGAAATCTGTATGCAGGTCAGGAAGCAACAGTTAAAACTGGACACAGAACAACAGACTGGTTCCAAATGGGGAAAGGAGTACGTCAAGGCTGTATACTGTCACCCTACTTATTTAACTTCTATGCAGAGTACATCATGAGAAACGCTGGGCTGGAAGAAGCACAAGCTGGAATCAAGATTGCCAGGAGAAATATTAATAACCTCAGATATGCAGATAACACCACCCTCAAGGCAGAAAGCAAAGAACTAAAGAGCCTCTTGATGGAAGTGAAAGAGGACAGTGAAAAAGTTGGCTTAAAACTCAACATTCAGAAAACTAAGATCATGGCATCCAGTCCCATCACTTCATGGGAAATAGATGGGGAAACAGTGGAAACAGTGAGAGATTTTATTTTCTTGGGCTCCAAAATCCCTGCAGATGGTGACTGCAGCCATGAAATTTAAAAGACGCTTGCTCCTTGGAAGAAAAGTTATGACCAACCTAGACAGAATATTAAAAAGCAGAGACATTCCTTTGCCAACAAACGTTCGTCTAGTCAAAGCTATGGTTTTCCCAGCACTCGTGTATGGATGTGAGAGCTGGACTATAAAGAAAGCTGAGTGCCGAAGAATTGATGCTTTTGAACTGTGGCGTTGAAGAAGACTCTTGACAGTCCCGTGGACTGCAAGGAGATCCAACCAGTCAATCCTAAAGGAGATCAGTCCTGAATATGCATCGGAAGGACTGATGCTGAAGCTGAAGCTCCAATACTTTGGCCACCTGATGCAAAGAACTGACTCATCTGAAAAGACTCTGATGCTGGGAAAGACTGAAGGTGGGAGAAGGGGATAACAAACAATGAGATGGTTGGATGGCATCACCAACTCTATGGACATGAGTTTGAGCAAGCTCCAGGAGTTGGTGATGGACAGGGAAGCCTGGAGTGCTGCAGACCATGGGGCTGCAAAGAGTTGGACATCACTGAGCAACTGAATTGATCTAGATAGTGATAAAGTATCTTAGATGGTGGTGCTATGGAGAAAAATAAAAGAAGTGCGGTGGGGTGGAGTGGGTGACGGAAAGTAACAACCGAAATAGATGGTTAGCAAGTCCTCACTGGGAACTTGTCTTTTAAACCCAGATTTGAAAGAGGTGAGTGAGAGAACATTCAGACATCTGGAGGGAAGAGAACAGAAATAGCCTCCAGGCTGAGTCGGAAGTCTGAAGAGAAGCAAGGGCGAAAATCAGCTCTCTGAGGGTTACCAGAGGTGAGCGAGGCATGGACCAACTGAACTTTTAGAAGTGAAAGAATGGGAAGAACTCCAGATAACTCTAAAGTATTACCTGCCCCTAGATGTCTCTTCTATCTCCCAAGTGCTCACTCCAAAATAGGTCTTCAATTTTTCTGATCCAACATTCAGAAAACGACACAAGCTTGGTTGCCTCTTCTATATGTAAACAGTGAAACTGAAGCATAGGCCTGCAGTTCAGCTAAACCCTGAATCTTCACTCTGCCCTTCACGAGGTAAGATCTTACACAATGGACACCTGTTTCTCATCTGTAAAAATTAGAATGTTATCTCTCACAGTTCTGTGGTAATTCAAGGAAAGGGTCAACTCCTGGCAAATAATCTGTACTCAATAAATACTGAATTTCTTCATAACTTCGCTCAAAAATAGAATCCAGGATTCCTATCCTTTCTGCTCAGACCCTGATGCTTTTACGTTCAGAGGCAAAGCAAAAGGTTAGTTCTGAATGTTGGCCAAGGGCTCAGGAATTGTCTCCTGTTACCTCTTCAAATGCCACATTTCATGCTGTTGTGAGTACTGCGGGGGTTTGGGGGTGACCTGCGGTGACGATGCAACAGAAGGAATGCAATCAAGGGGCCCCAGGCCTGGCCCTATCAGCGTCAGGTGATGGTGTAAGGCCTTTCCGCGGGCGGGTCCAGCTTGGAGAAACACGCAAGGACAAATACCCTAAACTCCCCAAAGCCGACAAACTTCAGCTCGACTAATCGCACAGTACCAGGAATCCAGTGGTCCGGAATCAACGGATGCATTTACAGGAGAGAGTCTCCGAGCCTCCACAAGTCCCTCCCACAGCTGAGCCCATGCCCAAACCCAATGGACAGTGGGGGTGCCCTCCCCGGATACTCACATCCCCTTTATGCAACTCTGGCGCCGCAATCTTCACCGGCTCTGTCCTCTTCTTTGGCTTCGGAAGCCCCAGGGGGGGCCCGGCACCGCCGATAGGGGGGGGCAGACTGAGGCCAGGGCCTCGGGGCGAGGGCAGCCCCAATCCGAGGCCCTCCCCAACTCCCGCCGCTTCAGCCGGGCTCACGCCAGGAGGTGGGGGGAAGCCTCCCAGGCCGAAGGGCAAGGGGGGAGGAGGCTGGAGCCGGGGGTCGCCGGTGGGTGGGGGCAGCAACAGCGGCGGGGGAAAGGCTGGGGCCAGCATCTGGGGGGGCGGAGGCAGCAAGGCCGGACCCTTGGGTGCGGGAAGAGAAGCGAACAAGCCCCCTAAAGTGGGCCCAGGAGTAGGGGCCGCCGCCTCCTCCTCCTCCTCCGGCTCCGGCTCAGCCTCATCCGGCTCACTTTCATCGCTGCTGGCGTAAGCAACCAGCGACATGGCGCCGCCCGCCTTTGGGGCGCCCTTGCCGGCAGACGAGGCCTACTTGAGACCGGGGATGTCCGGAGGCCTAGTGTGCCCCCCCCACTCGGCGGGGAGGGGAACCAAAAAGCCCGCCTTCTCCGTACTCTAGGGCTAGCCCCGGCAGAAGCCCATGCCCATAGTTGATTTCCACCGAATAAGGCTTCCCCCTTCACTTAAGCTCCTAGTCCCGGGCAACTACACACAGCTAATGGCCGCCGAGTCACTCCGCCTCCTCCTCGCCTCACTAATATAAGAACTACAACTCCCAGAGAACACTTTGGCCACGGCACCATTATCCGCCGCAGGAGCGCGGCGCAAGGCACGGCGGGAGTTGGAGTCAGAGGAAGGATTGAGGGGCCTGGAGAAAGACAGGCGCTAAATCCGCCTCTGATACTAGGACTCCTGGGATGAGTAGTTTGGGGTTTGTTTGGGTTTTTTTCTTTTGGTCCCCTGACAATTCCTAGATAACTACAAGCCCCATCGGTCACCGCGGTAGTCACGGAGACAGATAGGAGAGCATTTCGGTACTTGAAGTTCTCTAGGGCAGCTGCTTGGGCGCTAAGATTTATGGGAAACGTAGTGCTCTTAGAAACTGCAAGTAATGTCGGGACTGCCCCCCCCCCCCCCCCCCCCCCGGCCCCCCCCCCCCCCCAGGGTAGCTTAAAGAGAAAGTAATCTGTAAATGAGGCTGATGAAGTCTCCTAGTCCACTGAAACCCCAAGTTAGAATAAAACACCCCAAGAACAAACAGGGCTCGAGAGACCTGTACGAAATTGGGCTGCGAGCCAGAAAGATTCAAGACCTTAGGCCTAATTAAAAACATCTGAGAGCTGAAATAAATGTAACATAAGTGAGTGTAAGTGATCTTGCCTTTACCAAGGTGCACATCCAAGAGCACACCTCGCCCTTCCAGCCGGGGTCCTGACCTCACTCGGCAGTGAAACAGAAAGATGGGCAAGGGCCCTGGAAGGCAGAGCTTGGTACTTCAGGTTAATCCCTTCAACTCAGCCTAGTGGGGATGGGGGGGGCAGCTACATCTCAGTCCCCTTCACAGATTTGAGGCATCCCTTAAGTTCACCCCTATCTGCCTGTGCCCCCAGCTATCTATCTGCATATGTCCTTTGTATCTGTCTCTGTGCTTGGTGTTCCTTGTGCCTTGTTGTATGACTTGTCCATTGGTCTCTGTGAGTGCCTTTTATATCCACCCATGTTTATGTGTATCCTTTTCCACCTTTCATGTTTCTGCTCGTGATTCTGCAGCTGTCGTCTGTCCACCGTAATTTCGTGTCCTTTTCTTATATATTCATCTTTGCCCCTTCCTGCTGACTGTGACTGGGTGCCCTCCATTCCTCAACTATGTGTGTGTATTCTAAACCACCTCTGTGTGGGCTCCATCTCCCTATTCCCAGAGCAGAAGGCTTTACTGAGCTCAGCCCTGAGAGACTGTTAAGATTTAGGGAGGAAGCTAACGAGGAAGATGGAAAGGATGACCAACGTAGGTGATGATGATGGCAACGACAAAGAGGGACAGTGGAAGCCTAAGCGCGACTTCTGCCTTAGACAAGCCTGCTATGGTCCCCTCCTCCCCAACTTCTCCACGTGTCTAAAGCTTGCCCTGCCTTCACCAACAAACTCATATGCTGCTTTCTCCATCTGTTTGCTTAAATCTGTCTGCTCCCTGCTCTGGATGCCCAGAGCATTTTTCTGCCCACCAATTCTTAAACTTTAATGTGCCTAGGATCACTGAAAGACTTTTAAAAATGCAAATTTCTGAATTCCAGCCTAAGAGATTCCTCTTCAGTGGGTGGGGCCCAGAAGTGGGACCCAGAAGTCTGGATTTTTAAGCAACTCCTCTGTTGATTGCAAAGCAGGTGTACTAAGGACCAAACTGAGAAACTAAACTCTCCAGTGTTACCTTGCACCTGGAATGCTTTGCACACTGCTGCCTTCTAATACCAGCTTTTCCAATCTAGCCTCCCCAACCTACTTTCTGGTGAATTTGGACAGTCACTTCTGTGAGTTTCATTTTCCTCCTCTGAAAAATGGGTAGAGTATGACAGGAAAGAGAATGGGAAACTTTCAAAGGGAAATGATTATCCTTATTCCTGGTCAACACATCTGCCCTGCAGTGAAGAGACACCACAAAAGGGCAGAGATCTTTTTTTTTTTAACAAATATTTTCTAAGCAGGGTCCTCTTACTGTAAACATTAATGATTTCCCTTAATAGGTAGATAGCCTGTCCTCAAAGGGCTATTTTCATGCAAGAAATTGGTTAAAGAAATTTGAGGACGAGGATGGGAAGGAGATTTATTTCTCACTGCTAACTCCTTTAAATGTTTTGAAATTTGTAACTTGTGCATGTATTACCTATTCAAAAGTAGTAATAACATTAATAAAGTCTTCCATTAAGATAGTAAATTGAATAGACATACCTCATTTGGTTCCCTCCTGAAATTCTACTAAAACTTCAATTAAAGGAATTTTTCTAAGATATCGTCGACTCAATGGGCATAAGTTTGAGCATCAGGAATTGATGATGGACAGGGAAGCCTGGCATGCTGCAGTCCATGGGGTCACAAAGAGTGGGACATGACTGAGCAACTGAACTGAACTGAACTGAAAGATCATTTTGAAAAGATTTGAACCCACAAAGATGGGGACGTGAGAAGAGGAGAGCACAGTGACATTTTGGAAGGTGGAAAGCATCGACGATACTGATTTGACACATTCAAGAGAGCTGAGAAGCAAGCTGGCCCTGGGGAATGGTGAGACTCAGTCTGAACTATCTGCAGAAACCTCAGAAGGCTCCGGAGTATGGCATCAAGTACCTCCAGAAGGGAAGGGAACAAAAGTGAGAGCTGGTTAAAAGCTGGTTAGCAAACATTAGATCCCTGAATCCCCTCCCCCACTTCATACTAATGGAAGACTGCCTCTCTGCAAACCCAGACAAAATAAAGGAAGGTTTTGGGGGTTTTTGTTTGTTTCCCAGAGGAATAAAACAGAGAGGGTTTCTGCCATGAAGAAAACCAGGCACAGTCAAGGGCATGGGTATTTTATAGACATCAAAGAAATTAAAGCAATATGCACATAGAGTACTGAGACCCCAGATCTGTTTTTCCCAGAAGGTTGGCCAGCAGCCTTTACCCTAAAGGCTAGATACTGGGGGAAATCTCCACAGGAAATGTGTTCAGCCCAAGAGGAAAGATCTATGGAATCCCATATCAGAGATTCCCCCTACAAATTTCCCATCCAGAAAACCCCCACACCAAGTTCTCAAATGAGAAGCTCCAACCACATGCCCACAGGTCCAAGATGCCTTTTTAGTCTCTCACTGTTTTTTAAGTCCCTCACTCAAACACGAGTAGGCACTCTAACATGAATGATAGAGACAAAACAAACAAGTGAAAATAGAGAAACTGCAGGGAAAAGAAAACTTCCAAAATCTATCCTCTTTCTCAGATAAGAGAAAATATTGTATACATGAAACAAGAACAGGATGCCATAAAAAAGTAACAAGCAGAAAATATAATAGAATTCTTGAGAAATAAAAATACAAGAGCACAGATAAAATTCTCACTGGAAAAGTTGGAAAAGTTCAGAAAATCAGAGAACCACCCAGAAGGTGTTATATCTGAACAATAAGAGTTCCGCTACCTCAAAAAAAAAGAGGGAAGGAAATATCAAAGGAATAATTACAAAAAACCTCCCAGAAGTGAAGGACAAGCTTTTTTTTTTTTTTTCCTGATTGGAGGGGCCCACCCACTGCTCAGCATAGCGGTTACAAATGGATCCGCACCAGTATGAAACTTCAGAACACTGAAGACAAAGAGAAGATCTTGAAAGTTCCCAGAGAAAAAAAAACAGATCTCTTAAAATGGATCAGGACAGAATGTAACATAGGTGAAAATGGAACAAGAGCTTCAGAAATCCAAAAGAGGGACTTCTTTGGTGGTCCAGTGGGTAAGAATCCATCTTCCAATTCAGGGGATGAGGGTTTGAGCCCTGGTTGGGGAACTAAGATCCCACATGCTGCTCGATTGCAACTAGAGAAAGCCCACACTTTGTACCAAAGATCCAGCACAGCCAAAAAAAAAAAAAAATGTTTTAAGAAAAAAACGTAAAAAAAAAATCTGAAGGAAAGATTCCAATCTAGAATTCAACACCAAGCCAAACTATCAATCAAGTGAGAGAGTAGAATAAAGACATACTCAAACATGTAAATTCTCCAAATTTTCCATTCCAAGTATTTTCATTCAGGAAGCTACCAGAGGATGTGCTCCATCAAAAAAAAAAGTGGGGGGTGGTGATGTTTAACCATGAAAGGGTTTTCTAAACCTAGAGCTTAGAAAATACAGGAGACGAGTGAAGGAAATCCCCAGGATGCTCAGAAAGGGAGATTCCAGGAGGAAAGTTAGAGACCAGACTACTCACTCCCAGCTACCTGTTCATCTTCAGACCTACCCCTTCCCCCCAACACTCCCCCAGGGCCTGGCACAGCACTTGCAAATGCCCTAGGGGTATATGTGGTAATGAATGAAAGAGGCTTCAGGCCCATGGCAATGTGGTGGCAGAAAAGGCCTTTCACTACCTCCATTGCCATCTGTGCCCACAGAAGCCATAATCAGCCTCCTCCAGCAGGGCCAAAACTGTTAGTCTCTCTCCCTCAAGGGGGAGGGGCAAAGAATCCACTGGGGCTCAGTCTTATCATTCCAGAAAAGGGCACTTGGCCCTGCCTCACCCATGCACTTCCCAGGCTCTTCTCCTCCCCAGGCCTCCCCACTGTCTCCGCGCAATGCCCTTGATGGGAAGGGGCTGAAGAGAGCAGTCAGACGTGATCAGAGCCAGTTATTCTGTCAGCCTGACTCTGGTTCCCTTTAAGTCTCAGGGACCAAGGGAAAAGCAGAGAGACCCGGGGGTTGTGGCCGAACACAGTGGGGGCTCCTCATTCAACCTTAGTTGCCTCTGTCTATAAATAGCAAGGTTACTTCCAGCACTATCTGTCACCAAACTCCTGTAGATAATGTCACTGAATGACCTTTGTGTGTGTGTGCTACGTCGCTTCAGTCGTGTCTGACTCCACGCAGCCCCATGGACTGTAGCCCACCAGGCTCCTTTGTCCATGGGGTTCTCCAGGCAAGAATACTGGAGAGGGTTGCCATGCCCTCTTCAGGGGATTTTCCCGACCCAGGGATCGAACCGGTTTCTCTCAATCTTCTGCACTGGCAGGTGGGTTCGTTACCACTAGCGCCGCCACCAAATGACCTTTTTCATCTTGCAAATTGGAAAGGGAAATGGTGAGGATCCTCACTGCTGAGATGAAATGGTACAGTATTATTCTCTCCGGTACTTGTTGCTATTATCAAAAGAAAGGAAAAAACCTAAATGCCCATCAACAGGGGCTAAATACATCATTTCTGATACAGAAATGTCATGAACTATTATGCAGTCATAAAAATGAATGTGGACTGGCAAATCTTTGTGGACTGAAATGGAAGGAGTTAAGATATATGTTAAGTAAAAGGTAGTAAAGTGTGGAACAGTGTGTATGGGATGCTACAATTTGCTTAAAGGAAACAGCTCTATATTTGCTTGAAATTTATATCGAGAGAATACTGCTAGAAGAAGACATATGAAATTGGTAATTTTTTGACTCTAAGAAGAAAATTGGGGTGGCAGGGCATGGGGAGGGGTAACATGAGATGACTTTTCACTAAATTATCTTCTTGACTTTCTAAATTTCGTATCATATGCACATATTAATTCCATATACAAAAATAAGCTGAATTTTAATTTTTTATCTTATTTTTTGGCTTCACCTTTTTTTTTTTTTAATTAAGCTGATTTTTTTAAATGGCATCTACAACTCACGGGGATCTTGAGGTGTTCCAACTCCCTACTGGGTTATTTGTTTGTTTGACCCATGCCTCTTGGAATGCAGAATCTTAGTTCCCCAACCAGGGATTGCTTCCCTGCAGTGGAAGCGTGGAGTTTTAAGCAGTGGATCGCCAGAAAGTCCCTCCTTCCCATTTTATGAAGGCTGAAGTCCTCTCCCCTGAGGGCTAAGGAGCTACTGCCACCATAATTCTTGGAAGAGTGGAGAAGAGAACCCAGGAATGCAGCTCCCAAGCCCCTTCCACATGTGGGGTCATACGTCCCTCAGCAGAGACCACTGCAGTACCTTTCTGTGACCTGGCAAGTCTAAGCCCCTCCACATCCATGCTGCCTTCAGATGAAGCTCCTGGAAGTTCACCTCTGCTCATGCTTCTCTCCTACCTAAACCATTTAATAGCTTCCACTGTCAACCAATTAAATTTAAACTCTGAGGAGTTGGGCCCGGGGATTAGTATTTTTTAATTCTTCAAGTGACGCCAATGTACAGCTCAAGTGGGAAGCCATGGCCTTGGAACAGTGCTGTCCTTGGACTGCTGTGATAATGAAAATGTTCTATATTTGCGTTGTCCGGTACAGCCAGCAATAACCATATGAGGCCACTGAACACTTAAAGAGTGCCTCATATGACTGAGGAAGGGAACATTTAATTTTAATCAAAGTTTAAATAGATATGTTAGAAGAATAGCTTTAGAGAATGAATCTGATGATTTTCACTTTCAAAAACAGAATCTAGGAGTTCCCTGGAGGTCTAGTGGTTAGGATCTGGGCTTTCACTGCCATGGCCCAGATTCAATCCCTGGTTGGGGCACTGAGATCCTGCAAACTGCATGATGGCCAAAAAATAAAAATAAACAACAACAAAAAACAGAACCCTTTTTTAAAAATATTTTTATTATTCAAGATATTATATGTATGGAAGAGTTATACAACATAAGCATTTTTAAGAAAATAGCTAATATAATTTAATATAAATATATTAACAGCTAATATCTGGGATACCTGAATATTCATTGGAAGGACTAATGCTGAAGCTGAAACTCCAATACTTTGGCCACCTGATGGGAAGAACTGACTCACTGGAAAAGACCTTGACCCTGGGAAAGATTTAGGCAGGAGGAGAAGGGGACGACAGAGGATGAGATGGTTGGATGGCATCACTGACTCAATGGACATGAGTTTGAGTAAACTCCAGGATTTGGTGATGGACAGGGAGGCCTGGCGTGCTGCAGTCCATGGGGTTGCAAAGAGTTGGACAAGATTGAGCAACTGAACTAAACACCTGGGAATTCCCTGGTGGTTCAGCAGTTAGGACTCTGCACTGTAACTGTTGAGGGCAGGGCTTCAATCCCTGGTCAGGGAACTAAGATCCCTGTCCTAAGCCTGTCCTAAGCATTTATGAATATCAACGTATTCATTGATTTGTCAACATCCCCCTTTACAGATGTGAAAACTGAGGCACAGAAGGGTTGAGTAACTTGTGGCAGGTCACGCAGTAAGTGAATGGTGGAGTGGGACTCAAACCCAGGTAAACGGGTTTCCAAGCCCATGTGAACACCCACACCCATTGTAGTAGTGCCAGTTTTACCGGTGCATAAGGCTGGTACCTAGAAGCTCACTGCAAAGGAACCCATTTTCTTGAACTAAATATTATTCAAAATCTAATACAAATACAGTGGTAAGTGATTTTAATCAAGCACTTACCATGTTTCTGGGCTCTATTCAAAGCACTTTAAAATACATTCAATTCATTCACTCTTCACCACAACTCCTTTTTACAGACCATTTTAGAGATGCAAGCTGAGACTGGGGGCAGTTAAGTAGTTTTCCTAAAGAGACATAGTGTGTCACAATGGTGAAGCAGGTACTTAGACTTTGTTATCTCAGACTCTTTTTTTTAATCTCAGACTCTTAACCACTCTGACTCACTGTAAAATGCATAAAAGCATGGGTGGTTTTTTTTTTGTTTTTTTTTTTACTTTGGGTGGCACCAGTGAGAAGGGGCAACGGAGGCAGTTTTGAAAACTATTGGTCTAAACTATTTATCATCCTCGCCTCCATTTTCCAGAAGGGGTAACCAGGGCCAAGAAGAGGTAATGGGAGCAGGTCACATGGTGCTGAGGGCTGGGACAGAAGCCAAATCCCTCAACTCTCCTTTAGGAGTTAAAGGGAAGGAAACTGACATTTCCTTTGAACCTAATGAACAGGTAAGGTTTTCGCTCAGATGAGCTCCGTTTCTTTTCACAACCACCCCATAAGGGTAGCTATTTGTATTAGTATTTTTGCAGTAGAAGAACACTGTCTTTAGAAATTCTAGTTAAGTCAACTGTTAAAAGCAAATCTCAAACCCAGGTCCCTTGACATGCAAACACAGTTTCCCCTAGACCACATTACCTTCCTCTAGTATTCTAAGCTTCACAACCCTACTGTTGTGCCAGTTCCTCCTTCTGTCTGACATGGTCAGAAATAAGTCCCTCACCATCTCTCCTTGACCTTGCCCCTCCAGACTCACTTCAGAACTCTAGAGCCAGATCAGCACCCACAAGTCTTCTCTGCCCTAGGGCCCCAAGTCCACTGACTTCTTTCTTGACCTTCCTCCCACACAAATGTAGAACCAACACCAGCGTCAAAGGAACCATTTCACAGAGACATCTGTGAACTAGCTCCAAGCTGAGCTAGCCATCTGGGGGCCGTGACCCTGTGTTTTGGACCTTACTAATCAAACGGAGGTTTAAATCAGCAGCAGGACCTGGGATGATGAAACAGAAATGCAGGCGACCCCAAACCTACTGAGTTAGAATCTGCTTTTTAAGAGGTTCCCCAGGTGGTTCATTTGCACATTGAATTCTGCAAAGCACTAAGTTAGACCTGAATCCCAGGGGATGCAGGCTTACACCCGCCCCTGTAACTGACCCTCTTCAGCTCTTGGCCCGGTTGTTAGAGGCAGCTGTGAATTGGTTGATGATGTTATTGTAAGGAGAACTTGGATATTAAATTGCAACCAAGGCCTGGGAGATTACTGCAACAAAGGGAACGCTGGTTGTTTTATTTCAACCAGCATCTGCATGGTGGGCTGAATAACAGGCCCAAGAGATTTGCTGCAAAATAAGAATTTAAGAACCCTTTTGCCATCTCCACGCAATAAAGTGGAAAAATGGATAGGAGTCTGGCTTGAACTAAATTGGGGTGGGCTAAATTGGAAAATAGTTTAAAAATGCATTGGTTGCACTGAAGCAGCATATTTATAATACTGGCCTGGACACTAAAAGGGAACCAGCTGTGACACTGGATTTACTGAAATATCTCTAAGAACTTGTGACAAGATTCTCCCCTAATAACAATAAGAACAACAAAGAAAGGTATTAGACTGACAGAATCTGGACTATCACACTGACTGCATTTCAAACTGGAATGCATGGTAGAGTAAACACTAACTGGAACCTAGCTGCTCTGTTGCAACAAGTTTGGATTTGCTATTGAAACAAATCGGCAAGTCTGTGGCTGAGGGCATGCATAAGGACCTTACAACGTGTCAGGCTGTGCCAGCAGCCTGAGTCCTGGAATGCCTGTGGACAGGGCCAGAGGGACTCCTATCACAAGGCTGGATTATGCTGAGGCCATACTTTATAAAGGCAAAACTTGTGAAATGCATTGCCATGGACATAAGGACAACCAACTGATATGAAGGACCATAGGAAACAAGCTCAGGCCTTGGCTAAAGATAAACAGCCATTCCACGTCTGTGATGTTGGCAGGAAAGTAATGTGATCCCATCTCAAGCTGAGGAAACTGAGGCTCAGGGAGATGTCCAGAGGGTAGCACAATTCTCACTACTAGTGAACAGCATGATAGGATGTGGCCCTGGACCTGGGCCTTTTGGCTTCATCTTGCAGTTCTTTATCAGGGAGACTCTGCATATGCTTTGAAGTAGGATCAGGAAATTGTGGGAAGAAAAACACATATTTTCTCTCTTCAAATCTAGAATATTTTGTTGCAAAATTTTAAGAATCTAGACAATACTTTAAGATCCAAATATCTTATTTTCTAAGTTACCACAGGTGTCTGGAATTTCGGCAAATCCAAGACCAACACAGTAACAGCAAAATAAAGATGTAATTATGGCAAAGTTTTGTTTGGTTTAATGGTAAAACCCGAATCCAAGTTTTGGCTCTATCATTTCTTAATATATAACTTAAAGCTGAAATGTAGTCTTTGGAATCCAGCAAAATCACACTCTTGTCCTTTAAGGCCCAACTCAAAGTCAACACTTTCGTAAAACCTTCGCAGATTCTCCCAGACTCTCACCTCCACCTGCGCCTCCCCAAGAGAGGTAGTGACTTCATGCTTCATGGAAATTGGATTGGGGTTTATTGGCATTCTACTGTTTATTCCCACTAGAAGGGAGCTCATCTTTGCAGGTTTAGCTGGCGGTGAAGCCCAGATCTCTTTTGCCAGAAAGTACAGGGAGAACAGAGTTCTATCTAATGCACACGGAACGTGGCCACTTTGTGCCACAAGCACTCCGAAATCTCCTCGCTAACAAATATCACAAAGGCCGTCGTAGGGCGTAATGCCCGACATTTCAGGGAACACCTGGCTGACTCTAAGCACGTCGAGGCCCAGGCCGAACCTCTGTGTGCTCAGTGGCGCCGTACCTAGCCCTCGCCCCAGCGCCCAGCACGCAGCCACGCACCGGGTACGGAGCTAACATTCACCGATAGGGATGGAGCCGAGGGCAAAGAGGCATGACGCCTAAACTTCGACACTTGGCTGCGCTGAAGCCGCGGTTGGGAGCGCCCCATGGGCCCGGGGGAGGGGCGCCAGGCCGCTCCGTCCAGCCGGGCGCCAGCTCCTCCCGGGCGCGCGGGCGGGCCGGCACCCACCGACAGCGGGCACACAAAGCCTACTCGGCTCGCTCGGCGATCGGCTCCTCACGCCTGTGTCGCCGCGCGCCGCCAGGCTGCTCTAGGTTGGGCGGCGGGCAGTGGCAGGCACAGGGCGTCAAGAAGCTGCACGCATCAAACCGCCGCGGGAGGGAGCGCGGAGGGGGGGAGGAGGAGGAGTGGGAAAAGGAGGAGGGAGGAGGAGTGGGGACCGGGCGGGGGGTGGAGGAAGAGGCCTCGCGCAGCGGAGGGAGCAATTGAATTTCAAACACAAACAACTGCACAAGCGCGCACCCATCGTACCGGAGCTTTGCCCCAGATCCGCGCCCGCCCCGTCCGTGCGGCGCGCGGGCGGAGTCGCCGTGGCCGCGCCGGAGCCCGGGCCGGGGGCCACCATCGAGGCGGGGGCCGCGCGAGGGCCGGAGCGGAGCGGCGCCGCTACCGCCGCACGCGCAAACTTGGGCTCGCGCTTTCCGGCCCGGCGCGGAGCCCGGGGCGCCCGGAGCCCCGCCATGTCGCGATCCAACCGGCAGAAGGAGTACAAATGCGGGGACCTGGTGTTCGCCAAGATGAAGGGCTACCCACACTGGCCGGCCCGGGTGAGCAGCGCGGCCCGCCGCCTCCTATCCACCTCCAGGCTTGGGTTGCATAACACCCGGGAGGGCACGAGCGCTGCGCGCGGAGGGGTTGGGAGTGGGGGCGGGGGGCGTCTGAGTCCCCGAGTCTTAGCCAAGCGACTCCAAACCCACCCGCCGGTTATATAATGGTGGAGGCGGGGTGGTGGGGCGGCGGCGGCAGCGGCGAACACCTGGCCACACGGCGTCCGCGCGTAGTGGCGTGTGCGCGGCGTGGGGAACAGAGAGCGCCGGTCACTTTCCGGCCCCCGGCTCCGCGTGTTCAGTTCCGCCCCCAGCCCCCATACTCCCAGCGGTTTCGGGCGCGCTGCACGGGCACGGGCCAGTCGTGTAACTCCTCCCACCCCCCCAAGCGCCACCGCTACCCCCCTCAGGGACCCCCTTAGAGACCCCCAGTTTCTTCACTGATTGTTACCCCTGGTTCAAACTCTCCTCTTCCTGGATGAGACGGTTAAGCAGGAACTCAGCCCAGAAAGGGATAAATGGAGGCGGAGTTCGCTTCTACAAAACTTTGGTTTGGGGCATCCGTAAGAGATCTGAAGCTGGGAGGGTCGAGGAATCGTTGTGAGGGGACGGAAGAAGGAATTTGTCTGGTTTGGAAATCACCCGCTAGTACCCTTCACTCCTCAACCCCACAAAAATACTCCTTCGTGTGCTGCCAACTCAGACTTGGGGCTGAGGGTGGCAGGGCCCTTGTGGGATTGAGAAGTCCAGTCCTGGCTGCCCTCCCTGTGGGTGGAGGTGGAAGAAACCCGAGTTGCTTCTCCTCCCCATTTCTTAAGCGTCTCCCGCCAGAACGTCCAGTCTGCCATGTGGTTGATTGAGCCCGCCAATATGAGGCGCCCCACCACCACCTCCACCCAGCACCTGGCCAGGTGGGAGGGTGGGGCCCAAAAGCCCAGCCTGCAGCATTGGTCGTGTTTCCCCTAAGAACTGAGACAGGTGAAGTAACAGTATGGGAGGTTGCCAGAGGTTGTTGGAGGAGGTTGGGGGTGTCACAAGGGACAGTGCCTCTGGCAACTTATTTCAAAGATGGTGTAGGGCCTTTGGGTTTGGCCCTAGAATCTAGAGTGAAATCCAAGGGCAGAGAGAAGTAGAGGGAAGGAGTCTTCTGGGCCAGGGGGCCAAATGCAGAACTGCGTTACTGGCTGTGGGTTGCTCTTTTCCGTGTGAGTCTGTGTCTTCATCTGGGCCAGACCCTGCTCTGAGGAAAGTTGGTCCAGCCCCCCCGCCTGGGTCCTGTTCAGAGTGTGCAGACCAACTTTGGGGCCCACCTGAGAAAATCCAGGAGACCCTCACTCTGTACCCTCTCCTCAGGAATGTGCCTAATCCCATATGCCTTGAGCTCCTTGTTCCTGGAAACTTCTAGATGTCTGGCCTCTGGAGTGGGAGTGAAGTCTAGAGTGAAGCAGGGCTCTCCCAACTTCCAAGGCCTCCTAGGGGACTTGGGTGGTGGTGGCGGCGGGGGGCAGTGTGAGCAAGCAGCCATGGTCAGCTGTGTGTGTGCATGTCTGTGTGTGGTGTGTGGACACTCGTGTACTTTACCCCTGCACCTTTGATCCATCTGGCTTCTTGGTTCAGATGCCAAGGTCCTGGTGGGCAGGGCAAGAACTGAACCCAGATCTCTACTGCTCCTACCTCCTGGGGGTGGGAGAAAGCCCAGAGACTGGGGAGGAGGCTCAGCTGGAATGTGGGTTGCAGAGGACCCCTTCGGGCTGCAGAGAGGGGAGGGCCCCATATGGACGCATTCTGGCCCATATGAAGAAGACCTTCGGGTTTCTGGTGGCCTTGGAGTAAGGGCAGCACCTGGGGCTGGGAATACTATTTCTTCTTCATCCTGGGACAGGGGGCCAGTCTGTTGCTCAGTTGAGGGCTGGACCCTTTAGATAAAGTTAGAGTTGGGGGAGGGGGACCAGACTGGATCCCAAAGAGAAAGAACCCCACCCTTTGCCTGCACTCTGGGTCTTGAGTATGAAAATTAGCGGGAGTGGTACACCCAAGGTTGTTATGTTCCGAATACATTCTGCTTGAATGCCAAAAGAGCAGACAAATTGGGGTCTCCTTACCATCCTTGGATGCTGTCTTAGTTTATAGAGTGGCAGAGCCTGAAGAGGGTCTGGCTCTTCCTGAGATGGAGGAGGACTCAAAGGAGTCTTGCTAACTGTTCAATATAATAGGCAACCGGAGCCCTCAGCCATGGTGAAGGCAACTGTGTGGACTTTTTTTCCTTAGGCCCTACTTCTGAGGAGGGTGACTGACTCTGGGTGAGACTGGAACAGTCCAGTGCTTTCAGAGTCCAGCCAGAGGGACCACGTGGTAGGCAAGACCTGCCTGGAAGGACGGTGTGACTCCGTCTTAATCTTCTCCTCTTCCTTCTGCCTAACTTCCCCGGGGGATCTCCAAGCACTTAACAATTAACCTGCAAGACTCAGGGATTTTTCCCCTTCGGTTCCTTCCTCCTTTCTCCACTTCCTGTTTCACAGTCCCAGAAAACCTGCGCAGCCAGAGGGCCTCACCCATCTTTCCTCCCTCTGCCCCTCCCCCACACCCAGGCACCACCTTTTCTGCCACTCCAGCTTGCCACACTTTCCTGGCCCCAACTGTCTCCTGCCCCAGATTTTCCGGTTCCTGGGTCAGGTCAGGCCTGGGCCCTGGGTGTGGTGGTCAGAACCCTGGCTGGCAGTCAGTGTGGGCTTAGCCTTCTGGGCTGCCTTCCTGTATGCTGAGCCAGGCGCCCCTGGGCCTGGATTGGGTATGAGGCTGGGGAGAGGTGTTTAATCTTCTCTCACCACTCCTCATCTGGGAACTTAAGACCTTAGAAGGTGTCCATGGGCTCTGGCAGGATGGGACTTCCTGTGCCCCGGCCTGTCTGTAGGAGCCAGGCAAAGGCAGTAGGCAGGCGTGGGAGTGAAGAGCCCCAGCCAGGGGGAAGTAACTTGCCAGGATTCCTAAAATGGCTGGGAAGGAGCAGAGCCCCCTCCCCTGTTGGCCAGTGGAGGAGGTGCAGTGGGGTCTCCAGCACTTCTCTGGCCCCACCCTGACCCACTTAGCCTTGACTCACTTGTTCTGAGTCACAGTCTGGATATAAAGGCACCGCCTGGGAGACACATGTCTGTACTGGGGGTACAGGCCTCCCCTGAGACCTCATATCCTCTATGTCGTGGATGAAGAACCTCTTTTCACTTCCAAATGCAAGATAAGACATTTCCTTTGTGGCTTGAAGGATGAAGGGTCCACTGGAGAAGGAATGTCTCCCCTTTTAGGGGTGAGGGGTTAGGAATTCCATTAAGTGAAAAGAGCACTTGCTCTCCTGGCCCTTCCGCCACAGGTGCCTATTCTCAAGGTCAGATGGGGTGGGGGTGGCATTACCCTTTTGGGGGTAGATGCTCATCTGCCCAGGTCCTTGGCCTCCCCCTTTGCTCTCGACCCAGGCTTTATTTTGTTAGAAGTCAGCAGGGTGGGTATATCTGGTGTGTCTCGTTCTATTTTTAATTCCCATCCATTCTTTTGTTTCTCCCCCGCCCCGGAGGCTGGGCAGCTGGTGGCCTCCTGGATCCCATCACAGTGTTCAGCCACCTCTCTCTTTGAGTTTGTTTCCCACGGGAATGAGACTGAAGGCCGGAGTGCTGCTTTGCCTGGTCTCAGCTCCTTGAGAGAACCTCGTGCATGTCTCCTGTTTCTGACCCCTTTGCTCACCCTACCCCCTTTCCTGGGCCTCAGTTTCTGCCCTTGCATCACATGTTTCCTACAAGCCTGTTACTGCCTGGCTCAAGTGTGGCACTGAAAACGTGGAGCCCATATGAGTTCCTAACTGGGACCCTTAGCTATCCCCCCACCCCTCACCCCCAGTTCTCTTTCCTGGTACACAAAGATCCACCGAGAAGAGGCCTAGGAAAGGCCTTCTGCTATTATTGTCTTATGCCTGTCTCCTAGGATTTCTGAGCCCTGGAGCCTCTCATTTTATTTTTTGTTCCCCACTCTGAGAGGAGGGTGGGGAACTAGCTGGCAACAGGACCCAGGTGTCCTGGTGGAGGCTGCTCCTCCTCTGCCCACACCCCAGCTCTGGCTTCCTGAGCAGGGCCCCGGCCCTCAGCCCTGGCTGGGGTTTCAGGCACAGCCTGGGACCCAGGTGCCAGACTCCAGGCCTGGGGGTGGGGTGTGAGTTAGTGTCCCCTCCTCCCCAATCTGGAGAGAGGGCCTGAGGGGGGGAGGAGCAGTCACATTCCTGGTTGCTGAGTGGCCCTGGGGGCGGGGTTGGGTTGTCATGGCGATGGGGATTGAGCTGGGGTGGGGGGACAGCATGCCTTTCCACCCCCTGCTCTCACACCCCAGTGTCTCTGGGTGGTGAGGAGGGCGCAGTTTGTGCTGGGCCTTCCTGGGGGGAGGGGCTGGACCTCTGTCCCCAGAGGCCACAGGGCAAGGGGGGGAGGTGTTCAAGAGCCTAAAGACTCCATATCTGGAGCAAGATGCCCCTCAGATTCTTGCCCAGGTTCCACCCCCTCTCCTGGGTGTGTGTCAGCTTATTTCCATCCACCCAGCCTCCCTGTCTCCCCAGGTCCCTAGTCAGACACACTGTTCTACTTTCTGTGTGTTTAATCACTGCTTTGGCCTGTCTCTCCTTCCTATCTGCGCCTGGGGCCCCAGTCAACATGGCCACCTGGCCTCTGTCCGGCGGGAAGCCAGGCCGCTGGGGCCGCTGCAAGTGTTGCTGGGAGTTGTAGTTCTCCTCCCCTAATTCAGCTTGGCCTGGGCTTCTAGGGCCTGATGGGGAGAAGCTGTGTAAGCCACTACATCTCACTATTTCCCTGGCCTCAGACCTCTGCACCTTCTCCATCACAGCATCAGCAAGTCAGGAGCTGTTTCTGAAATCTGGCCCTCCCTAACTTGTCCTGTCTTTTTGGGTAAATCACTTTTCTGAGCTGCAGTTTCCTTGTCTATAAGATGAGAGTCTGTATCACACAACTTTCAAAAAGAGTTTCCCAAAATTCCTTCGGGGAGCTGCTACTGCTGGGTAATACTAAATAGGCAGCCTCTTGGCCTCGCCTCTTCACTTTCAGTCAGAGCAGTCTGCTCTCGTCTGTTTCATAGTCATCCACTGACTATTTATTGTGTACCCACTGTGTGCTAGGCACTGCTGGACATATAAACAGACTTCTCTGATCTTGGGGACGGTATAGTCAACATAGACATTAATACTGGAATTGTAAAAAGCACTGTGAAGGAGATGTGCTGAGAGTTTTATCTGGGAAGCCGATCAGATTGGGAGAGCTGGGGAAGCTTTCTGGAGGAAGTGATGATGGGCCTGAGGTCGGAAGGCTGATCAGGAGTTAGTGAGTATAGAAGACTGAGATCAGTGTGGCTAGAGCAGAGAGCAGGACAGTGTGCTGGGAGAAGATGATAACGAGCATATATGTGGGATGGACCACGGTATGATCATTTAAGCCTTACAACCCTTGGACTGTGACACTCCCCATTTTACAGATGAGAAAACTGAGGTTCTGTAAGTTGCCCAAGGTCATACAAATACTAGTGGCAGCACTGGAATTCAGACCTTGACATTATGGATAGTGGCGAATGGGTGGTCCCTAGACTCCTGAAAAGCCACTAGCAGGGAGAATGCTCAGACCCGCACTTGGAAAGGCTCCCCCTGGTGGCAGCATGGAGAATGGGTTGTAGTGAGACAAGAATGGAGGCTGGTTTCAGTCCAGGCAAGAGGCGGGACAGTGGGTGGACCGGCCAGGGTGATGGCGGAGACATGGAGCCTTGTGGATGGGATCTGTTTAGGGATGCTGTTTGGTTTGTGAAGGAGAGGGAGGATTTCTGCTGGGCTTTTGTGTCTGACTTCCTTTGAACAAAGTCCCACTGCTAAAAAATGGTTTAGAAACCCCCTTGGTGAACTCCTGGGTCCCTCCAGTCTGATTTTCCAGGTCTGTGCCTTAGAGGTCAGCCCCTGCAGCACCTATCGTCTGGCCTCCAGTTCATGACCTCAGGACTCCAGCTCATGCTCCCTTTCCTCATTTTGCTCTCAGATTGACGAGATGCCGGAGGCTGCCGTGAAATCAACAGCCAACAAATACCAAGTCTTTTTTTTCGGGACCCACGAGACGTGAGTGAGGGGGCAGAAGTGGGAGGGAGGGCCGGCTGTGGGGGAAGAGCGGTGGTGCCAGCACCCCTTGCCTGTGGGGCTGCACAGCTCAGATGCAGTGAGGGGCTTGAGAGCACAGTCTCCCATCTCTCACCAGGGCATTCCTGGGCCCCAAAGACCTCTTCCCTTACGAGGAGTCCAAGGAGAAGTTTGGCAAGCCCAACAAGAGGAAAGGGTTCAGCGAGGGGCTGTGGGAGATCGAGAACAACCCCACCGTCAAGGCTTCTGGCTACCAGGTGAGCTGCCAGCCGCCCCCAGAGACCCCCCCCCCCACCTTTGGAAAGCAGGTGTGGCCATAGGTGTGATCACACAGGGCCTGCGTGTGATGCTTAGTCTTCATGAACAGGGTGGGGCTCAGAAACCAACTCCAGGGCTTTCAGAGTAGGCGCTCATGGGGTGAGGGGTGGGGGGCGTCCTGCAAGAGGGCATGGGGCTCTGGGTGAACAGTGTAGCTGTGGTGAGGGGCCACTTGTTAGCACCTGGGAGGGGCAAGAACAGGACCGAGGCGGTAAGTGGGGGCAGGCCTTTGACGGGCCCAGAGTGAATAGAAGATGTGGCCTCAACTCTTTCCACAAAGGCTTCCAGGAGGAGGTGCTCGTGAGCCGGGCAGGATGAGGCGGGAGGGTGGGGGGCGGGGGTTGGCGGGGAAAGGGTCCCAGCTCCCTTTGGGAGAAGTTGACCCGAGGTTTTGCCTCCTGCTCCAGCCCTCCCCCCTCCTGCACAGAGCCCTGCCTGCCCGGCCAGTGGGTTTACCCCGGGGCTAATCCGACAGAGGTGGGTCTCAAATCACTTGTGAGACTGGGCACCTGGGTGGGGGCGGGGGAGAGGTGGGCGAAGGAAGGAGTGAGTGGCCGAGGGAGGGGTCTGGGGAGGGGGCCCTGCGCGGCAGCCGCTGGTGCCACTCAGCCTCCGCTGTCTCCACCGCAGTCGTCCCAGAAAAAGAGCAGTGTGGAAGAGCCCGAACCCGAGCCCGAAGCCACTGAGGGTGATGGCGACAAGAAGGGGAATGCCGAGGGAAGCAGTGATGAGGAAGGGAAGCTAGTCATTGACGAGCCAGCCAAGGAGAAGAATGAGAAGGGAGCCCTGAAGAGGAGAGCGGGGGACCTGCTGGAGGTAACCGCCCTCTGCCTGGGCTCCCAGAAGCAAGGCCCCTGGTCTTGAGGAGAGAAGTTACTACTTTTTCAGGGAGTGTCCAGTCCGAGAGGCTCAGCCGCTAGTCCTGGGGGGAGGGGGGGTCCCTCCTGAGAAGATGGGCCACAGGAGACAGTTGAGCTGGCAGAGGGCTAGAAGAGCGCTGGGCTGCCCGGGAAGGAGCCTCTGGGGAAAGGAGGGGGAGGCGGGCGTTCTCCCCGTCCCGCCTCAGCCGTGCCTCATCTCTGCCCAACCGGCACAGGACTCCCCCAAACGCCCCAAGGAAGCAGAAGACCCTGAAGGGGAGGAGAAGGAGGGGGCCACCTTGGAGGGTGAGAGGCCCCTTCCAGTGGAGGCGGAGAAGAACAGTACCCCGACTGAGCCCGGCTCTGGCCGGGGGCCTCCTCAGGAGGAAGAAGAGGAGGAAGAAGAGGAAGAGGCTGCCAAGGAAGATGCCGAGGCCCCGGGCCTGAGAGATCACGAGAGGTGAGTGAGCCCCCTGCCCCTTGGCAGTTGGGCTGGGAGGGCCCAGCCCTCTGCTGAGAGGAGGGGGAGGAGGGCCTGCAGCAGTCAGCCTCTCGGGAGGCAGGGGGGGCTCTCCCAGAAGAATGGCGCTGGCTGGGGCCTGGCCAGGCCAAGGCCACACCATTAACCCTTCTCCCCTCCAACCCTCCCCTGCAGCCTGTAGCCACCAATGTTTCAAGAGGAGCCCCCGCCCCGTTCCTGCTGCTGTCTGGGTGCTACTGGGGAAACTGGCCATGGCCTCCAAACTGGGAACCCCTTCCCCACCCCAACCCACTCTCCTTTTCCCACTCACTCTCCCCTTCTGAGCTCAGACCCTGGAGATTGACCCCGATGGGGCAGGCCACGTGGCCCTCACCTCCGTGTCCCCACACACCTGTGACCTGAGTCAGGTCCGTGTCTTCTGCTCTGTGGGATGAGATGAGGCCATTGTGTCCCTCCCTGCCTGGAGTTGTTTCCCAGTGTACTTGTTAGGGCCTGGACCGGCTATTTCCATCTCCTGACACCCCTCGCCCCCTTCCCCGGGCATTCTAGACGTCTAGGTTGGCTGGGATCAGGGCTATGAATGGAAGGGATGGAGAATGAAGAGCAGGGTGGGCTTCTGGGGTCTGGGAGGGGCAATCTTCAAATTGGGGTGGGGGGATGGGTACGAGGATGACATCTCCCTGAGCTCCTGTCCCTTCCTCCCACACCTATTATCCCAGCTGCCTGGATTCAGGGAAAGTGGGACAGCTGGGATGGGGGCAGTGTGGGGAGGGGGAGAGGTGCTCCCTTCCATAAATCTTTGATGATTGACAGTGCCCAATTGTCTCACTTATGCAGATCCCAGGTGTCATGGGAGTTACAGTTTATCATCAAAAGATTTGGGGTCTTCCAAGTTCTTTGGGTCAAGGACCTGATCTGAAGGGCTGACTTCACCCAGCTTGGGTGGGAGTATTGAGGAGTATCCATCCACCTTTAGATCTCAGGCCAGAGATGGGATGCCCTGGGGAGACCCTTAGCTACCCTTTTCCCTCTTCTCACAGTGCTCAAGGCCAGCCTACAGTCACACACGTCACCCAGACATAAAGGAAAAGACACATTTTTTAGGAAATGTTTTTAATAAAAGAAAATTACAAAAAAAAATTTTAAAGAACCCCCCAACCCTTTGTGTGCCCCCCACTCTTGCCCCCATTTCTGAGGTGCACTGGGAGGCTCCCCTTCTGTTTGGGGCTTGATGACTTTTCTTGTTGTAGTTGGAGCTTTGGTGTTCCTGCTGATGTCATTTCCCATCCACATACCCCCGACCTGGTCCACTCAGTGTTGTCACGAGATCCAATTTGTAACCCACTGAGAGGCCAGAGGGAAATAATCACCCTCTCCCAACCTCTTTCTAGTGGTCTATTTGCCTCTTCAGTTTCTTGTCTCTTTCACCCTTGCCCCTCTCCCTTGGGCTCTGATGAAAAATTGCTGACTGTAGCTTTGGAAGTTTAGCTCTGAAAACCGTAGATGATTTCAGTTCTAGGAAAATAAAACCCATTGATTACTACATTGGATTTTGACTGATTCTTTGGAGGTGTGTTGGTTAACTGATGGTGTAGGGGAGTGGGGAAAGAGACGACAAATGATTTCCAAATTCACTTCTCAGATTCAGGTAAGGAGTGCCAGCTTCCTCCATTCTCAGTCTGTTAGAAATACCTAAAATAGAATTTCACTCTTGAGAGTCTGGAGATCAAACCAGTCAATCCTAAAGAAAATCAATCCTGAATATTCATTGGAAAAGACCTTGATGCTGGGAAAGATTGAAGGCAAAAGGAGAAGGGCACGGCAGAGTATGAGATGGTTAGGTAGCATCACTGACTCAATGAACATATGCTTCAGCAAACTCTGGGAGAAAGTGGAGGATAGAGGATCCTGGCATGCTACAGTCCATGGGGTCGCAGAGTCAGACATGACTGAGAGACTGAACAACAGCGAAATTTCCACATGAGGGCAAAGTCACAGAATACTGCACCCAGTACTCTGGTTCTGCCCAGCCAGTTTAATATAGCTTCCCCTTAAGCACCTGGGAAAGTTTTTTTTAAGTTTGCACACGAAGTAGGTTCACAATGGCCAGGAAAGAGAGGGTTGGGTCTGGTTGTAGAAACAAATTGGATGCTCAAGGGCAAGCTAGGGATGCCTGCTACCGATAACTGTTGAAGGATGAGGCGGTCCATAGCATGGAATCCTCTCAATACTCCTGAATTAAGTGGAATTGTTGGATTTCACCCTCTCCGAGGTTTCTTCCAGTCTGACATTTTGTGACTAGTTCATCCACTAGCACCGAAAGGCCCAGGTTTCATCGTTTTAGAAAGCCTATGACACTGGTCATCTGCCTTGGGCAGATGAGGCAGCAGAGAAGGGCGGACGGGGAGAGTACTGACTGGTCTCACGAGAAGGGAAGGCCCTCTGCTTTGAAGAAGCCGCAATCACCTAGAAAATGGAGCCATGGTCCCTGGTAACTACAATTCCCAGCGGCCTCCACGTAGAGCACGTGCAGGAATGTGCCTGGCGCCGCAGCCTATCCGACTTTGCCTCCAACTCCCGACGTGCTTCACGGTGCTCTTACGCTTCCTCGATTTCCGACCCGGTCAAATTTCCTGCTTCCCGCTTGCTTCGTAGCGGCGGACTACAACTCCCAGTATGCAGAGAGGCTAGGTTCGTTGTTGAGCGTCCATTGTACAATTAGACTACATTTCCCAGAAATCTGAGGGATGGGCTTGGGCGGGGCGTGGGTCCCACGTGCCTACGGGACCCGCGGAGGCCAGCGGATCAGCGGGAAGCTGAGGTGAGGATTTCGTGAACCAGAGATTTCGGGATCTCTGGGCTGGTCGGGGGGGGTGAGAACGGGAAGGTCCTTTACCCCGGTATGGCTCAGTTGCTTCGTCTGGGGTCTCCAAGCATCGGAAGCTCGGAGCGGCTGGGTACTGAAGACCGCTGGGGGCTGATCATTACCCGCACCTAGGATGGGACTGGCGATGGAAGCAGCCTTTGGAGCTGGGGCCTGGGGGATCACTACCTACACAACAGTTCCCCTAGAGCGTGCAATGGAAGCCCCACAGCGGAAGGTCACCAGCCTCTCCAGGGCTTGGAGAGAAAAGAAAAAGACCTAAGCGGGGTGGCTTCTGGGATCGCTTCTCTGAGCTTCAGATCTAGAAGGCTGAGGTTAAGGAGAGTCTTATGGCAGTCATGCAGGAGACTCAGGTCTTGAGATTCGCGCTGCTACTCTCAAGCTGTATGAACTAGGGCAAGTCACCAGCTCTCAGGGCCTTGGTTTCCTCGTCTCTTGTCAACCTACCCCCAAACAGCAGTGTGACCATCAAATGCCGGGAATGGTAGGGTTCCTGACCTTAGATCTGTCACATAGTAGTGCTCCCTAAGCATTTTTTAATTCTGAATGAACGAACACTGAGGCCCTAAACTTCAGTGCAGTCGCTCAGTCGTGTGCGACTCTTTGCGACCCCATGAACCCTAGCACGCCAGGCCTCCCTGTCCATCACCAACTCTTGGAGTTTACTCAAACTCATGTCCATCGAATCGGTGATGCCATCTAACCATCTCATCCTCTGTCGTCCCCTTCTCCTCCTGTCTTCAATCTTTCCCAACATCAGGGTCTTTTCAAATGAGTCAGCTCTTCACATCAGGTGGCCAAAATATTGGAGTTTCAGCTTCAACATCAGTCCTTCCAATGAACACCCAGGACTGATTTCCTTTAGGATGGACTGGTTGGATCTCCTTGCAGTCCAAGGGACTCACTCTCAAGAGTCTTCTCCAGCACCACAGTTCAAAAGCATCAATTCTTCGGCGCTCAGCTTTCTTCACAGTCCAACTCTTACATCCATACATGACCACTGGAAAAACCATAGCCTTGACTAGACAGGCATTTGTTGACAAAGTAATGTCTCTGCTTTTTAATATGCTATCTAGGTTGGTCATAACTTTCCTTCCAAGGAGTAAGCGTCTTTTAATTTCATGGCTGCAATCACCATCTGCAGTGATTTTGGAGCCCAGAAAAATAAAGTATGACACTGATTCCACTGTTTCCCCATCATGCCATGAAGTGATGGGATCGGATGCCATGATCTTAGTTTTCTGAATGTTGAGCTTTAAGCCAACATTTTCACTCTCCTCTTTCACTTTCGTCAAGAGGCTCTTTAGTTCTTCTTCACTTTCTGCGATAAGGGTGGTGTCATCTGCATACCTGAGGTTATTGATATTTCTCACAGCAAGCTTGATTCCAGCTTGTGCTTCATCCAGCCCAGCGTTTCTCATAATGTACTCTGCATAGAAGTTAAATAAGCAGGGTGACAATATACAGCCTTGACGTACTCCTTTTCCTATTTGGAACCAGTCTGTTGTTCTGTGTCCAGTTTTAACTGTTGCTTCCTGACCTGCATACAGGTTTCTCAAAAGGCAGGTCAGTCTGGTATTCCCATCTCTTTCAGAATTTTCCAGAGTTGATTGTGATCCACACAGTCAAAGGCTTTGGCATAGTCAATAAAGCAGAAATAGATGTTTTTCTGGAACTGTCTTGCTTTTTTGATGATCCAGGGGATGTTGGCAATTTGATCTCTGGTTCCTCTGCCTTTTCTAAATCCAGCTTGAACATCTGGAAGTTCATGGTTCACCTATTGCTGAAGCCTGGTTTGGAGAATTTTGAGCATTACTTTACTAGCGTGTGAGATGAATGCAATCGTGCGGTAGTTTGAGCATTCTTTGGCATTGCCTTTCTTTGGGATTGGAATGAAAACTGACCTTTTCCAGTCCTGTGGCCACATCTTCATCCAGCATTAATTTAAAATAGTACTAGGTCTTTTGTTTACTATATTGAGAAGTATAGAGAAGAAAAATGACCCAACATCTCAGTATTCAGATAAACCAGTTGATATATATTTTTTAATGTATGTAGTTAGAAAATGCAAACGTTATGGAAAGGAACAGCTCTCCCAAACTTCCTCTTCCCCAAAACAAGTACTTTAGTTGGTCCCTGTTTCCTTCTGGTAAATATTTATGCCTATGACAGAATATGTATTTTTAAATTTACTGAGAAAGGATAGTACTATCCACATAATTCTGTCTTGCTTTGTTAAAATATTAGAAATAACTTGAATGACAGAAACAGATCCGTAAAATTTTATGGATAATGGAACTGAGCTCAGAAGACAAAGGTCACAGAATGAGTTGATGGTGGAGCAGAGACTAGATCTCAGGTCCTCTGACTACCCAGTCCAAAGCTTTTAATGTCATCATAGTGAACTTTAATTGTTCTTTGAATTAGGCTTCATTCTTAGCTACGGAGCAAGGTGAATGGTGCCTCTTTCGTCAGTTGTCCTTGGGGTTAAATGAGATGACACAGGAGCGCACTTAGCATGGCCGCTGGAAGGCAGCAAGTGCCCATTGGGTTAGTCCACTTTCCTTCAAGAACTGGGAAGCTTAGAGTACATACTTAGTTTGGAATTGTAGGTCTCTGTAATCCGACAGTCTTGCTCTGGATCATTTTCCTTTAGAAAAGAAACTATCTCAGGGGGAAGTGATTGTTTCCTGATTGAGATTAGGAACTGGAAGTCTTACAGGGCCAGGGGAGCCTGGCAGGCTACAGTCTATGGGGTTGCAAAGAGTTTGGACATGACTGAGCAACTGTGCATGCACATAGGGACATCTTAATCCCAATTTTTACCTCTGCTACCTGTTTGTCTTACCCTATAATTGCCTGGTTTGGGGGCTTACGCCAGTGTTTTCTTTACATCTTGGAATTGGTGTATTTACTGAAAGACTTTTTTTTGAGTATCTAATACATGACAAGGGTTTCCCAGGTGGTTCAGTGGTAAAGAATCCACCTGCCAATGCAGGAGACTCGGGTTCAATCCCCCTGGGTCAGGAAGATCCCTTGGAGAAGGAAATGGCAACCCCCTCCAGTATTCTTACCTGGGAAATCCCATGGACAGAGGATCTTGGCTGGCTACAATCCATGGGGTCACAAAAGAGTCAGACACAACTGAGCGACTAAACAACACGTGCCAGACCCTACTAGGATCTTCTAGATTCAGGGGCAATCTAGATAACATGGTCTTGGCCTCACTGAACTTTTTTGGACTTTGAAGTCAGGTATCTGTGGGTTTGAATGCCGATTCTCCCCCATGGTAACTTTATGACCGTTGACAAGTCACTTAAATTCTCTGAGTCTGTGTCATCATCTGTAATAGTGAAGACAGTAGGAAGGTCATGGACTTATGAGGATTCAGTAGGAGGGAGTCCCTTGAGCCATGGAGCAGGTGCTTAAAAAGGTGTTTCTTCCCTTGTTTCTTTGCCCTCTTGTTTCTGTCTAGCTCAGAGCTGACTAGGAAGATTTCTGGGTCTTTCGCTGGCCAGGGGACTTCTCACGGCCTCCAGCCATGCGGCTCTCTGCTCTGCTGGCCTTGGCATCTAAGGTCACCCTGCCTCCCAACTACCGCTATGGGATGAGCCGCCCAGGCTCCTTGGCAGATAAGAAGAAGAACCCTCCAGGGACCAGGCGGCGCCGGGTGGCTGTGGAACCCATCCCTGAGGAAGACTGGCATCTGTTCTGTGGGGACAGGGTGAGAGTCTCAGACAGGGTTGGGTGGTGGAGTGCTCCCGGGCAAGGATCGCCCTCCCTGACGCTCGCTATCTTCCCACAGGTAGAGATCCTAGAAGGCAAGGATGCCGGGAAGCAAGGCAAAGTGGTTCAAGTTATCCGGCAGCGAAACTGGGTGGTTGTCGAGGGACTGAATACAGTAAGTAAAGAGTGAGGTGGTGATGCTCAGGAAGCCTGTGCCATCCGTCCCTGTCTATGAAGGATGGCACGGGGAGGAAGGAGACTGGCTGAGGAGACGGTGCGGCAGCCGAGCCTCCGAACCTTTCACTTTTCAGCGTGGACTGAATGCTCTGAGTTGCGGTAGACAAGCCGCCTTCACACCCTTTGGTTTCTGATAGCCACCATCCCCCCTTCTTTTGGGCAGCATTACCGCTATGTTGGCAAGACTGTGGATTTCCGGGGAACCATGGTCCCCAGCGAAGCACCCTTGCTCCACAACCAAGTCAAACTTGTGGATCCTATGGACAGGCAAGCCTAAGGGGCTCTGGTCAGAGGGTTTCCTGCCTTCTGTTGGAAAGTTGTTGACCATATTTATCCAAAGGGAATGGTGGGTTGGATGTGCTGGAAACAGAGGGGCCATCTCATGGACATGACCTCCTGTAGGAAGCACCAATCCAGGGGTAGCAGGGAAATAAGATGGTGACTTTGGGGCTGAAAGATAGCAGGGAGACTGCTCTCTGGAGGTCTCGCTTCTTCTATCTACTAGGAAACCCACTGAAGTGGAGTGGAGATTCACCGAGGCAGGAGAGCGAGTACGAGTGTCCACAAGGTCAGGAAGGATCATCCCGAAACCTGATGTTCCCAGAGCTGATGGCATCGTCCCTGAAACATGGATTGGTGAGGCTGGGTGAGGGGCAGGAACAAAAGTAGGGGTGGGAGTAAGAGATGTTAAGAAGCCCTCCCACCCATCTTCCTTCCTGTGGTTCAATAGATGGCCCCAAAGACACATCAGTGGAAGATGCTCTAGAAAAAACCTATGTGCCTCGTCTAAAGACATTGGAGGAGGAGGTGATGGAGGCGATGGGGATCCAGGAGACTCGGAGACACAAGAAAGTCTATTGGTATTGAGTCTGGGGGAGCCACTTCTCTCCTCGTCTTAGCCTTGAAGTTTGCAGCCACCTCTTCTTCAGACGCTAATAAAGAGCCTTGGGTCCTCTGTCTTCTGGTAAGACTTGCACCCTGACCCCTGTTTCAGGGGCTGAGGGAGGGAGCATCTGTCCTGATGTTATGACAAAACCTGGATGGAAGTTAACAATCTTAAGGGCAGGGCCTGCAGATTTCTCGGATGGAGGTCGAAGGGAGAGAGCTTCCCTTCACAGAGACCTCTGAATAACAGGGCGCTGCCTGTTAGGAAGACCGCAGGGACTGGGAGTATGAGGCCTAAATTAGAACCTCAGCAGGATTCAGTAGGGAGGGTGCTGGCCTGTCCTTTCTACCTAATAGAAACGGTAGACAAGATTTCAATTTTTTAATAAATTGAAAATAAACTTCTGCATAATATTATATAACATACACAGGGAGAGAAAGGGTATGACGCTGGTTTGCAGGGAACCCAGATGCCAGGGAGGATGCAGGATGCTGGTTCTCTGGCTGAGGAGGCAAAGACTGCCTCCTAGCGTGGTACCTGGCAGTTTCAGATGGGGGCTGAGCTGCGCCTTTCCTCTGCCTGCGTCAGCTGTCTTCAGTCTCCAGAAGAGACAAGGCCTCACCCAGAGGCCCTTTGGTGGCCACCAGAACCAGGTTTCTTGGAGAGAGTTCGGGACTGAAGATGGGTAGGAGCTCAGCGTGGAAGCCTGTGAGAAAGGCAGGGCTACTCAGGAGAGAAATGAAACAAACTCATAGCCACTTCCTGCCTGACCTGTAGGCATAGCTCCTCTCCGCACAGGAGAGGCCCAAGGGGATCTAAGGAAACCCCGCTTTCTACCAGGAACATGAGTGCCCGAGACGCTGACTTGGGAGGAAGCAAGCCTCAGTACGTTGTAGGGATGCTGGCTTAAGATGCACCTCAGGGATGTTTCACCTATCCTATGGTGACAGGCTTCCAGATTCAGCAGGAATTTGCATTAACAGGCCCCCCCAACCCCCGCCTGATGCTGAAACAGCTTTGGTCCTAGAATCACCATGGTGATGGGCCAAGTCCCAGCAGGTGTAGGGGTGGGGACCTGAAGGAGACCTTTAGAGCTCTAGCCCCTCTAGCCCTGGGTCCCTGGTGTGGCCCCCCTCACCCTGCTCCTGAAGGTAGAGCAGCCGGTCCAGTAAAATCAGAGTCTCCACCAGTGGGGCCAGCAGTAGGGCCAGGCTGAAGAAGGCCACCACACGGTTCTCCTGGGCCTGGTGAGCTTGAAGGGCAGCCACATTCAGTGGCAGGTGGGGGTCCAGCCCCACCCGCTGTAGCCCCCGCTGCACATATCTGTTGGGTCAGTCATAGACAGCACTCAGCTTAGAAAGTCACTCCTCCATTCAAACTGTCCATTTCTAATTCAATTCCAGCTCTGCTTTTCTACCTTAAGGTGTATTTAAATATATATATATATATTTGGCTGTGCTGGGTCTTGGTTGTGGCATGTGGGATCTAGTTTCCTGACCAGGGATCGAACCTGGGACCCCTGCATCGGGAGTGCCACTGGAACACCAAAGGAGTCCCTTAAGATACATTTTTGTTTAAAGAGTTTTCTGGCTGTGATCTGTCCATTCAATAGCAAATCAATCCAAAAATTTATTTTTAGACAAACCTGTCCAATTATTTGGGCTTCCCAGGCGGCACTAATGGTAAAGAACCCACCTGCCAATGCAGGAGACTAAGAGATGTGGGGTTCGATCCCTGAGTCGGGAAGATCCCCTGGAGGAGGGCATGGCAACGCACTCCAGTATTCTTGCCTGGAGAATCCCATGGCTAGGAGCCTGGTGGGCTACAGTCCATAGCATTGCAAAAAGTCAAACACGAGGCGACTTAGCATGAACACATGTCCAATTACTTAGCCGTATTTTTATCATTTCAAAAATTTGATAAAAGAGTGACAACTGCCTTTTAAAGAAAATCTGAAGCTGTCTCAGAACTCAGTCACTACCCCTTCCTCTAACCCAGCACATCTAGATTTTCTTTAGGACATGCTAACAAGTGAGGGTGGGAGGGGAATCATACCCCCAGTAGGTGATGCCCCCCATCTCACCACCGCCCCCCGCCCCCGGCCCCCAGCCTCACTCTTCAATCTTGAGCTCGTGGACCCTGGGAATCCCCTGCACGCCTGGCCGCCGGAGCTCAGGCTGGGCACACCGGATGACGGTCTCCAGTGCCGCGCGGTAGCAGTGGGTTCGGAGGCTAGGGCCTGCTTTCTGTAGCCGCTCAGCGTACTCCTCCAGGGCATGGCAGGCCCCCTCCCGAAGCCTGTAGGGCAGTTCATAGCCGGGCAGCCCAGCCACCCACTGACTCAGTGGGTAGCCACCAGGGTCACTCAGCTTCATGTAGCAGCAGCCCACTGAAGCCAGGGCCACCACCTCAGGGCAGCAGGAGAAGTGCCTCAGCAAGGCCACACTCAGGTCCCCACAGGCGTGGAGGCCTGTCAGCAGCAGGCGGGCCCCGCTCTGAGGGGAGGTCTCCAGCGGAAGCAGGAGGTCCTCACACAGGGTTGTGGGGTCCACCCACCTAACCACGTGGTGTGGGGGGTGACGAGGGCCAGTCTGGACCACCTGTGGAGGCAGGACAGAACAAAGGCAGATGGGAGGCCTGTTTCCTGTCCATACGCCACCTCAGGCCACAGGAAGGGATCTGTCCTGAGTTCCTTCCCAAGGAGGAAGGTGGGAGAGCAGCTGGGGCAGAGGAAATGGGATAGATTCTGTGTCTGTCATTACTAACTGCAAATCTTTTCATCTCTGAGTACCAGCTGCCTCATTTGTAATGAGGCTGATACCTGATTGGCCACTTTGTACAGGTGGCTGTGAGAAGGATGTATTGGTGTAGAAAGCACTTTTTAACTAGAAAGTGCCTTTAAGATGAGGCTTTGGTGAAGGAGGTAGCAGAAACAGGGACACACCACCTCAAGCTGAGACACTTAAAAGAATTCAGCCTTGGTGCCTGGTTTCAGCTAAGTCAATCCTGGTCTCATGGTCCTGGCTGCATGAAGGGCTGGTCTACCTTTGGGTTCCTCTTCTCCTCTTTCTCCAGAGTCTGTAGGAGCTCCTGGTCTAGGCGCTGGGCTCTCTCCACCAGTCTCTGATCCCCTTCAATGCTCTTTACCATCAGCCCCAGCCCCAGGGACATGAAGCGGGAGAGATGGCCCTGGAGTCAAGAGAAGGAGGTTAAAGACAGTCCTGTTCAGGGTCCCCTACATAGTCCCCATCCCTATCTATGGTCTGGACACTTGGGTACCAGCCCCCAGAGGCTTAAATTCTGCCCAGCTTATTTCCTGCGCTCCTTATTACCTGCACCTCTGGGCACGTGGCCTGACAACCCACCTTCTAGTTGTTCTATCCCCATGACCAAAAAGACACAAAAAACAAAAGCAGACTATTATGGGTCTGGCTCACCTGGCCTGAGCCTACATCCACAACCTGGGTGCAGCCGGTGAGGTCACTCAGCTTCTTCACCAGCTGAAAGAAGAGGGAACAAAGGCCCCTGGCCATTGGTTGTTGGCTCCCAGGGCAAACACTCATAAGGAGAGCAGGGAGCAGCTGAGGATGGCAGAGGACGACGGGTAGGGGGTGCCACGGGAGAGACAAGAGACATGGAAACCAAAACAGGGAGTGCTGACCCCAGGCTCAGGCTACTGTCTTTGCTCCTCTCAGGACAGTGATTCAGTCCCCACAGAACAAGAGCCCTGCTGTGACGCCATCAGCAGATTGTGAAGATTATCAGAACAAGAATAAGACAGTGATTCAACTACAGCCGCCACCAACCCAGCAAAAGGATGAAGATAGGATTATAGTACACCTGCCAAGGAAGGGACCTTCTAGGGCCTCTGGCCCTATAGGTGATAAAAGGTGCCCAAGCCTTTGTAACCCATAGGCTTAAGGAGTCCCCAAGGCCCCCAGATACTACGTGAACCCCAGCCATCTGCTCACCTCTCCCAGCCTCCGAATCTCATGCTGCTTCTTGGGCCTGACATGTTTCCGGAATGGAGCTGTCAGTCGGGAACTCTGGCTGGGATTCTCCAGGAACTCTGAGGGGGTCTGAAACCCAGGCGTCCGGGTAAAGGCCAGGGCATAGGCTGTGGACTTCAGGGCCAGCAGGGTGAGTGGCCACACCGACCTGTACCTGAGATAGCCCGCCCAGGCCCCCAGTGAATAGTCCCATTGTGTCCCGAGTGTGCCAGCCTACAACCCAGGAAGCCCTCGTGAGGCTGAGCAGTGGCTCCCTGCAGGGCTCAGCCCCGAGTCCCCCGGCGCAGGGCCCCTCTTGCCCATACCTGGCCACTTCCCCTTCTCTGGGCATCCCCAGCAGCAGCGTGGCCAGCTGTGGCGGGTTCAGTCCATCCAGGGCTTCCTGCCATGAGCAAGGGAGTGTGCCCCACAGGTTGTCTGTGAAAAATTCCTGGAGGGGAAAGGGAGAAGCAATCAACGGGCTACTTCCCTCCCACTCCTCCCTGCCCACACCACACAAGGCCACCAGCTGCAATAGCAGGAACCTCTCCTCATCGGAGGGACTTCTCTGCAGTCTGCTCTAGCCTTCCCCTCCTTCCTGAGCCCAAATTGCATTCTGGACACACTTCTCCTTTTAGCAGTGTCCCCCTTATTTATATGTGTGTCTGCCACTCAACTGAACTGAAGGGCGTGTGTGGTGGCTTTGCACCTGCCTCCTTAACACAGCAGTGACTAACACTATCAGTATGTTACCATCTAGTAACCTACTGTTACATGTGCCTGACACCACAGACGCCAGACATTATATATGCCAAAATGTTGGTTTTTATTTTTGGTCATCACATGACATGTGGGATCCTAGTTCCCTGACCAGGGGCTGAACCTGGGCTCTCTGCAGTGAAACCACCAAGCCCTAACCACTGGACCACCAGGGATTCCCCGCCAGAATGCATTTTTATTCATTTATTTGTTCAACACAAATTCTGGAGCTTTGCTTAGGCATCAAGTTCTATCCTAAGCTCAGGGGATACAAGCAACAACACAGACAGACAAGATCCCTGCTCTTGCAGAGTTTACACTTAAAGAAATTATTTCAAGTAACATCAAGTGCCACATAGACAATAAAACACTAATGAGACAGTAACATAATGGAGAGTTGGACAGTGTACTCTTAGAGTAATACAGCACATGTGAAACACTGCATGCTTTGGTTGCCCAGAGGCAAGGGTGGGGTAAGTAAAATAGGTGAGGGTCCAAAAGTACAAACCTCCAGTTACGATGTAAATGTTATGGAGATGTATAGTATGGTGACTTGTAAATACTACTATGTTGTATGTCTGAAAGTTGCTGAAGAGTAGATCTTAAAAATCCTCATCATAAGAAAAAAATTACGTACAGCGATGGATATTAACTGATGCAAGAGATGGTTAGATAGCATCACTGATTCAATGGACATGAATTTGAACAAACTCTGGGAGATAGTGGTGGACAGGGAAGCCTGGTGTGCTGCAGTCCATGGGGTCACACAGAGTCAGACACAACTTAGCCACTGAACAACAATTATTTCATAATATATACAAATAGGCATCATTACATTAAATGTTACATGTCAATTCTATCTCAACTTTTAAAAATTCAGGTAGTAGTAAACACAGAGTACTTTAATATGCCAGACACTGTCTGAAACATTTTATCTATGTTAATGCATTTCATTAATCCGTCCAGGTCAAGAAGCTAGTAAGTAGTACAGCTGGAATCTGAAACCAATTCAACCCTAGAGTTTTGCTGTTAACCACCCTAACTCAATTGCCTTTCTGTTGAGGAAAAAAACATTCCAGGAAGACCAGTAAGTGCAAAGGCCGTGATCAAGCCAGTGTAGATGCAGTTTAGTGAATGTGGGAGAGAATGAAATGTGATCAGGTTTTAAAGGGAGCTTGTAGGGTTTTATAGGTAATGGTAACTACCATTACCTATAATTAGGATCCAGGCAAGAATACTGGAGTGGGTTGCCATTTCCTACTCCAGGGGATCTTGTCAACCCAGGAATTGAACCCACATCTCTTGGGTCTCCTGCTTTGGCAGACGAATTCTTTACCACTAGCGCCACCTGGGAAATCCCAGAGTACCTAGGAAGCGAGAAATGTCACGATCAGATTTACATTTTTAGAACAGTCTGCCTGTTTTGTGAAGAAATGGGTATGGAAGGGAGGAAGCAAATACAGAAATCAGTTAGGAAGCAGTCCAGAAGAGAGATGATGTTGGCTTGGCCTAGGGTGGTAGCAGTGTCAATGGAGACACATGGGTGAATTTGGTATCTGTTCTGGAGGTTGAATCAACAGACTTGTTGAAAGAGCTGAATCAAGGATGGCTTCTGGGTTTGGGAATTGAATAATTCAGTGGATGCTGGTGGCATTTATACATCATCTCATTTATTCTTCACAATGATCCTTCAAAATGGGATCCATTTTACAGCTGAGGATCTGGGGCTAGGAGGAATTTTTATGCCTAATGTTAATACGATAGGGAAAACGGGACTCTAGTCCGACTCAGTCGACTTCAAAGTTGGAATTGTCCATTACACGGCAAAACCAGGAATTTATTCAAAACCTGAATGAACGATCATGTGTGTTCTTGAAAACACCTCACATGTTCCTGGGAAAGTTCAACATTGCCGCAGCAGCATGGCTCAAATGTCCATGCGCTTTATTACTGGACGCGAGAAGATTAGAAAAACAACCTAGATACTAGAAATATTAATATTTAGGTCATCAGGAAAAAAAAAAAGAATCGGGGTTTTTGCCCCAGCTTTAACCCTTTCTTGTACAGACAAAAGACTGAAAAAAACCTATTAGAAAAAAAGATCAGACGCTAACTCTCCAGATTCTCCCCTAGTCGTGGCTAGGTAGCCAATCACACAAGCAGGAGCACCCCACCCACATCCCTGTGGCCTCACGATGATGTAGGCGTCCAGGATGGAACGGTAGAGCGTCACGACCCGGGTGAGGTTCACCGCTAACTGTCTCCTCTCTTCATGAGAGAGGCGCCGGGCGGAGACCCCGGGCATTCCGGGGCCCAGACGGTGGCGCGGGAAGCGAGAAAGCAATGAGGAGAGGACCAGGGTCAGAACCACGCGGGTCCGGGACCCGGGCTGGGCTCAGCACTTCAGGTGGTCTCAGAAGTAAAAGTGCGGAATCTGGTGCCCGATGCTGCCTTTCCGGGATTCCAGGCTGGGGTCGAAGACTTCAGGCGCACCCCTGACGTCACAGGTCGCGACGCCCCACAGCGCCAAGGTGTCTACGTCTGAGACTAGCGGGGCGGCGGTGCCAGCGCAGTGACGCCACAGAGGCGTCGCGCAGTGCGCTGCTCACGAATAGGGGCGGGCCAAGTCCCAAGTCCCGCCTCCAGATCCCGCCCCTTCCCGTACACTTCTCTCCTCTCCGGAAGTGAGGCCGGGGGTTGTCCCGCGCGTTTCAGTTCCCGTTTGTCGCGGCTTCCCCACACCTTCGAGTTGTACCTCCACGGGGCTAGAGGGGCCGGGGAGCGCATCCCGCCCCCGCCCCCGCCCCCGCCCCCACCCACACCGCCGCCGCCGCCGCCGCCGCCGCTGCCGCTGCCCATACACTCCGAATCCCTGGCCTCGCTCCCGGAGGCGGGGGCCGTGCGGGTACGCGGGCGCCGGCCTCCAGCGCGTTCCAACCCGCGGGCCTGCCGGCCTGGGCATCGCCGACGCGCGCCAATTTCCGCATCCGGCTCTTGGCGCTTCCGGTCTTAGCGGACCCATCTAGGAGGTAGGTGAGTGAGCGTGCGAGGTTGGCTCCGCCGCGTGCATGGCATCTGTTCCTTAGACTCGGTTCCTTCCCCTACCAATGTGTTGTCAGAAGTCCTTTCGTGGCACAAAGACTTGAGTGAGATGCATGTGGAGATTTCCCCCACCTGGAAACGAGGGAGATGAGTGCCTGAATTTGGATCTCCACTTGTGAGACCCGCGTGGGGATGCTAGGGTAATCCAGAGGTCAGCTTTGCCAAACCTGTCACTGCCTTTGAGCATACCTAGACGTTCCCTCCATGGGCAGATGATAGAGTTCACCTATTCTGGCGTTGTAGATCGCTGTTTCAGCTAGTTGGCCCTGCGACCCCCTAAGTTTACAAATGTGACTGAGATCTAGAGAGGAGACCTGGCCTTCCTAATACCATACAGCTGGTGAATTGTGGAGCTTTCTAGAATCCAGGCTTCCTGGTTCAGAATGAAGTTCTCCTTCCGTCATATCACATTATTTGAGAGGTTACTCTGATGTCTTTCCCCTCTCTTAAGCCCTGCAAAGATGGGTCTTATTGATTCCCAAGCCTATGGGCTCCGTTATCAGGATCGCTTTCTTCCCTAGGGTATGCTGCAAACCTCCGAATGCTGGTCTGTGGGATGCAGCAGATGAGCCTTCTGTCTTCCTCTCATCTGTAAGCTGTTCTTCCCAACTGTCCTCTCACCATTGAGTGTCATCATGTCTACCTTACTCCTCAATCTGGATTTTGGCGAGCCTCCCCCCAAAAAGGCATTAGAGGGAAATGCCAAGCACCGAAAATTTGTCAAGAAGCGGCGACTCTTGGAACGGAAAGGCTTCCTCAATAAGAAGAAGCAGCCCCCTAGCAAGGTGCCTAAGCTGCACTCAGAACCTTCAAAGAAAGGGGAAACTCCCAGGGTAGATGGCACTTGGAAGGCCTCTCCCCTTCCAAAGAAGAAGACAACAGCTGCCTCCAGCAGTGGGTCAGAGCAGTCCCTGGACAAGAAAGCTGCAGTGCCTTGGCTGACTCCTGCCCCTTCACAGAAGGCTGGTTCTGTTGTGGCTAAAGTAGATTTGCTGGGGGAGTTCCAGAGTGCCCTACCAAAGATTAAGAGCCACCCAACTCGCCCCCAGAAGAAGGGCTCCCAGAAGAATCCTCCGCCCAAGAATGGTCCACAGAACTCCACCCAAACACATTCAGAGAATAAATACTCTGGGGCATCCCAGAAGATACCGGGGAAGATGGTGGCAATTGATTGTGAGATGGTGGGTACTGGACCCAAGGGGCATGTCAGTTCCTTGGCTCGATGTAGCATTGTCAACTACAACGGAGATGTGCTTTATGATGAGTACATCCTGCCCCCTTGCCACATTGTGGACTACCGGACCAGGTGGAGTGGTATCCGGAAGCAGCACATGGTGAATGCTACACCCTTCAAGATTGCTCGGAACCAGGTAAGAGGCATGAGGGATGGTGGTAGCAGCGAAGCAGATAGGGTGAAGTCCAAATCATTTTTCAGCAAAGGATATCACTCTGGGAAGGTACCAAAGGATTGTGGAGGGAGGGTTGGAGTGGATAGAGTAGCAGATAAAGAAGGCTTTTTGGGGGGGATGAAGAGTGGTGAGAACCTGGAAACTTAAAAATAGCTGGTGTAATAAACTGTATTAGATCTGTTTTAGATCCCAAGTGGAATCCTCATCTGGATAATTGGGACTCTGTTAGAAAAACAGCAACCCATGATGGACAGAGTAGCAGGCATGAGTGCCAGGGGGAAAGGGTTCAATTTGAGAATACCTTGTAGAGGTGGGTCTAGGGTTGAGAACAGAGAGGTGGAGGGCGCTTCCCAAGCAAGAAGTGGTCTGTGGCAGTGTGGAAAGTTGGTGGAAAACTGGAACAGGCAGCCTGCAGTGAAGGGGGTAAAAGACACAGGGCTGATATGTTGGGGTTCTCATCTCATTCACTGAGCAATCCTAGCCACTCTAAGCTCTATGCTGAAAACTGGAGGCACGCTGAATGAACAAGAAAGGAAGATGAGCTGGTAGAGGGGAAGGGGAAAGGAGCTGCTGGTCTTGGAAGGCCTCCAGAGGGCACCCTTGGTCCACTTTGTAATTTCAGCTCTGCATTCTTTGTCTTGTCTAGACACACTGTTCCAGTAATCTCTCATGTGCCAGAGCAGTCATTTGGAGGAATTTCATCAGAGGTAGCACAGCTAGATTTTAGAAAGAACATGAAGAGTTGAAGAACATCCTCTGCACCCTCAGGGGCATAGCTGAGCAAAGGCTTGGGAGAGTCAGAAGATCGGGTGGGTCTGAAACAGCACATCCACTTAGCTTTAATGAAGGCTGTGTGTTGAAATTAATGCAAAGTAAAGGTGTTAGTGGTCAGCAAACTGTAGGGGCAACTAAATACCAAGTTGATTAGACTATATCTGGTTTTCATCATAAAAATCAGTGCCCAAGCTGGGGTATGAGACCAAGGTACATTCAGATGAGTCTGTACCCTTCCAAGGGGTCCCACTGGGAGGCCAGGCATTGATTCCAGGCCTGTTAACTCTTTCGCAGTCTGTTTGGAACCCCATTTTGGTAATGGCCCTCAGAGTTCATGGCATATTCTTTAGTCGTCCTCATTGGAAGTGAGTCTTTATCTTTTTTTAGGGGGTGGGGCATACCTCGAGGCTTGTGAGATCTTTGTTCTGTAACCGGGGATCAAACCTGGTCCCCCTGGCAGTGAGAGTGCTGAGTCCTAACCACTGGACTGCCAATTCTTAATTCCCAATTTTTAATTTTTATAGCTTGTAGGCCCTTTGAGAGTCTGATGAAAGCCATAGATTCCCTCCCAAAAAACAAACACAGAAACATATGCATATCAATTTGCATATAATTTGGGGCTTCCATTACCTCCCTAGAGCCGATCTTTACAGTATTTGTCCCAGCCTGTATCTAAGGCCAACGTAACAATTATCATGGTTAAAGAACTTCAAGTATCAAGCCAGGACTGAACTAGGTAATTACATGAACATCACACTGAGGTAGAAATTAATGTGACGATAAGGAACCACTGGCTAGGTATGTCCAAACGGTTACACCATGAAAAATGCCTAATTTTACCTCGGGGAGAGGAGATGGATTTCAGGTGAAAGAAAACTTGGGGGAGAAGGCATTTCAAGGATGAGGCAAGTGAGGAAGTGGTGAAAAGAGCCTAGAAGGACTTAGAGCTGTGCTGGACTTTTAGGATGCAGAGGCTGCATCTGTCCTCTCCTCACCACCTCCTCTTCCATGTCTGTTTCAGATCTTGAAGATTCTCACAGGGAAGATAGTGGTGGGGCATGCCATCCACAACGACTTCAAAGCCCTTCAGTACGTTCATCCCAAGTCCCTCACCCGAGACACCTCTCATATCCCCCTCCTCAACCGTAAGGCTGACTGCCCAGAGAATGCCACCATGTCTCTGAAGAGTCTCACCAAGAAGCTGTTGAACCGGGACATCCAGGTAGCGTCTCCCCAAAGGCTGCCAGACCCCTGGCTTGGACGGGAAAAGCTGGCTGCTGCCTCTCTCCAGGCTCTGACACTCAGATTCCTCTGATTGCAGAGAGATCCAGGGGGAGGTGCTCTGATGGGAAGAGCTTTGGGCAGAGAGGCCCATCTCTACTTAGGCGTAACAGTTCTTGTTTCCTACCTCCCAGAGTGTTCCACAGGGTACTTGGAAAAGGAAAAAAGCCTAAAAGTGGGACTAAAACCCTAAGTAAGAAAAGAGAGAAGCAGGTAGTTGTGGTGGCCTAAATGACCATATAGTGGCTTCAGGGGCCTCTTATGTATTTCATATGTTTGGCAGTCGAAGAGGGGGTGGTCTGCCTGGCATGAGGGTATAGACACATGTCATACAAACATTAGTTAAAGAACTAGGGAAAATGGAAGACTCAGAAGGTCTGTCTATGATCTGGTCTGTTCTGCTTCTACAGAAGAATGTAGAACAATATGGTGTGTACTTGTTGCCACAGAAAGGACTGAGGCAGACCGTAGTGTAGGAGTTGAACCCCTGAAATCAGATGATGAGTGGGGCCCCACCAGAGGTCTGCCTTTGCAGCCCGCTAACTGCACAAGCAGCAGCATCATTGAGGTTGGAGAGCACCAGTTGGGAAGGGAGGAAACAGTCTCTTGTAGCCTCATGCTCTTTTCTTCCTCCCTTGTTCAGGCTGGGAAAAGTGGACATTCCTCAGTGGAAGATGCTCAGGCCACCATGGAGCTGTACAAGTTGGTTGAAGTTGAATGGGAACAGCACCTGGCCCAGAATCCCCCTAAAGACTAGTGCCAGCAGGGACACTGGCGATGTGGGCAGGCGGAAGCAGCACCACACCCAGGACGGGGCAGTGGGCCACGGACCACTCCACCAGCTCCACGCCTTTGGAAGCTAGGGGGTTTGGGGAGAGGGAGGCCACACCCCAGACTTAACATCCATTGAAGTCCACTTCAGGTGTTGTGTGTCTGGTTAACCGTTACTTGGAAGGAGGACGCCTCCATGTCAGAACCGACCCCTAGGCCGTTTACCTCTTAAATGGTGCTAACTGTGTGTCCCAAGGTGCTTTGCTTCTGGGAAAGTCTTTTGACTTTCAAAGGGCACAGCAAACCGGGAAATGTCTTTTCCCGAACTGCCTTATCACTAGGGTGGCTATGTGTCTCATCATGCCTTTCCTTTCAAGCAATTAACAGCACCCTCTTTCACTCTCAGAAGTATCCTGTTGGATGATAACTGGTATGATCATAATGCGTCTCTCAGACTCTGCTTTCTGCTCAGAGTCTACATCTGGTTTGTGTTGGGATATCACCTGTTCTTTCCACCTTGAATTCCGCAGAAGCCATTCCTGGTGAGGTTTAGTTCTCCTTAGGGTTATGTTGGAAATCAATTTTTCTGGTTTAGGAAAGCAGTTTCCTAAAGTGATAGAGAATTTATTTAATTTAAACGCCACTTGCTAGGTTAAAGAAGAATTTTAAAATGTTTCAGTGAGTTTTAGTCTTTTACTTTGCTAAACCAAGCCTCTGAAAATGCAAATTATTCCCTTGATAAATTTTTTATAAAGGAAAAACAATTGTGTGGTGTTTTCCTTATAACTTCACATTAAATAGCTTTGTCACAGACTCCTTAGTGCTGTAATTCTGTTGGGGGGCTAGAGTCTCTGTGGATGACGCTGAATGGATCCTGGTTTGCTGGAAGTCATCCAGAAGTGCTGACGAAGCCTTTGTCTGTGGCCCATGTGCTCTGTTGCCTTCTCGCCCCACCACAGATCAACAAGCACACCCAAAATGACACTGAAGCTGCGCGAACACCCTCACACAGGGTATGTGACCAGGAGAGTGACTCAGAGTGGGCATGTGGGAGGGATGGAGCGGGAGAGAATGGGTGCTCAGTGACGCCAGCCTGGTTGCTCCTGCCAGCTCTTCCTTGGTGGTACACACCCTGATGTTGGGAAAGTGAGTCACAGGTCTGACCTTGTGGCTGGAATCACTGTCTGTGCTCTGTCTTGAGAGAATGCAGACTCCGTGTATACACCGAGACTCGTGCCCTCTTGAGTGGCTATTTTGGCTCCAGAGGCCAGAGTCACAGTTGTGGCTGCCTATAGAAGGGAATTTGCTGCAGCCAAATGAGACCTCGGACGTGGTCTTGCTGCTGTGTCCTGCATTACGGCATCTGCTCGAACAGGCAGCTGTTGAGCTCTGAGCAAGTTGGTTCCTGTTGAACCCAACATAAGCAATGTCCATGACACTTCACAAAGAAGCGCTAGGCGTTCTTACACACCTCTAAGTGGGAATAACATAGGAAGGCCACACCAAAAACTGGGGTTACAAGTCTTAATTGAAATGAATGTGAGTCTTAATTGCATTGCAGTCAGGAAACTAGAAGCTAAGTGGAAAATTCTCCTTTGAGTTCAGGTTTTAGGGTACCTGGCTTAGTAATTTATTTTATGAAGTACACTGTTGATTTACAATATTGTTTCTGATGTCCAACAAGGTGACTCAGTTATATGTAACAATCATATAGTCTTTTCCATGTTATTTTCCATTGTGATTTATCATACGATGTTGACTATAGTTCCCTATGCTTCACAGTAGGACCTCGTTCACTCTGCATCTAATGGTTTACAGCTGCTAACCCCGCGCTCCTGATCCATCCCTCCCCGCCTCCCTCCTTGGCAGCCGCACGTCTGTCCTCTGTGAGTCTGTTTCTGTTTCACAGATAAGTTCATTTGTGTCATATTCCACATATAAGTGATATCATATGGTATTTGTCTTTCTCTTATTGACTTACTTCACTTAATATGATAATCTCTAGTTGCAGTTGGCTTTTATGCTCTACTTCACCCCCCAACTCAGGCACCCTCAGTCCAGCATTGGGAAGGGCTAAGTCTCACTTTTGCTCACCAAAAAGAACCTGGAGACCACAGGACCTTGCAACCATTTTCTTGCTCTTTTCTCGTGTCATATTTCCTGGTCAGAGCCCAGCTCACCCTTCAGGGTACCTGGGGATCCCTGTACTTTAATCCCCTTCTTTCTCTGCCCCTTTGTTTGCAGGCTTCATCCAGTTGATGACAGATAAGCCCCATTGCAGATTTCTACCTAAATACCAATCAGCAAGTCCTGGTTTGCCTTAAGTTTGAGGCCCTTTAGAGCATATGCACATAAAAACAAATGTTCTTCCGATAATACTCTTTCCATGTCTTGATATTTTCTAATGCTGAACCCCCTTCTGCAGGTGAGAATGATAAAGGGCAAAAGAATGTGAGAAGTATATCCTGCCAAACATACTGATCTTTTGAAATTTCATATAGTAAAGTGATTCTTGGAAGGGGAAGTGTATTTGGAAATTTCAGGTCATAGTGCTGCCATTCTCTCTACCCTTAAAAGCCACTGATTGAGGGAATTCCTTGGGAATCCAGTGGTTAGGACTCCATAGTCTCACTGTAGAGGGCCCAGGTTCAATCCCGGGTCAGGGAACTAAGATCCCACAAGCCACGTGGTACAGCCAAAAAAAACAACACTGATTGAATCAAGACTCTAACAAGGAATCATTTGATTCCTAGTTGAACAGATGATTACAGCTGACAGCAGGAAAGAGGAACAGTACTATAATTATGAACTTGCCCCGAGGCAAATTAGCCCAAGTCCAAGTGTAGAGACAGATTCCCATGTGTGCAAGTGCATTTAGGAATATCCTGCATTACACTCTGTGTATTGTTCACAGTGCACTTTCATTTACCCTGTAACTTAGGGCAAGTCCACCAAACAGTTGATAGCAGAACATCATTTTATTGCTATGTAGATACCAGGCATCAGTTTTGATTTTGCTAGTTACTCAATTTGTGCTGGTAAATCAGTTTGCTTCTTAGGAGCCTCAGTGGTCCGAGTGTTAAAATCCTGGGATTCTCTTCTAACTTTGAAGCCTAGCTAATGGTTGCTGTCATCAATAATAATAATGGCAGCCATTTGTCGAGTACTTCTCTGTGTCAGGTACTGTACTGAGTCTTCAGGAGTGTGGTCCTATTCTCTGTAAGGGAGATGGTAGTATTCCAATTGAGCAGTTGAGGAAACTGAGGCTGACAAAAAGTAAGAAGTCTTTCCTAGGCTAAATGGCTGGAAGTTGGCAGTGCTGGCACACAGACCTGCCAGGTCTGTGTGTCTGAAGCCTCAGCTCTTAACCACTCTCCGACTCGGTTGGTAACACAGCCAGGCAGCATCTGATGAGGTTGGAATCCTGCCACTCATATGTTTATTATTAAACACTTGCTATGTGCCAGGCATTGTGCTAGGCACACAGAAATGACATGTCCCCCCCAAGTTGCTTACAGTAACCTGAAGCAGAGAAACCAGTAAATTAATATCAATGCCCTGTGGCAAGCACTGTCTAGAGTCACTGAAGAATTTAAAATAGGGGAGTGATGTGATCAGATTTCGGTTTTAGGAAGACAGTGCTGGCAGCCAAATGGAAGCAGGATTGAGTAGGGCCAGAACATGAGTTCTTCTGTTTGAGTAATCTGATGAGCAATGATGTAGTCCTGAATTAATGAAGTGGGAAGGTGCATATGAGCGTCACTAAGCGGGTAGAGTCAGTAAGATTTAGAGATCAGAGCAAGGTTGCCTTGATATTTCTGAACTACAGTGAATAGACAGCATTGTTAACCAAGACAGAGTGTATGGCAGGCAGGAGAGCAGGTTTTTGAGGAAGATGACTTGGTATTGATTGGGTTGACTTTGAGCTTCTTGAAGATACCCAAGTGTAGATGTCCAGCCAGCAGCTGGATGTACCAGACTGGAGTTTAGCAGAGTAAATGAGATCTGGGGCTGGGACCTAAGACCTGAGAGATAAGAGTATAACAGTGAGATAAAAGCCTTGGATTGGAAAGGTATATAAAGAGCAGGTCAAAATCAGAGTCTCAGGAAGTACCTGTCCTTAGAGGCTGCTGGAGGAAGAGAGGTCTGACTGAGAGAGGATCATCAGGTAAGAGGATAGCTAAGGAGACTCCTCCCAGGAGGGAGGAGGTAGCATTAACAGCATAGACAGCCAGTCCACTGAGAGCAAACAAAAGGGTCTATTTTGCAGCAATTCAGTGCCCTTCATCTGAGCAGTGTCTGAGGAGGGCAGCAGCAGCTCAGGCAAGGCAGGCTGGAGAATAAACAAGGCGAGGAAGGAGTGGCTGTGGGCTGTTCTTTCTCGGCTCTGAGGAGAAGCAGATGAGGGTTGCTGTGGGAGTGTGAGGCCTGAAGGCACCAATACACAAAGCCAGCAGAGCATAACTTGGCTCACGAAAGAGCAGGTGAATTAAGCTACAGTGGATCCTGAAAGAGTAGGGGGGAGGGATGCCAAGCTTAGCCTTGGCCAGCAATCAGGATCCCTTGTCTGCTGGGTCAGAAGGGAAAGAGGAAACGGTAAGGCAGATGGCAGATGGAGATGGTTGGTTTTTTGTTTTGTTTTGGGGGGTGCTTTTTGGCCACGTGGCAGCTTGTGTAGTCCTAGTTCCCTGAGCAGGTATTGAACCCAGGCCCTTGGTGTTAAGAGTGCAGAGTCCTAACCACTTTACTGCAAGGTAATTCTTGGAGCTGATTTGGGATGATGGTGGAATAAAATGATTAGGACCTGGTGACCTTGCTTGCTCATTAAATTGGAGGCAGAGTGGTCGGCTGAGTATGAGAGGGAAGCCAAGGGACAGAAACTTAGAATAAAGATAATGTGGAGCAGCCGCTAAGAAGACAGGAGAGTGAGCTGACTGAGATCACAAGGAAGGGCCTCTGAGCAACGGCAGACTTCCTGATTGAGGGCAGAAAGTGAGTTTTCAGGGCCCCTGCAAACTGCTTGTCACATTTTTTCCTAGCATCATTCAGCAACCCAAACAGAAAAGTGAGTTTAAATGTTCACAGCTATGTTCACAGCTAACAGTGTGTGGTCCCCAAGGCAAGTGCCTAAACCTAGATGGAGACGTTGATGGAGTCTGTGGAGTCAAGGACCTGAGAGGCTGACCTGTTGAGTAGGTGCTGGAAGCCCCCAGGGGGCCACAGGATTTCACACATATATATATGTATATATATATGTATGTATGTATATATATATATATATGTATATATATGTATATATATATGTGTATATATATATATACATATATATAGTGGGGGGAAAAGTTGGGGGGTTGTGCCACGCAGTGTGTGAGGATCTTAGTTCCCTGATTAGGGATGGAACCCATGTGCCCTGCAGTGGAAGCCCGGAGTCTTAACCACTGGACCACCAGGGAATTCCCCAGGACTAGAAACAGGAGGATAGGGAGCTTGAGCTAGATCCTCAGGGACCTGAGGTGGAAGATGCTGCAAACAAGGAGTTGAAGATGCAATAAACACATGGCGTGAGCCTTAATGAGCTGGGTTGTGATTTCTAAGAGGGCAGCTGAGGCATCATGGAGAGTTCTGAACTCCCAGCCAGTGGGCATGGCCTCTGCCACGGCTGTATCCCTCTCGTTTTCAGACCTGATTTTTATCAGAGTACCTCTTTCATGCACCTATCAGTTCAGTTCAGTCGCTCAGTCTTGTCCGACTCTGCAATCCCATGGACTGCAGCACGCCAGGCCAACTCCCGGAGTTTACCCAAACTCATGTCCACTGAGTCGGTGATGCCATCCAACCATCTCATCCTCTGTCGTTCCCTTCTCCTCCTGCCTTCAGTGTTCAAGGACAGTTAAATAAATGACTAAATCAAGAGCAAGTGTACTAATGAAAGACAGACATTTTTTTCAGCCTTAGCCGTCATTGATTTTGGCCGAAGTCATTCACTTTTCATCCATTTGTTCAAGAAATATTTACTGAGCACAACCCAGGTGCTGCTGTGGGCCAGTGAAGTCTGCACAGACCTCCCTTGTAGTGGGGATGATGAGTGATATGAAGAAAAGCAAGGGGATAAGGCAGATATGTGTACATAAGATTTTAGATGGTTTGTTTAGAGGAGGCATTTTTGAGGAAGTGGCATTTGAGCAGACCTGAAAGAAGTAAAGGAGCAAGTCAGGTAAATATCCGGGGGAAGAATATTCCAGAGAAAGAGATCAGTGCAAAGGCAGGAGTGATGCTTGATATATTTAAGCAGCAGCATGGCTGGAACAGGGGAAGCCAAGGGGCAGGGGGTAGGGGCTGGGGGGTCAGTGAGCAGGGGGCGATATAGGCCCATAATATAGACACTTGTAGGCCATTGTAAGAACTGGGACTTACTGTCTGCATGAAACGGGCCCCAGTGCAGGGTTTTGAGCAATGGTGTGAACTGACTCAGGATTTAAAGGACTCCCCCTGGGTGCTGTGACTGGAAGAGACTGGGAACAGAAAACCAGAGCGGAGGTTCTTGCTGTAATCTACGCAAGAGATGACAGGGGTTGAGGCCAAGGAGGTGGTAAGTAGCCTTATCTGAAACTGATTAACTTTGCACACATAGATGATCTCTTGTGTGGTTGATGCTGAACAGACGTTTAAGCCAAGACTGGCATCTTTGGCCTTTCAACTCTCACCCAAGTTCCTGTACACACTAGCACACCAGATAGCTCAGGACATACACGCACCCTCACCAGCAGGGGACCCGTGTGTGATCAGGGGTGGAGGTTTGCCGCCGTTTCTGGGTGGACAGTCAGGGTTGCACCATCTCCTCCAGCAGTGACTGAATGGGTAAATGACATCTAGCGGTACTGCTGAGCTCAGGGAGGGGTCCTGGTGAGCCCTTGCCACCCCTTCCCCTGGTCTTTTGGAATTGCTGCACAGGTTTTTTTTCCCCCACTCTGCTCTCTGCCCTCCTACCGCTTCACTGTGCTGACTTTGCTGGTTTTGTTTTTTTCTTTAATATGTGAGGCTCCTAGCCTTATTTAGGGATACCATCAACTCTGTGCTTTCTTTGAAAGAGTGTATATAATGCATAGGATTTTGAGAGATGTGGGGGTGGAGGGAGAGGCAGAGAAAGAAGATATTTTTAAGAATTTGGCATGGAAAGACAAGCACATCTTAATCCTCTCCCAGGCTTAACCAGATTCCATTCTGAAGTGTTTAAGAGCTTTGGGATCAGACCCCAGGCAGCATATAGGAAGTTCTGGCACATTGGTGGGTTCAGAGCCACTCTTCTTCCAGACCTGGGCACTGAGGGTTGGGCCCTCGCCCGTGACCCTGACCCTTCTGTCCCATTGCAGCACCAGGAACCTAAACTGTCTGGCATCCCCAGACCAGAGGCAGCTTCACCGAAAGTCCAGGTCCTTCACTCCCTTCTATCTTGCGGAATCCTACTCAGTCCCTTCTTTGGAAAGACTCCGTGAGATGGATCCAAACCACAACCAAAGGAGGAAGAAGACAGATTGCCCCTGCCCTGGGAGCTGAGGAGGGAGATGGAGCCCACACCCAGGACCAACGGGAAGTCAGAGGCAGATAATCCAACCTTGGCAGCTTGAGACCTCAGGCTGGGGCTGGGATGTTGGGCTAGGTTGGCAGAGTGGGTGGATCTGGGAAGCTTTCCTGAAGGGTGGGAGGGTGGATCTGGGGTCGGATCAAAGAAGCCTGGGCTAGAGCAAGGGTAGAGTGTTCTGTTGCCTTCCTGCTAGGTTAGAAGCCACCCCCATGCCCACTCTCCATTCCAAGACAGGAACTGCCTCCTCCCAGGTTTGGAATCAATTCCCTGGGACTCCTAGGAACCTGGTACCAGGGGGTCTGGGAGCTCATCAGAGGAGACTTGGCCCATGGAGACCACACTGCCCCCAGGCAGGGAGAAAGGCACACCCTGTGTGTCCTCCACTCAGGGTGGCACCTTCTCTATGCCAGCTGCTGCAAGCTCAGCTGGAAGGCTAACAGGAAATCCAGATCATCTGGAAACCTGAGCGCTGGGAATCAAGAGGCGTGAGACCGTGGCGAGGAGGTTGGCAATTGTGAAATCCAGGATCTGCTGGCTCTTTTGACCCCCCAGGGACATGTCCCTGAGGATCCCCAAGTGCCAAAGTTCCCGTCTGGATGTCTTTCCTAGGTTGGTGGAAAAGACGCAGGCAGGGAGAGATGGGGGCTTTGTCCAGACAGTGTGCGTCCTCAGCCTAGTGAACTGAAATTCACAGGCACTAGCCAGCCGGGTGCCCCCTGGGAATCTGGGCAGGCAGTGGGAGGGGGGTGCTGGTGGATCAGGAGGGGTGAAGGGGTATTGGGTTGAGGGAGGCAGGGGGACTGACTATACAGTCTCTCTTTGACAGCTAACATTTTCCAGAGCTGGCGCCCGCAGGGGAAAGGAAATCAGAGCTTCCCACCTCACACATCTTTTTCCCATTTTGTTCATGCTGCCCAGGGAAAGCCATTAGGGCTAGGTCAGTCTGGGGCCTCCCCTACCCGCCCGTGTCTCCAGCCCTACTATAAGGAGGGGTAGGTTGGTGGGGTCACTGGAAGGACAAGGCCCTAGCCTGGTGAAGGGGCCAGACTCTGAACTCTTGTATCCCTTCTTAATTCCCTCCCTGCTCAAGATGGGAGGATGGGGGCAGGGACTAGGAATCTGGGCTCCTGGGGCCCACCCTTACTCTGCTCAAATCCCCCTGCAGCTCTGATTTTGTCTCTGGGGAGTCTGGCCCACTGTCCTGGGCCTGGTCTGCAGCAAGAAGGGCCCTGGGGTTAGGGAAGCTGGTCCTTATTACCCAGCTCATGGGGGTTCCAGCCTCCTCCCTGGAGCCATTAGCACAGCCAGCTTCCATAGGAGCCCAGCTGGGGGCCAAACTACCAGGTCTTATCTGGAGAAAGTAGCTGCATTTGGGGGAAATGGGAGTGCTAAGGAGCTTTGAAGAGGTGTTCCCCCCAAGCTGGCCGATATTCCTGAATCTGATCCATCAGTCCCACTTACCCTGTGCCCCAGGGACAGTGGGTCCAATACTCTCTATCTCCATACAGAACCTCAAAGCCTAGGCCTAGGGCCCCCTCAGTCTCTTCTCTGGGATCTCACCCTTCTCCCCCACCACTCCCTACTTCTTTCCTCTTCAATCTCAGAGTCTGATTATCTGGCCCAGTGCCCACCTTCCGCAGTTCAGGCCAGAGGAGGAATGTAGCCCTGAATCAGCCTGCAGCCCTATCGACTTCTTTCTTCCTCCAAAAACTCCAGATCGTCTCAATGGACAGAGGGGTTCTGTGGAGCCTTGGTTCTTCTTCCATTTCTCATCCCCAGAGAGTGGGAGAAGAAATAACTGGGAGGGGGCTTGAACTCCCCAGAAAAAGTCTTGGGCTGGAGCGCAGGCTGTTCATCTTTTCCAGGGTTAGCCACTGTCCCCAGGTACCATGCAAACCCAAGGTCCACTCTGCCAAGCTTATCATACCTACAGCCTTCTCCCTCCTGCCTTGCGCTTCCAGGGGTTAAGGGGCCAGTGCCGAGAGTGGAAATGGCAGAGGGGTCTGGCCCTAGTCACTGCATCATAAAAGCCAGGAGTTTAACAGCAGGTCACAGGGCTGACTGGCTTCTTCATCCAGCAGTGCTGCCCTGGGGGGATTCCTTCCGGAGAGGGGAAGGGGCCACGGCTGGCCAGAGTCAGGCCCAGGGCCATGTGGCTTCAGATGTTGGCAGCTGCCACCAACAATCCCGGCCACACTGTATCCCCACCTCAGCCTGGAGGTTCTCTGAGAAGCAAGGAGGCTCTAGAGGAAGGGGGGTCAGTAGGAGAGAAGACGGAGCAGGGGCCTACGTGGGGGAAGGGATTGAGCACCATAGCAGACCGGCCAGCACATTCTGGGTGGTGGAGGCAGGGTAGAGGAACAGAAGAACAAAGAGCCCAGGCCTTGTGCAGGGGTTCTCCAGGCTCTTTGATGACTGCCCACACCTCTGCGCCTGCCCCTGAAGAGGCGAACAGAGCCAGGGGCCTCTCTCAGGGGACAGAGATTCGATCTCCGGACACGTCTTCCACCAGTGCACCCCCAGCTCCTCCTTCCCCCCTCCACTGCTCGGCCTGCCCGGCTCAGTGCACCCAGCCCAGCCCTGAGGAGAGCGTTGGCAGATGGAGCTGGGAACCAGGTAGCAGAGCCAAAAACAACAGAGGAGCCGCCTGGCTGCCCGGGTGCCTGCAGATTCCCCTGGTCTAACTGTGATCCCTCCTGGCACAGGCAGCCCCCTCCTCGCATTCTGTGCTTCTGACCCCACCTGCCTCCCCCTTTGCCAGGGCCCCAGGGCTGGCTCCGGAGCGCTCGCTGTTCCTTTGAGTCTGGCTGCCCCTGCCCCCATCACTCAGATTCTCTGACCACACCTTCCCTAGTTCCCAGGATCTCTCTCCTGTGCCCAGATGTTCCTGGGAATGAGTTGCCTCTTTTCTATTCTCTGACTCCCAGCTTGCACTTTAGCTTGCTGGAAGCTCTTTTTTTGGTCTTGCATCTATCCTGTTGCAATGGCAATTTCATTTGGGGAGGATCAGAGCCGGGCCTTAACAGATTTGAAAAAGGCTGGGTCCTTAAGCCCAAGGAGACACACGAATGGAACATTTCCTTCAATGTTGAGGATTAGAGCAGCCCTGGAGGCAGGATGCTTAAGTCTATGCTCGGTGCTGCACGGAATCCTGAGGGCTCAGGGAGGCCAGGAAATACAGCTGTCCGGCCCAGGGGAAGGCCCAGCACCCTCTATAGAATTCCTGCTTCCTTTGCGGTCCCTACCCTGTATGGCAGAGACCTAGGTGTCCAGCCCCACCTGGGTTTAATTTCTACATGACTCTCAGCCAACAAACTCTCTGATCCAGCAGATGTAATAACACTGCGCAGGGTGAGGCCCTTCTACAAGTGCTGCGTTTGGCTGGAGAATCTCCCCGTCCCCATTGGGGGTGAGGGTGAGGGGTTCACAACACTCCCACTCTTGCCATCACTCCTCCCCCACTCAGCCTCAAGGGAATGATAGAGAGAGGTGGGGCAGCCTCCTCTTCCCAAGCCCCCCAGACCCCTCAATCGTGCATACATCTACATCCACTCACACTCATACTCTTGCAACCATTCAGGAGCCTGCCCATCTGCATTCCTTCTGCAAAACCAGCCATTTTCCACATAGCCACACTGCAATGGGAACAAAGCTCCAGAATGTTTCTTTCCTAACTCTAGCTTGTCTGTTTCTTCCTCACCCCTATCCTGCCTCTGCTCCCCCACCTTTTCTCACCAATCTGGCACCCCCCCCAACTTGAGTCTCCAAATTCCTGGGGGAGCCCCAAGAGAGGTATGACCCAGGCTCCTAGAAAGGGGAACGCATTGCCCCAGGCAGATCTGCAGCAGATTTGGTAATAATTAAAAGGCCAGCGACATTAGGAAATTCCTTCTCCTTATGGATCCCGGCGGGAAATTAAAGCCACTTGTGTGTGACTGAGTGAGTGATGCTGGCTAAGCTCCTCCCCATCACCTGGTTCCAGGGCTCTAGCCACTACCCCTTGCCCCTAGGTTCCCCCAGCCTCCTCTGTTAGGCCCCTTCCCCAGTGCCCCAGCCCTCGCATCCCACTACTCCCCAACCTCATGCCCCCCAACCCCCTTCCCCTGCATTTTTTCCTAAGTATCCCTTACACATGTGCCTCCATGCTCCTATGGTAACAGGGCTGCTGGAGGCTGAAACCTCCAGCCTGGCTGTTCAGCACCATGCTCTGGACCCTCTGCCCAAACTCTCTTAGCCAGGGTTGGGGTGCAGGGGCTGGAGCTCAGGCCCAGAGCTGCCAAACCACAAACACTCACATCTGGAAAAAATTCTCCTCCCAGCCCAACTTCCCTTTGTCTTACTTCTGTCTCTTTGGTAATTCTGGCTGCCTGGCCAGTGGGGGGTGGGGGTGGGGTGGGGTGGGGTGGAGGGAGTGAGGAAGTGGAGGGAGGGGAGTGGGCCCAGGCTGGCCTGCCTCCACCCCAAGGAGCCTCCACCTCCAACTCATCTAGTTCCGTCAGCCAGACCACATCCCTCCTCTGTGCTCCTGTAGGTCCAGGCCCCCCTCATCCTGCTGACCATCTTTTGGGTGAGGTTTCTACATCCTTGGTCACAAGCTTGCGGAGGAGAGGGTCAGCCCTGGCCCTTCTTTTTTGCAGTAGGAGAGATGCCTACTGAGGAGGAGACTGGACTCTTCTGGCTAGGGGCTCAAGAAGGCTGGAGGGGAGAGGGACAGGCGACCTGGATGTAAGAGGCAGAGGGCAGTGAGGGGGCAGGAGAGGCAGCAGGAGTCTGGTTTCTGCCCTGTTCCCTCCCCCAGCCTCTCCTCATCCCCTTGGCTGGGAGCCTGATTTCACTGTCAAAACCTAATCCCCCTCCCTTTACCTACAGCGAAGCTGCAGAGGAATGATGGGGGAGGAGCAGTGCCTCAACCCCAAGCCTTAAGCACCCCCCAGGGACCACCCCTTCCCTCCACCATCTCTGCTTTTGTCTACCCATCTTCCCAGAGCCCGCTGCCCCCTCACTTGCAGAAGACCAGTCCAACCCCCACCCAGCTCCCCACAGTTAAAGTCTCCTACACAAAACCTGGAACCCTAAAACCAGGCTGAAGCCTCCAGCTCCTTTTTCAGAATTGACATTGGTTTTTGAGGGGGGGGAGCGTCAAAAAGCCCTTTCTTCAGTCTAATCTCCATCCTTCCTGTGCCAGAGTCACCCTAGTTTCATTATCTTCCCCTGCTGCTGCTGCTGCTGCTGCTGCTGCTGCTAAGTCGCTTCAGTCGTGTCCGACTCTGTGCGACCCCATAGACGGCAGCCCACCAGGCTCCCCCGTCCCTGGGATTCTCCAGGCAAGAACACTGGAGTGGGGTTGCCGTTTCCTTCTCCCCTACACACCCATTATTCAGAAGTTTTCCTCTTTACAGCACAGAGAGCTCCAGAGTGTTCTCCAGTCTTTGGTAAATCCTCCAGCCCCTTTCCGCTGGCTCTCCTCCACGGGGGTCCTCCCCAACTAAGGCCCCTAACTTCCTAGACTGTTCCAGAGCTCTAAAGGAAAGGGCCTAGAATTTCGCAGAGCTGGTCCTCTGCTCCACCCTTGGCCACGCTGGCAGGGTGGGGCCAGGGATGGGACCAGATGTGGGGATTTTTCTCCCCGCCTCGGAAGAAGGTGGAAGGACAGCTCCGGGAGCGCGGCGGGGCTGGGGGTGCGTTAAGGGCATCGGGACCACGTGCACCGATCCGCCGAGGGCAGCGGGGCCGCAGCGTCCCTCAACTCGGAACAGGCCCCCGGGTTCCACTCGCTCAGGAGTAACGTATTCCCCAGGCCCGACCCCGCTCCTCTGCGGTCGGCGGTCTACGGGCTCCTGGCCTGTCTCCGAAGCTCCCTGCCTGACTTCCATTTCTGTTTGTCTCCCGGCCCTCTCCCTCTTGTCTCGCCCACTCCCACTTGGGTCTCCGCGTGGAGCCGTGCCCTACCCCCCTCCTTTGATCTCCCACTTCAAAGCCGCTCGCCGAGGGGCGGCCGCTCCTTCCGCCGTTTTACGGCTCGGAATGGTGACACCTGAGACCCTGCTCCTCCCCTTCCCGGGGCACCCAGCCCCCGCTCCCCCGCCCCCTCACCCGGAGGTGGCAGCTCGGCGCGCCGGGGGCTCAGCGCCTCTGTCCCCGCCTCCCCTCCCTGCCGCGTACCGCGATCCCCTCGGGGGTCTGGGGCGCAGAGCGACAGAGAAAGCGCCTTAATAAAGAGCTCGTGTCAAGTGATTGGCTGTGACCTCTGCCCTTCGCAGGCTCGAGCTCAAGGCTCCTGTTTAACCCTTCGAAGCCCGCCCAATTCTTTAAGAGGAATGAGTCTCCCTGCGCCAACTTTCAGCCCACCAGGCACTACTGGAGCCCGAAACCCGGGTGGGGAGTCTAGGGCGGGGGGCGGGGGTGAACCCCCTCCCAGCGTCTTCGAGTTGTTCCAGCAGGGGGTGCCCTTGCCTCACTTAGGTGCCTGGTCCCTGAACCCCAGGACTCCCCAGGCTCTCTCGAGTTCGGAGCGGTCATCCTGGATCCAGCTTCAGCGGAGCGGAGCTCGGCCGCCCCAGCTCCGACTCGCGAGTAGTTCACCAGCTGGTGGTGTCGCCGGGTGTCCGGCGCCAAGGAGCAGAGTGCACAGTGTCAGGTTGGGGAGGGATGGGGAACAGGCGAGATGCGACCCTGCGCCTCGGACTGCAGACGTGAGACCCCAGCCTCTGTGCCCCGGACCCGGCGCCCTCTCTTCTCGGTTGAGAGCCCAATCCTAGGTCTCGCCCCCCGTCCGCCTCCTCATCCACCCACCGGCGCGGGAGCCAGCAATCTCGGGCCCCCTCGGCGAATTTTGGACCCGCCCATGGGTCTAGATCCAGAGGCCGTAGTGGGGGTGGGGGTGGGACGGTAATGAAGGGACCGGGCTCAAGGCCCCCACAGGTGGGGAGGCGGGCGGGACGGGAGGCGGGGCCACCTCGTTGTGGGGCAAGGGCGGGTCCGCGAAGGGTATAAAAGCTGTCCGCACAGGAGCCCAGGCCGGCTTTAGGGTTGTCCTCGGACGTTCCCGGTTTCCTGAGTCCTGCAAGGCGGCGGAGACATCTCTTTTGAGTAAAAGACTCAGCGTCCAGTGCTCCAGCGGAAAGATCTAAGGGGTCCGCCACTAGCGCCGCCACCATGCCCAACTTCTCTGGTAACTGGAAAATCATCCGATCGGAAAACTTCGAGGATTTGCTCAAAGTGCTGGGTAAGGAGATTTTTGATCTCCAGAGAGAGGAGAGGGGTTGCCGAGGCATCGGAGGTGGGTATGAGAAAGAAAGGGAAGCTGGAACCAGGGCGTGGGAAGCTGGGCGCCTACATCCCCAAGAATAGGGGCCAGACGCCTGGGTCCTGAGGCGCTGGGCCGGAATACCTAAATCCTTCTTTCTCCGGCGGGACGCCCACCGGTGCCAGCTGCTGCGGTGACTCAGCCTCTGAATCAAGTAGAAACCAGAAGCACGAGGTCGGTATCTCTTGGGGTGAGGCAAGGGGGTTCTCCACTGTTCAAAAGCTGCACACACTGCGTCCAGTCTGAGTGCCTGGGTCTCTACCCAACCGAATCCCCCGGAGGCATTCCTGCCTCCTTCTCCTTTGCCCCTGCAGGTAACCCAATCTCCGGGGGCAGATTCCTTACCTCTTTGCCTTGGGTTCCGCCTACTAGGTGATCCGTCACAGCAGGGCCCCCAGATTCCCTTTTCTTCCCCTTTCAGAACTTTTCCACTGTGCTCCCCCCACCCTCCATCTGTGAGACAAATATTTTCCTACAGCGAGCAACTAGAGTCCTAAAATCGCTCTGGATAATTATCACTTTCTTAGATTTCAACAAATGGCTTCGTGTGAAACCCCAGCCACCCCCTCCTTTTTGGAAAATCCGAGTTCTCCTCTCCCTCCCTCCCTCCCTGGAGAGCCGGGCTGCAGCCCAGCTGGTTAAAGGTGGACGAAGTTGAATCTACCCAGACTGCCTGTCCCAACTCCTGTGTGCCCTCCAGTGTCTGGGGTTTGGGTGGCCGGGGGAGCAGGAGGGCAGAGAAAGCCTGGACTCGCTGAGGAGAGAGTTTTGAAGAAACACGGAGATTAGTCAAGAATTCAGCGACTCAGAAGCCACCTGGAAACCTGGAGCCCTCCATTTCTGGCCTGAACAGACTCTGCCTGGACTGGGCAGAGGGCACCCTGCATGGGGCAGGGAGCTGTAGAAATGAGTTAGGAATGAGGAAAGGTCTGGAATGCTGTGAGGAAAGCGAGGATTTCCCCACCCTGCCTCACTGTTCTTCTTGCAATCTGACCACATATTCCTCGGAGTCCTGTCAACCTTTCTTGCTCTACCCTTGTTGAAATGAAAGGAGAAAAGTTTTCCTTTTGGAAAGCCTGGATGCCGTTCCCTGCCCCGTCGTCTCTGGATGCTGGCCCCTCTCCCTAGTGAACGAAGCAGTGGACTGGAGCACCCCCAGGCCCCAGCTGGAGGATTAGATCTCAAGCCCAACCCTGTTGTCTGTCTGTCTTCAGCCTGTTTGTACTCCCTGTGGGGTCTCTCAGAGCCACGTGCCCTCCTCAGGGCTTGCTGAGGGGACAGATTGAAAACAGACCCATTAGACAAACACGGTCCTGAATCAGCCAAGGTCAGCTGAGCCTGGCCCCAGCACCACAGGCACCAGAGGCCACAGGAGGGGTGTCCCCTCTGAACCTAGCCTTGCTTCCGCAGGAACCTCAGTCCCTTCTCACTCCTCTTGGTCCTATTCAAGGGTCTCTCCCCTGGGGAGGGATGCTCAGGTATTTGGAGGATACCTGTCCCTTCCCTTGTGGCTCAGCTGGTAAAGAATCTGCCCGCAATGCAGGAGACCCTGGTTCAATTCCTGGGTGGGGAAGATCCTCTGGAGAAGGGATAGGCTACCCACTTCAGTATTCTTGGGCTTCCCTTGTGGCTCAGCTGGTAAAGAATCCTGCAATGCAGGAGACCTGGGTTTGATCCCTGGGTTGGGAAGATCCCCTGGAGAAGGGAAAGGCTACCCACTCCAGTATTCTGGCCTGGAGAATTCCATGGACTGTATAGTCCATGGGGTCACAAAAAGTCTGACACGACTGAGCGACTTTCACTTCTAACTCACTGCACTTCTTCGTCCCATCCAATATGATGGTCAGGGCACATAGCTTCCCAGGTGGCACTAGTGGTGAAGAACCTAACTGCCAATGCAGGAGGTGTAAGAGATGCAGGTTCGATCCCTGGGTTGGGAGGATCCCTGGAGGAGGGCATGGCAACCCACTCCAGTGTTCTTGCCTAGAGAATCTTGTGGACAGAGGAGCCTGCGGGTTATGATCCATAGGGCCACAGAGAGTTGGACACGACTGAAGCAACTTAGCACACATGCATAGCACATAGCTAGCAGCTCCTGTTTCTGTAACGGGAAAGCTAATTGTTAGATAGCAGGATGGACTTCCCAGGTAGCACCAGAGAGTGAAGCAGTCTGTTCAAGGAGTTGGAGCAGGATGTGTCTCTTTTCCCAGATCAGTTTGTCTTAGAAACCTCAGTCATTGCTCCCTGGTCCCAAGAGATCAGCAACCAAGAAGTGGGCCCCTGGGCTCCCGAGGGACAGGCCTTCCTCCTACTCCCTTCTGCCTGCAGGAGAGTGGGTCTGTGCTGGTGCCAAGGGGAAAGGGGATTTGTTTCTCTAGGGATCCAAGTCTGGAGGAGAGCAGGGGGTCTGGCTCACATCAGGGGAATCCCAGGCCACTCACCTGGCCCAGCCCAGTTTGGCCCCTCATCCTTACCCATTGTTTCCCAGAATGGTTCTGTTCCAGTTCAGGGTTGGAGGCCAGGCCAGGTGAAGCGGTGCAGGGCTTGGACCTAGGCCCCAGCTAGAGGTGCCTCCTGGCCTGCTTGACTTCCTGGCAGAGGGCTGCTCTCTCCGGCTACCCCATTCCTTTTAAATAACTAGGGAGAGGAGAGAAGGGGTCCAGTCTGGGAAAGGACAGGGGGACAGGCACAGGGACTCTGAACCCACAGAAGCTGAATGAAAAGACCTGGGCCCTGAAGTAGGGTGGGTGATCCTGGAGTCGGGGTACATCACAGGAGAGGAGGGGAGTGTCCCTTTCTGTCCCTTGAGGGGAGAGGGACGTAGATGTCTTCCAGGAGGGCAGGTGAACAGGAAGGAGTCTGATGCATGGAACTTTGAGCCCCAACTCTGGCTTTTTCTTTGCCTTCCTTTGATCAGTAAAAACAACAACAATAAGACTAGCTACTGTTTGAAAACTTACAGATGTGCCTGGCACTGTGTGTGCTCCAGCCTAAACACACATTGTCCCATTTGATAGGCTCTTGAAGAAGCTGTTATCTCCACTTTACAATTGAGAAATCTAAGCCTCGGAGAGGTTAAGCCATTAGCCCAGGGTCACCCAGCCTGAAGGGAGGGTGAGCCAGGTGGAAATCATGGCCTAATGGATCTTATTTCACAGCCTGTGGCTTCCCCAGGCTACAGACCATTCTGTAGGGGGACACAGCTGCCACACCCCCTCCCCTGTTGAGAATCCCTGTTCCTTCTCATTCTGGGAGGGACAGAGACTCAGCAAATCAAGGCCACCAGACAGGGGAGGTGAGTAGGCACAGAGGGAAGTGGCCCCTACTTCAGGACATGAGTAGTGAGGGCTGGCTGAGGAGGGTCTGCCCTGCACATGAGTCGGGGTGTGGACACAGTGACTCTGATGAGCCCACCCCAGCAGATGGTCTCAAGCAAGGTGGACAAAGGACCTAAAGTGAGGTGAGTGGGGCCAAAGGGAGCTGTAGCAGGCTGAAGGGACCGGGGAGAACTGACTGCAAAGCTGAGACTTGGGGATCCCAATCCAGGGCTGCTGACTCATCCAGGTGGAAGCTAGAAGCAGAAATCCCAAGGGAGGGCACTGCCTCTCTGCCCCTCCTCGGTGAATCCACCAGCCATCAGGGCTGCACCACCTGCCCTCCCTTCAAGGCTTTTTGGACACCCAGGAAGCCTCCCCCTCTTCCCAGTCGACTCACAGTTCAGCTTGCTCCTGCTGTCTCCTGGGAAGGGTATGAGGCAGGTGCCTGGAGCGTCCATCCTCTCCCCTCCCTACAGGGGTGAATGTGATGCTGAGGAAGATCGCCGTGGCTGCAGCATCCAAGCCAGCAGTGGAGATCAAACAGGAGGGGGACACTTTCTACATCAAAACCTCCACCACCGTGCGTACCACAGAGATCAACTTCAAGGTTGGAGAGGAGTTTGAAGAGCAGACTGTGGACGGGAGGCCCTGTAAGGTGTGTGCAGGGGTGGGGTCCCTCGGGGTCGGGGGGTCCGTTGCCAATGGATCTCTTCCAGTCTTTCCCTCGAGTCTCTCCTCCAGTTCCAGTGGCGAGAGTCCCTAGGTAGTGTTGGTGGGTAGAAAGGTGGCGCTTCCTCTGTCCCTCTCACGGCCTTGTCCCGGCTGTGGGCCCAACTCACCTGGCCACCCTCTCATACAGAGCCTGGTGAAATGGGAGAGTGAGAACAAAATGGTCTGCGAGCAGAGGCTGTTGAAGGGAGAGGGTCCCAAGACCTCCTGGACCAGAGAACTGACCAACGATGGAGAGCTGATCCTGGTAAGGCTTTTTCCTGCTTTTCTCCAAGCTCAGACAGAGCAAGCCCAGTGCTACCTTCAGAGATTTTCCAGGACATTCCACGGTACAGGAAATTTAAGAACAACGGTGGCTGGTCTCTCTGTCTCCTGATGGAGCTGCTGGGGCTGAACTAGGCTGTCTGTGTCCCAGGCAGTACCCTTGTGCAAATGCAAAAGGGTGTCCCTTCCACGTGGAGCAAAGGACTTGCTCTGAAAGGCCACAGCAGATCTCTGGGGGGGCGGGATCTTCCTGGCTTGGGGAGGGAGATGTAGAATGGACCCTGGGCCTCTATTGTCCTCCATCACATGATGCCCAGGCATTTTGTGAACCGTCCTGAGCCAAGAAGTAGGTTTGGACCTGGAGGCCAAGCAGAGTATTTCCACGCAATCTTCCTGCTCCCAAGCACAGGAACCAGGGGCCTCCCAGGCTAACAATGACTTCTCTCCCTTCAGACCATGACGGCGGATGACATCGTGTGCACCAGGGTCTATGTCCGGGAGTAAGCGGCTGCGCCCCCAGAGCTGCCACCGGGCCATGCTCCCTGCCTCCTGCCCCACCCCTTCCTCTAGGCTAGCTCTCCCCTCACCCCAGTCACTTCTGGGGGTTCTGGGTTGCCTTCTGCAGGGGCTCTCCTTTTATTGACCCCTCCTCTCCTCGCATATATCAACACGATGGATGGAGCCCAGATCACCGATTCCAGGATCACTCCCCCCACCCCCGCCCCAGTCCTAGCCCCAAACCCGCCCATAGCACCCTCTCTCTCCTTTTCTGCAAGGGGACCCGAGGGCCTAAGTAGGAAAGACCGGCCCTCTGTCTTCCACTCTGTCCCTGTAGCCCATACAGTGTAGAATATTTATTGGTTAATTTTATTAAAATGTTTTAGGAAATAAAACCTGTCTCTGGCTCACTGGGAAGGGGCTGAGTAAGTCACCTGAGTCCAACTTCGCCTTTGAAAGGCAGTGTGAGAGAGTCTGATGTTTCAGCAGCACTGGTGCACAGTTCACAAGGGAGAGGGAACCACCTGGCCTCCACCCTCCTCATCACCATCCCTTCCTTTGCTGCAGAATCCACGACCATCACCTTCACTCCCCCTCCTCCAGCCTCCTTTGTCCCCAGCTCTGGCTTCCAAAGTTACTAAGGCTTCATCCTCTGACTCTTAGCAGGTGCTGAGGAACTGACTCCCACCTTCTCCTGCGATGGTGACATAGCTCCCTCCTCCTCCTCTGACTGTTCCTTCTCTCTCTTCCAACCCCAATCTGTGGGCGACCCCAGGCCTGGCCTTGGCCTCCCATATGGCTCCAGATGACTCATCACCGCCCACAGGATGGCCTTGCTCTTGCCCATGTCTCTCTGTGTCTGAGACAAGCCTATCTCTGCCTTGAGATCTCTCACTCTGCCCCATCTGCCCCATCTCTTGGATCTTCCAGGCCCCTTAGGTCCTCCTCCCACGCACCTCCCTGAGCCTCCACACTCAGTTCTGTGTCTTCCCAAATTCCATCACAAGCTCTTTCACACGCCACTGCACTAGACCCTGCTTTCTCATTGCTCACCTGGTTTATTCAGCAGCAGCTCCTAACTGGTTTGCCTGTTTGCAATTCATGTTATCGCGATGTGATTGGAGCCAAGTGAGCACAAGTGATAAGAGAGGTTCAAATCCTGGTTCTTCCACTTGCTAGTTGTGACTTCAGAAAAGTTACCTGGTTTCCCTGAGCCTCAGTTATCTGGGTCATTGTTTTTAGTTGAAGTATAGTTGATTTTGGCACTGGCAGGCAGATTCTTTACCACTGCACTAGGGAAGATCCCCTGAAGTAGGAAATGACAACCCACTCCAGTATTTCTGGAAAATTCTGTGGATAGAGGAGCCTGGTGGGCTACAGTTCATGGGGTCGCAAAGAGTTGGACACAGCTTTGCACACATACATGTAGTCGATTTACAATATTGTGTTACTTTCAGGTATATAGCAAAGTGATTTTTTTCAATTTTCCATTACAGGCTATTACAAGATAGTGACTATACAGTAAATCCTTGTTTATTTTATATATGTTAGTGTGTATCTATTAACATCATTGGAGAAGGAAATGGCAACCCACTCCAGTATTCTGGCCTGGAGAATCCCATGCACAGAAGACCCTGGTGGGCTACAGTCCATGGGGTCACAAAGAGTCGGACACGACTGAGCGACTAGCACACGTTAATATCATACTCGTAATTTATCCCTCTCCCACCCCTTTCCCCTTTGGCGACCATAAATTTGTTTTCCACGTCTGTGAGTCTATTTCTGTTTTGTAAACAAGTTCGTCTGTTTTTGTTTGCTTGTTGCCACACTTTGTGGCTTACGGATCTTAGTTCCCCAACCAACCAGGGATCTAACTCTGGCCCCTGCAGTAGAAGTGCCGAGTCCTAACCACTGGGCCACCAGGAAATTTCCTATATTACTGTTTGGATGCCACATAGAAGTGATATATAATATTTGTCTTTGACTTACTTCACTTAGAATCATAATCTCCATCCATCCATGTTGCTACAAATAATACTTCATTCTTTTTTGTGGCTGAGTAATGTTCCAGCACATATACCGCATCTTCTTAGGCCAGTTGTCTGTTAATGGGTACTTGGGTTTTTTCCACGTCTTGGCTATTGTAAATAGCGCTGCTCTGAACATGGGGGCAGAGTACATGTGTATTTTTGAAATGTCTACATTTCCAGACTAGAGTTTTCATCTTTTCTGGATCTATGGGATTGTGGAATCAGTTATTTGGCTTTTAAAAAACACAAAGCAATGTAATTGAAAGGCTTACGTCCTGGGACTGGGAAGTTTCATTTGGGTCTAACTTCAGGTGTGGCTGATTCACCGACTCAAACACGTACGTCAGCCGCTCCCTCTGCATCCACATCCTGGTCTTCTGTCTGTTTGTGCACTGGTCACCTTCAATCCTGTCACGTAGAAATGATCTCTAAGTCATAGGAAATGGGTTTCATATGCCTCCAGCTAACACGGTAGCAGCTTGAGATTCCACAAGAAGTGGGACTCTCTCCCAGAGTCTTTATCTTGAACATCCTGGGATTCAGTTTGCTTCTGCTTATACCACATGACCATCCCTCGGCCCCTTGCGCTAGTTGCTGTCCACAGGGCAAGGGGCCCACTGATTGGCCAGGCCTGGACCTCACACCACACCCATGGCCAAGGAACAGGTCTGGCAAGGTGATTAACAATCCCATCAGGATCCCATGGGATGGGAAGAAGCACTTATCCAGTGAAGAGGGCTGCTATGAGTCTTAGGCTTCTAATCTAGAAAACAGCAATTCTATATAACATCTACCTCACAAGGATGTTGTAATAGTTAAATAAAATAAATCTCATTAAGTATATAGCACTTAGCAATAGTAAACTCTTGGTGTCTCTGATCTATCCTTCACAATGCTGCCAGGGGATCCTTCAAAACATATTGGGGCACTTCCCTGGTGGTCTAGTGGTTGAGAATCCACCTGCCAGTGCAGGGGACATGGGTTCTATCCCCGGCCCAGGAAGATAGTACACGCAGTGGGACAACAAAGCTTGTGCACTGTTGTAGCCACGCGTTCCGGGAAACAGACTCACTCGGAAGGACGATGCAGATAGTGGAGTGCAGTTTATTACACCTTCCGGGCCCAAGGCAGAGTCTCCTCTTAGCCAAGGACCCCGACCAGTTTTTGTGAAAACCTCATACAGCCTAAGTGTACTTGCTCAAACCCACCTCCCCAAATTCCTTGAAACTAGTCTGGACAAGGTAAAAGAGAGATATGATCAAAGTTAACTCATGATTCATGTGTCACAAGACCAGATAAACAGTGGACATTTATCAATAGGCCTGTGGTCATATCCCAAAAAAACATAATGGAATTTACCACTCAGTTCTGTTACAGAGATAATTAGCATATTCTTTTAGGCAACGGAGAGTCCAAGTACAAGTCCTGAGGCTCTTTTATCCGGGGGTCTGGTTTTCCACTGGTATGCCATTTCTACAGACACCAGGCACCACATTCAGAGTCCACTGGGAGGGTGACCACGCGTGTAGCCCAATGTTCGCAGCCTGGCCTAAGACGGAGTCCGGCTCTGTTTCCTCCTTCAGCGCTACTGAAGCTGCACTCTAGAGCCTGTACTCTGCAACAAGGGAAGCTACAGAAAAAGGGGAAGCCAGCACATTGCAGCTAGAGAGTAGCCCCTGCTCTCTGCAACCAGAGAAAGCTTGTGCACAGCAGTGAAGACTCAACACAACCATAAATAAATAAACTTTGAAAACCCCACTGCCCCCCCGCCAAAAAATAATTGAGATGGCCAAAAAGTTCATTTGCATTTCCTCTAACATTGAACGAACTTTTTGGCCAACCCAGTATGTTTTCTGTCAATCTCCTGTTAAAAGGGCTTGGGGTAGAGAACCCTCCTTCCAATGCAGGAGACGTAAAAGACACAGGTTTGATTCCTGGATGGGAAAGATCCCCTGGAGGAGGGCATGGTAGCCCACTCCAGTATTCTTGCCTACAGAATCCCATAGACAGAGAAGCCTGGCGGGCTACAGTCCATAGAACTGCAAAGATTGGACACGACTGAACTGACTCAGCACACACAACCTGTTTAAAAAACAATAAAAAAGGTACAAAATCCCCTTAGCTGCTGCCCCTCATTTTGTCCAAAATAAAGTCCAGACAGGTATTAGAAGCTTTTCAAGACGTGGCCTCTGCTTTTTCCTGCGCTGCTCTTCGGGGCAGGCCTCTGCACCCACCTCCCCTGCACGGCATGCCGCCCTCTCGCCCGGCCCTTGGCACCCAGATGCGTCTTCAAAGCCTAGCACCGCACATAGCCTGCCTGAAGGAGCCTCTCGCATCAGTGCTGACACTCAGTGGCCATGCTTCAGAGACTCTGTGTTGGCTGGGGAGCCTACTCTGTCTACAAGACCAGAGTGCCCTGGGGCAGGGCCTCCTGCTGCAGCCCGAGAGAGGCCACAGGCTGCGGCTGAGGTCAGAGCATCAGAACCAGGGGGCAAGGAGACAGTGTGCAGAGTCCCCGGGCAAGTGAGGCCCCTCTCTGAGTGTGGGCTGGGGCAGGGGAGGGGCCCGTTCATTTATTCATCCAACTATTGTTTCCTGAGAGTCTCCTGGGTGCTGAACACTCTACTAGATGCTGAGAACACCGAAATAAATAAAATGGGCAAGATTTCTGCCCTTATGGGGCATGTGGCGGGGTAGAGCGAATAGATCTCAAGTAGGAAAAGATGATTCAAAATAAATGCATCAATAAATATGCAATCACCTGTTGTGGTAAGTGCTATGAAGGAGAAGGGGAGAGGAGGAAGAGAGTGCCATAGAGAAGACCTCACTCCGAATGGGAGTGGGTAGAGTGTCAGAAGAGCAGGTGTTTTGGAGGACAAAGCGCTTAGGGACGCCCTGGAGGCCTCAGTGGGGTAGAGCAGAGGAGAAGGTGCTCTAGGCAGAGAGAATCACAGGGTGAAGGCCCTACCCACAGTTCGGGCAGTTCAAGGTCCTATCATTGGGGTGCAGGGCAGCTGGGGGCCATCAGTGACTCGATTATGGAGAGCCTGAAGAACATGAGGGCCACAGTAAGTTTTTCGTTTTTTTTTTTTTTTTTTTGGCCTGAGACTTGCAGCTTGTGGGATCTTAGTTCCTGACCAGAGATTGAACCCCAGCCCTCAGCAGTGAGAACTTGGAGTCCTAACCACTGGATGGCCAGCGAATTCCCAGCATTTCTTATTTTAAGAGCCATGAGAAGTCACTGGAGGATTTTTCTAAGGGTGTGGCATTCCATTTGTGTTTTAAGGAGCTTCTTCTAGCAGCCAGGTAGATAGATCAGAGAAACAGGGGGGTGAAGGAAAGCCATCAGGAGACTGATGAGATGCTCAGGCAGAAGGTGGAGAGAAATCTGGTGGAGGGTGCAGACTTTGAGGCATTAGAAAGGAGGAAGAAAAAGGAAGGTGTCAAGAATGGCTATCTGGGGACTTTCCTGGTGGTTCAGTGGCTAAGACTCTGCACTCCCAAGGCAAGGGTTCAATCCCTGGTCAAGGAACTAGACCCCACTTGCTGCAACCAAGAGTTCCCATGCTGAAACTAAAACCAGGTACACTGCCAAATAAATAACTTCTTTTTTTAAGATACTGCTGGTTTTTCCTGTGGTCATGTATGGATGTGAGAGTTGGACTGTGAAGAAGGCTGAGCGCTGAAGAATTGATGCTTTTGAACTGTGGTGTTGGAGAAGACTCTTGAGAGTCCCTTGGACTGCAAGGAGATCCAACCAATCCATCCTGAAGGAGATCAGCTCTGGGATTTCTTTGGAAGGAATGATGCTAAAGCTGAAACTCCAGTATTTTGGCCACCTCATGCGAAGAGTTGACTCATTGGAAAAGACCCTGATGCTGGGAGGGATTGGGGGCAGGAGGAGAAGGGGACGACAGAGGATGAGATGGCTGGATGGCATCACCGACTCGATGGACGTGAGTCAGAGTGAACTCCGGGAGTTGGTGATGGACAGGGAGGCCTGGCGTGCTGCGATTCACAGGGTTGCAAAGAGTCGGACACGACTGAGCGATTGAACTGAACTGAAGAAAACAACAAAAAAGAATGGCTGTCTAGCTTTGGTTGCTGCTTGTGCTGGTTTCAGAAATGGAAAAATGAGGAACTTCTCTGGTAGTACAGTGGATAAGAATCTGCCTGTCAATGCAGGGGTCGTGGGTTCAATCCCTGGTACGGGAAGATGCCACATGCCACAGAGCAACTAAGGCTGTGCCCCACAAATACTGAGGCCAGTGTGCTCTGGGGCCTGAGAACTGCAGCTGCTGGGCCTGCGTGCCACAAGCCGCTGCGATGAAAGGCCTGCATACCAAAATGAAGAGCAGCCCCCACTCACCACAACTAGAGAAAGCCCACACAAAGCACCAAAGCCCCCGAGCAGCCAACAATTAAAAGAAGAGGAAATGAAAACTGAATCAGGCTGGGCCTTCTGGATACTAGTTTTGTGCTTGGTTTAATCCAGAAGAGCCCTAACTCGTCAGCCTGATCCCTTCCTTTATCTTCTTTCTGCATCGCCTCCTCCCCTCCCACCCCATCCTTGACTCTGGTTCTGTCTGACCTGCATCCAGTTGCTGGCTCCCCAGCCTACCCATCCCCCCTCAACCTGACTGCTCATTCCCACCCTGGAGAAACCTTTCTTCCAGCCTTTCCTGCACCTTTCCCAGGCCCTTGTGGGTGGAGCTCTGTCTATCTGTTTGGCGCATCTGCTCTTGTTTCTCTGCCTAGTTTGTCTCTGGATACAGCTGTTGAAAATCTCAGGGAGAAGACACATTTCTTTTTCCCAGATCTCGGAGGGCAAGTACTGGGTCTCCCCCCTCAGAATGGGGGTTCTCTGGAAACAGTAGCGATTTATCTACCCTGCGACGGGGGGCCCCACTTTGGGCAGGCCCTTCCTCCTGGCTCTGCTTCTCCAGCACTTCCCTGCCTGCCAGCCTGAGATGACAAGGAAGTTACAGCCCTGGACACAGGAGATTGGATCAGGGAGTGGCCACCTCACCCATCTGGCCCAGCCCAACCTGTGAGAAAGTCCCTCTAGCTTTCCCTCCCACCCCAAGGCCTCTTGGGCTCCTCTTCCGTTACCTGCCCGTATTAGTCAGTGGTGCATTTGAGGGAAAAGGCATAGGAGCCTCCACCTCCTGCCTGTATCCTGAAAATTCTGTGAAATCTCTGTGGGCAGAGTCTTCTCGAGAGTCCAAGCTTCTCAGAGGGGAAGGAGAGGGTGAAACCTCTGAGGCAGCTACAGAGGGGCCTGCCTGGGTCACTGAGCCCCCGCAAGGGTCAGGACAAGCAGAGCCCAAGAGGAAAAGAAGGCAAAGACAAGGGAGGGTGTGTGTGTGATTCTCTCCTGGGGTCGGCGCTGCACTCAACCCGCAGGGGCACTGATGGGCACCGAGACAGTCTACATCAACATCTCAGGGAAACTGAGGTACACAAACACACAGACACACACGCACACACCAAGAAACAGGAGCATGGAGCTGAGAGAAAGGCCTAGAAAGGCCTCAAAACCAAGAGAGGCAGGACACAGCTGAGACCAGAGAGGAGAAAGCTCTGGGGAAGCCAGGGCCCGGGGTACCGCTGAGGCCCCCAGAACCTAAGGGCAGCTCTGTGCCCATGTGTGGCAGGAGGAGCCAAGTTACTCCACATGGGAGGGACTGGCAGAAGTGGGGCCACAGACAGGAAGCCTTGAGAGAGGAGCAGGGAGGAGGGGAGAGGGAGAGAGAGGGAGGGAAGGGAGGAGACCAGGGGAGGGGAAGACAGGAGAAGGCAGTGGGCAGGGATAGGAGGAGATCTAGGCTGGAGAGGGCTGAGATACTCAGGAGGAGGGGAAGAGGCTGGGAAGAAAGGGCCCCAGGGCTGGGGGTCAGAGGAGAGGAGGCATGCTGGTCAGGGCCTCTGACCCCAAGTCCCAACAAAGGTCTGCATAAGGACCACCACAGGCATAAGATGGATGGGACTGGGGCCTCCAGGCCCTTTGTGGCAGAGGATTAAAGGGAGCAGGCTCTGAGGAGAGTCCTTCAGAGTCCCCCCCCTCTTGTGGGCTCCCCTACCTACTCCTCTCCACAGTGACCTCAGGACCCTTCAAGTGTCAGCAGAAAGGGAGAGACTGGGGTGGCAAAGTCGGAGAGGAGTCCAACCAGGTATTTCTCTTGGCTGGGCCAGTCATACCTGAAAAAGATGAGGGACAGGGTAGCCGGACAGCCAGGGGACCTGGGAAAGTCCTTCGGCCCATCTAGAATCTCCCTGAGCCAGGTATCGAACCTGGGTCTCCCGCATTGCAGGCAGATTCTTTACCGTCTGAGCCACCAGGGAGGCCCAGAAAGTGATTCCATCATGTGCAAATAAGATGCAAAAGCGATGCCTATGGAGGTGCCAGGAGGAGTCTGGAGATTAAGATGGCTGCTGTAGTGAAGGTCAAGGGTCCCGGGGTCAAGTCTTCCCACCTCTCCTTCAGACCTGCTGCCACCCTCCTGACCTCTTGGCTTCTTCCTGTCCTTGTACCCCTTGGCGCTGTCAGTCGAGAAACCAGTTCTGTTCCTGCCCTGGATAAAGATCTCTGGGCTGGGCTCTTCCCAGGCGGAGGCAGAAACCTGGCCGGCTGACAGCACCCCCACTCCTAGCCTGGGCTGTTAAGAGCTCCCTACCCCAGGCCCACCTGAGGTCGGCCTGGCCCTTTCCTCACCATCCCTCCCACAGTCCAGCCCCACCTTCCTTCCCAGCCCCATACCCACTCAAAGAAAAGTTCTCAGAGTGGGAGCTTGTAGGGGGCAGAGTCCCTCCTTTGCCTTCTTCCTTGGGTCTCCCATCCACACTCCCCGTTCTGTTTGGGCTGGTGGGGTTTGTCTCTACCCTGGTCTTCCTCCACGCCCCACCCGCTCCCCACTGGACCATGGCAGGAGCTCCCAGATAGCAGGCTCAGCCCCTTGCCCGGTCACCGGCACCAAAGGAAGCAGGGTGAGATAGGGTTGACCCCACTTAACCCCAGCCCCTGGTCTCCTCTTGAGCCATCATTCATGTCCCCTGACATTCTCGTCCTTTTCTCGTCCCCTGGAGCCGCCTGTCCCCACTCCTCCAACTGGAAAGGACTTTAAAAGGTCATCTCCATTCTTCTGCCTCCTCATCAAACGTCTGCCTGACCTCTGCCCCTACCCAGCACTCTAGAAACCCTATTCCTCCTGTCCCAGCCCTCCACAGGGTTGGGCAGACTCTCCCAGCTTCCCCCAGGGCACTTGCAGGGAAGTGGAAGATCCAAAAGTAGAGAAGAAGGCAGTAGTGGCAGCCATCGGGGTGATCTGGGGAGGTCTGGGGGAGCCTGGACTCAGGTCTCAGCTCCCACCCCCACTCCTTGAGGTGAGCAGGTGTGGTCAGGTCAGGCTGGGATTCAAGCTGGTGACTCAAGCTGGAGCGGCCCGACAGCTGCACGGTCCTCGGCGGTGAGCCCTCCCTTCCGGCCGCCGCGAGGTGGAATCTTAGAAGCTGGGAACTCAAGAACCAGAGCACAGAGTCCCAGAAGGAAGGGCCTTCAGGGATCATGCCTCTCCTTTGTTCAAAAAGAAACTGAGGACCAGAAAGTGGTATGGCCCGCTTAGGGGGTCACTCAGGCAGCAGGGGAATTGTTGGTCCTGGTAAGAGGGGGATGCCTGATCCCCACAGATGTCAGCTCGACCCCTCCACACCCTCTTTCTCCACAGCTGGGGACGTGGGTGCTCCAGGGTGGAGAGGTATTACGCTTCCCCTTTGGCTCTCCTCCATCTCTCACCCATGAGGGGGACAAGCCTCTGCCCCTTGCTGGGCCTCTCCTCTCCTTCCGGGCTGAAGATTGCGAGGCCAGGACAGGTGTGGCAGGCCATCAGCCTCAGGTGGGGGATTACGGGCTAAAGTTTCAGCAGGAGCCTAAGGGGAGGGGATCCTTCCTGGGTTCAGCTTAGAGCTGCCCGGGGAGGGACAGTCTCCTTCCTTGGCCGGGCTCTGGGGTGGGACACTGGAGTTTCCTCAGAGGTCTGATCATCCAGCTCCGATACATCTCATGCCACCCGGGGGGTTGCACCAAAGTGTAAGGAGACCCAAGGGCCAGATGGTCCTCCTGTTGGGTGAGCTATGGCACAGGCGTCATCACTGTTTCCGCAGATGCTGACAAAGGCAGGGCCCGGGCCCGGCCTTGGGAAGATGGGCGGCATTTATTTCCTTGATAAACATTTACGGAGCATTAGCTATGTGCCAGACCCTGTGCTGAGCAGGGTCAATGTAGTCCTGGATTTTCAACCATCCTCTCATCCACTGAGGAAATATCCTCTGACCTTCCCTTAGGTGCCGAGCACATCATTCTGGCTGCTTGACCTCAGTTCCGCAGCCAACATGGAGCCCCCACAGCAAGCTCTGTGGGACAAGGTGTCACAAGGGAGGGCCCTCTCTTCCCATAGCCAGCCTCTGCCATCCTCAGGCTGCCTGGGTCTCAGTGTCAGCCCCTTTCCTCGAAGCTGTGTCTAGAAGCTAAATCTTTCAGTAAAACTTTCCTGCAATTGTCCTTCTGTCCTCACAGCCCCGACTCAGGAATCAGACAAGGAAACAGAAAGGTGAGGTCATCCTTCCAGTAATCTGTGTTAAGGCAAGAACATGGGTCACAACCCAGCTGAGTCCCAGCACTTAACAGAACAGGAGAGAGTCCCCCTCCCACAGTCCACTTTGGCTCACTCCTTCTCTTGCCCCCATTCCTCCAGGGAAGTCCTTCCTAGAGGCTAACTGGAGTGCCTCCTGCTGTAGCTCTGACTCCTCACTGGCAGCTGGAACCCAGAGGACAGGCTCCTTCCCTCAAGCGGGCTCAGGGACTGGCAAGAGGAGCAGTGTGGGCACTCCCCCGTGGGCACTTTCTCCACCTCTCTCTTCTCTCTTCTCCACTCTGATCCTTTCCCCTTCCCTCCTCTCTCCTCAGTCCCGGACTCCAGCTCCTGGCTGCGTGCCAGCATTGTTCCTGCCTGGCTCCCCGCTCCCCTCCTCCTTCCCTCCCTGCCCCCTCCAGCCAGACCAAGGGGCACCGGCCTGCCCAGTCCCTGCCCACCCCACCCCCCCCCGCGCCCCGTAGCCCCAGGCTAGAGGGTGGGGGTGAGACGAGACCTTTCTGGTTCCATCCTCTGCTTCCTCGTTGCTCTGCTTTCTAGTCCCCACTGACGGCTTCTACTCTGCCACAGAAGCCTGGAGAGCTTGGATTACTCAGGGGCCCTGGTTATTTTTAATGCCCTGGGCTCGGAAGATAAATATACCTCCCCTCCCCCCAGCTGCCCGAGACAGACCGACACCTCCTCCAGATTCCCTCCTTCTCCCACCATTTATCCAGTCTCCTCAGACTTGATAAATGCCTTCCCCTGACAGTCCCTCTTAGTGGGTCTCCCAGCAGGAAGACAAGTTGACCCCCAAACCCCATAGATGAGGTGGGAGGTGTCCTGGGTGTCCTGGCTCCACCTAGTGGCTTCTTGAGCCATCACCCCCAGCGCGCCCTCAGGAGGCTGCAGCAGGCCTCAGAAAGCCCTGGGAAGGAGGCTCTGTCCAGGAGTCACTCCTTGGCCCCAGCCTCCGCCCTTGGACCCCTCTTCTACTTGACCAGGTGAGGGGCCGGTGGCCAAGAGCCCACTGCTTCTTCCTCTCCCTTATCCCACTTCATTTCTTCTTGATCCCACAAGGCAGAAAAGGTCTTCCTGGAATTAACTTTCAGGCCTCTTGCTTTGGCTCAAAGAACTGAACTCTGGCAGGGAGTTCCCTGGTGGTCCAGTGGTTAAGACTCAGCGCTTTCACTGCCACAACCCTAGCTCAATCCCTGCTTGGGGAACTGAGATCCCACAAGCTGCTCAGCACACCCAGGAAAAAATAAAACAACTGACAGAACAAAACAAAACAGAATAACTGACAGTTGTTCCTGGCTGGAACTGCAGCTTTCCAGAGAGGACATGGGGGGGGGGGGCGGCGGCGCGGGTGCCTGGGGTCAAGACAGACTGTTTTTCATTCTTGAAGTGTTGGAATCCCCAGGGTTGAAGAAGCCACCAAGGTCCTCTAGGACAGAGCCCAGAATGGATCACCCTAGAGTGTCCTGTCCCCCAATAACGGGGCTCACACTCCATCTGGTGGCAACTTCCTCCAGGACAGAAAAAAGTCCTGTGGTCACCTCCTTTGTCTGGGCTGGCATCTGGGCCCATAGCTTCTACCCATCAGGTCTGGTTCTCATTTCTGGGCCCCCTAAGAAAAGTCTGGGCCCTTTTACCCAAGAGCCCTCAGCCCCTCACACACTCCATCAATAAAGAATTACCTTATGCACAGAGGCGCACCTCTCCATTCCCCTTACATCTCCTCCCTTCTCCCCAGAGGGAACCACTATCCTCTCCTTTTTTATTCAAACCATTATTTTGCCTTTCAAAAATATTTTTACTACATATGTGCATATCTCTAAATAACACATGGTTTACTGTGCAGGTTTTACTGCAGCTTGCTTTTTTCTCTTAACAAGATGTTTGTGAGGTTCATCCACATTTATGCATTTTCACAGTTGCATAGAATGAACACACCTCACAACTCTGGAAAATTTAATAACCTGATTAGTACCAAGACAATGTGGAGCAATGGGAATTCTGTGCACTGTTGGTGGAGAGTAAGCTAGTATGCCCACTGTAAGAAATGGTGTGGCGGGAATTCACTGGTGGTCCGGGGTTAACACTCCATGCTTAGTCGGGATCAGACAAGCCTCACTACCAAAACAAAATGAAAATCCACTGATGTGACGGTGTCCAGTGGAGGTGAAGATGTGCCTTCCCTCCCAGCAGCGATTTCCTTCCAGTTGGCTCCCAAGAGAACAGGATGCACAAGCACACTAGGAGACCCAGCAAAGAATGTTTGCAGCAGCATGGGGGGTAACAACCCAACACCCCTCAGCTTAATCACTCATTCATTCATTCCACAAACATACACTGAACGCCTGTTGAGGATCAGGTGCTTGGACAGACGGAGGGGTGACCTCTCTGTGCTCAGGTAGGGTGGGTTATTATCGCCCCCATTTTACACATGAGGAAGCTGAGAACCAGGGTAAGTGTCTCTCCAGGACTCAAGTCTGCCACCAGAGCCTGCACTCTTTTTTACAATTAACTAATTAATTTGTCTGCATTGGGTCTTAGTTACAGAACATGGAATTTTTCATTACAGTGCATGGATTCGCTAGTGGTGGTGCCTGACCCTAGCCCTAGCCTTAACCTTGACCCTTGTGCTGTGTTTACTGAAGCCCACGCACTCTCTGCTTCTGGCAAGCGGGTTTAGTTGCTCGGGGACATGTGGGATCTTAGTTCCCTGACCAGGGATCCAACGAGCGTCCCCTGCACTGCAAGGTGGATTCTTAACCACTGAACCACCAGGGAAGTCCACAGAGCCTGTGCTGTTAGCAGTCTTGCCACTCAATGGGTACATTATGGAGTGTCTGTGCCCCTCTTCAGAGGGGTGCCCAGAGCCAAACTCAGCTATGGAATGTGGCCAGACCAACGTGGGTTTAGACAATCAGTCAGCAAACACCGGAGGGGACCTCAGTGCAGGTAGGGCATCAGGTACCGCCAAACACAGATGGCACCTTCCGTGTCTGTTCTGGGATTCCAGCTCGGTCCCAACCCTGGCCCCAATTCCACACACACACACACACACCCGGAATATTACTCAGCCATAAAAAGGAACGAAATGTGGTCATTTGTAGAGACATGGATGGACCTAGAGACTGTCCTACAGAGTGAAGTAAGTCAGAAGAGAAAAACAGGACTTCCCTGGTGGTTCCGTGGATAAGAATCCGTCTGCCAATGCAGGGGACGCAGGTTCCATCTCTCGTCTGAAAAGACTCCACATGCCGTGGAGCAGCTAAGCCCGTGTGCCACAGCCACCGAGCCCGTGCACTGCACCCACTGAAGCCCATCGCCCAGAGCCTGTGGCCTGCACTGGGCAACGAGAAGCCACCATGGTGAAAGGCCTGTGCACCACAGCGAAGAGCAGCTCTGGACTGCCGCAACTAGACAAAGCCCTCTGCAGCAATGAGGACCCAGCGCAACCGACAGGCAAGTGATTTTTTCAAAAGAGAAAAACAAGTACCATATGTTAACGCATATATGTGGAATATGAAAATAAATTGGTGTAGATGACCTTATTTACAAAGCAGAAATAGAGACAGACATAGAGAACAAACAAACGGATGCCAAGGGGGAAAGGGGGAGACGGGATGAATTGGGAGACTGGGGTTGACATATATACACTGTCAACTACAAATTGGCACTTGCCATATGCCTCGACAAGGATTAATTCATGTGCTACTGCAGCTGCTGACCTTCACCTTCAACACCCCTGGAATGAGTTCAGGGTAGAGAGCACTCAGGGGGGAAAATTGGCACGACAGGTCTTCAGATAGTTAGATATTTTCAGGAGGCATTTTATGAGCCCAATTCTTGTATCTCCCCATATCTAGAAAAGCACCAAAGTCCTTCATGTTGATGACTATTCCTCATGACTAGCAAAGCTTCCCAAGACTAGCAGAAACCTTCTGGAAAAATACGTGCTTGGTGGCATGTATTCCTTCTTCACCAGAATCTCATATGTACTGACATTTTCCTCTCTGCCTCACTGGAGCCATTTCTCAGAGCTAATCTGAGGTGCTGTCTCCCAGGCTGCAGTTCTCATTTTGCCCCCAATAAAACTTAACTCGCAACTCTCCTGTAGTGCATTTTTAAAAAGTTGACAACACTGTTGACACTATGTATAAAATAGATAGCTAAGGAGAACCTGGGGGCTTCCCTGGTGGCTCAGATGGTAAAGAATCCGCCTGCAATGCAGAAGACCTAGGTTCAATCCCTGAGTTGGGAAGCTCCCTGGAGGAGGGAATGGCTACCCACTCTAGTATTCTTCTTGCCTAGAAAATCCCATGGACAGAGGAGCCTGGTGGGTCCATAGGATCGCAGAGTCGGGCATGACTGAGTGACTAACACTTTCACTTTCAATGAGAACCTGCTGTGTAGCACCGGGAACTCGACTCAGTGCCCAGCGGTGGCCTATAATTAAAGGGAAGGAAATGCAAAAAAGAGGGGACATATGTAAATGTTTTTAGCAGATTCACTTTGCTGTACAGCAAAAACAAACACAACATTGTAAAGCAACTACAACAAAATTTTGAAAAAATACTAAATATGCATTCTAGCCGATGAGATTTCACCATGAAAGCAGTATGGTCGAAGTTTTGTATCAAATTTATTTTATCATGTATATTAAAAAAATAAAGGAATCACAAACTTGTCTGTGAAAAAAAAAAAAAAAAGTCTTCCCCACGTGGTCCTCTCTGATTCATCCTCTGACCCCACGGTGCACCCCTCACCCCACTCCTCTGCCCGCATCATCACCTTTTTTCCCATAGGGAAGTACAGGCTGAGTCAGAACTCTGAGTTCAATTTCTATTCCTGTAGTCTTGGATAGGTTACTTATGTTCTCTGGGTTGTTTCCTTTGTAGGAAATCATGAATGACAATGATAATATTACCGGCCTCACTGCTGCTGCTGCTGCTGCTGCTAAGTCGCTTCAGTCGTGTCCGACTCTGTGCGACCCCATAGACGGCAGCCCACCAGGCTCCCCTGTACCTAGGATTCTCCAGGCAAGAATACTGGAGTGGGTTGCCATTTCCTTCTCCAACCGGCCTCACTACCCAGATATAATTTTAAAAAGAAACCTTGCGCGCGCGCTCAGGATTTCCCTAGGGAATGTAGCTTTTCTTGAGGCAGTAGCGCCCCCTGGTGGCTGTGCCCCACTGCAGCCCCTTTTAATATTTTGCGGGGGTGGACACCCGAGCTGAGCCCGAGTCAGGCGACTGCTTCTTTGCAAGTTGCTCATCAAACCACAGACCCAGAGAGTCAGAAGGGAACAGCTCATTATTCTGTTCTCTATCTTCCCTCCCTGAATGACCTAGTCCATGCCCACAGTTCCCCTTATCCACTCCATTCATGCATCCTCTTTCTAAATGTGATCCCCAGCCCTGCACATTAAGCATCTCTCCCTGGGCCACCACCCCTCGCTGCCCTAGGGCCACGCCACGTGTATGGGAATCTTCCCTGCCCTCCTTCCTCTCACATCTAAGTCTTCCTGGAATGGATGCACCCTAAGTATCCTCATACTCTTCCCTCCTCTGCATCCCTAGGTTCCAGTCTCATCACCTCTGAGGTGGCAATTGCCTCCCCATCGGCCATTAGGTCATGACTGTCTCCTCTCCACCCCACCTGAATTCTATCTTTCTAAGATGCAGAGCTGATCAGGTTACCATAGGTTAAGTTTAAAACCTTTTCAAGGCTCCTTGCTGCCTGGAGGACCAAGGCCCAAACTTAAACATGCTGCAATTTCCTTTGTCCCCTCCCCACAGTTCATCATGTCAGTCAGTCAGTCAGTTCAGTCACTCAGTCGTGTCCGACTCTTTGCGATCCCATGGACTTCAGTACGCCAGGCCTCCCTGTCCATCACCAAATCCTGGAGTTTACTCAAACTCATGTCCATTGAGTCAGTGATGCCATCCAGCCATCTCATCCTTTGTCATCCCCTTCTCTTCCTGCCCTCAATCTTTCCCAGCATCAAGGTCTTTTCAAATAGTCAGTTCTTCTCATCAGGTGGCCAAAGTATTGGAGTTTCAGCTTCAGCATCAGTCCCTCCAATGAATATTTAGAATTGATTTCCTTTAGGATGGACTGGTTGGATCTCCTTGCAGTCCAAGGGACTCTCAAGAGTCTTCTCCAGCACCACAGTTCAAAAGCATCAATTCTTTGGCACTCCAGCTTTCTTTATAGTCCAGCTCTCATCCATACATGACTATTGGAAAAAACATAGCTTTGACTAGAAGGAACTTTGTTGGCAAAGTAATGTCTCTGCTTTTTAATATGCTGTCTAGGTTGGTCATAACTTTTCTTCCAAGGAGCAAGCGTCTTTTAATTTCATGGCTACGGTCACCATCTGCAGTGATTTTGGAGCCCCCCACAATAAAGTCTGTCACTGTTTCCACTGTTTCCCCATCTATTTGCCATGAAGTGGTGGGACCTGATGCCATGATCTTAGTTTTCTGAATGTTGAGCTTTAAGCCAATTTTTTCACTCTCCTCTTTTACTTTCATCAAGAGGCTCTTTAGTTCTTCTTCGCTTTCTGCCATAAGGGTGGTGTCATCTGCATATCTGAGGTTATTGATATTTCTCCCGGCAATCTTGATTCCAGCTTGTGCTTCATCCAGCCCAGCATTTCTCATGATGTACTCTGCATATAAGTTAAATAAGCAGGGTGACAATATACAGCCTTGACGTACTCCTTTCCCGATTTGGAACCAGTTCCAAATCAAGCCTCTCTACCCAGTTGCATTCTACAGTTTCCACCTCTGTCTTCCAACATGCCTATTGGCTCCCTGAGGATGAGGCTCCCCATAGTCATTTTTTAAATTCCTTCATAATATTTATTTAGTGCCTCTGGTGCACCTGGTATACAATATATGTTTTAGAAATATTATTTGAATAAATTAATATGGAAACCAAGACCCAAAGATGTGAATTGACTAGTCCAAGGTTGCATAGAGAGACAAGACTTTTTTTTCGCTCCATTTTATTTTTAAAATTTTTATTGGAGCATAGTTGCTTTACAATGTTGGGTTGGTTTCTGCTGCACAACAAAGTGAATCAGTTGTACGTATCCCTATATCCTCTCATGGTTAGATTTCTTTCCCTTTTAGGTCACCACATAACATTGAGTAGAGTTCCCTGTGCTGTACACTAGGCTCTCATTAGTTCCCATCTTATACGTGTGTGTGTGTGTGTGTGTGTGTGTGTGTGTGTGTGCGCGCGCGCGCACGCGCACGAGTGAGCGCTCAGTTGTGTTGGACTCATTGCGATCCCATGGACTGTAGCCCACCAGGCTCCTCTAGTGTATGGAATTTTCCAGGCAGGAATACTGGAGTGGGTTGCCATTTCCTCCTCCAGGGGATCTCCCCCAACCAGGGATTGAACCCAGGTCTCCTGCATTGGCAGGTGGATTCTTTACCACTGTGCCACCTGGCAAGGCCATTTTACATATTATATATCTCCCCTAGAGAAGGAAATAGCAACCTAGGCTAGTATTCTTGCCTGGGAAATCCGGTGGACAGAGGAGTCTGGCGTGTTACAGTCCTTGGAGTCAGACACGACTTAGCAAATGACAACAAAGTGTACGTATGTCCATCCCAATCTGAATCCATCCCACCTTCGCTTCCCACCTGGGTATTCATGTTTGTTCTCTACATCTGTGTCTCTAACTTCTGCTTTTCAAATGAGTTCATCTGTCCCATGTTTTTAGACTCCACATGTGTTATTAGATGATATTTGCTTTTCTCTTTCTGACTTCATCTGTATGACAGTCTCTAGGCCCATCCATGTCTCAGCAAATGGCACTGTTTTGTCCCTTTTCATGACTAAGTGGTATTCCATTGTATATATGGACCACATCTTCTTTATCCGTTCCTCTGTTAACGGACATTTAGGTTGCTTCCTTGTCTTGGCTCCTATAAAAAGTGCTGCAATAAACATTGGGGTGCATGTGTCTTTGAAAAATATTTCTGTACTTGGCCTTAGTTATAGCATGTGGGGTCTTAGTTCCCCAACCAGGAATCATACCCAGGCCCCCTGCACTGGGATCAGGGGAAGTCTTAGCCGCGGGACCACAAGGGAAGTTCCCTACATGTGTTTTTGAATTGTGGTTTTCTCCAGGTATATGCCCAGGAGTGGGATGGCTGGCTCATGTGGGAGTTCTATTTTTAGTTTTTTGAGGAAACTCGGTTATGTTCTTCATAGTGGCTGTGTCAACTTACATTCCCACCAACAGTGTAAGAGGGTTCCCTTTTCTCCACACTCGCTCCAGCATTTATTGTCTGTAGATGTTTTGATGATGCCCGTTCCAGCCGATATGAGGTACCACCTTACCCTTGTCATAGATTAGGTGAACATGGGTGTGTGGGTTTATCCCTGGGCTTTCCATCATGTCCCACGGATCTCTATTTCTATTTTTGTGCCAGGACCACACGAGAGATCAGGCTGTTTGTGCAATGCTTTTCCCTTCCTGCTTGCAGTCCCTCGGTCCCTCCCCCAGCATGGAGGATGGGGAGGCCATCTGGACTGTTTGGAGACTTAGCGAAAGGAGAAGGGTGCAGAGCCACGCCAGCCCCATCACCCCTCCAGCTAGGAAAGGAGAAAATGAAGAGAGAAGAAACATTTCTGTCTCCCGGCTCCAGCTCCAGCTCTAAGTCTCCCTCATGTGATGGGGAAGAGCAAGATGGAAAGGCAGGGCCCAGCCAGGACCCAAGGCTCTCAGGCCAAAGCCAGACTTCCCCCGAGGGGCCCTGGGCTAGCTCTCTGCTCTGCCGATCACTTCCTCAGCACCAGCTGTCTTTCCCTCTCTAGTTCTCCAGATCTCTTGGTACAGAGCTTCCCAAAGTTGTCATCTCTCTTACCATCTGGTCTCCATCCTGCTCACTTCCTTCTTCCCATCTCTTGTTGCCAAAAGACTTATGGCTCTTTGCTGATGTTACGCCTGCCACACATGTCCAGCAGGACCCATCTAGTCTCGGAAGTGGAGGGGAAGAGAGAAGGGGGATAGGGAGATAAACAGGGGGGGCCAAGTTAGGAGCGAGGCAAGAGTGACTTCTCCCGACTTCTCTGGCAGTCCAGCGGTTGGGACTCCACGCGTACAATGCCGCGGGTACAGATTCCATCTCTGGGTGGGAACTAAGATCCCACATGCTGCATGGCCAAAAAAAGAAAAAAATGGGTGACTTCCCACCCCTGCCTTAGCCTCTGCATTAAAAACAAAGAAGTGGGAGGCAGGGGAGTTAACAGAATGAGCAGCTTTAGATCTTTCTGACCACTGCCGGAAATGACACTCTGTTGTGTCTCCCTCTTTTGTCCCTTAAGGACATTTTGGCAGGCCCCCTTCTGAGACCTCCTTCTCTGAAGGAGGGGGCAAGAGACAGGAGTGACTGGCACTTATCCAGTGCTACAGCCAGACTCCCTCAGATTCCCTTGGGAGTGGTGATTCCCACAGCTTCCTGCCCATCGGAGAGCTTCTTACAGAGTCCTCTTGGCACACAGAACCTCACCTGTCCCTCTTGGTGGTCCCCTCTATTCCTAGCCACCTCTCTTCAGCATCTGTGTCTTTTACTCAGCAAGGCCCAGGGAGCAGATGAACCAGGCCCCTGCCCTAGAAGACAGCTCCCCAGAAGTGGGACGCGAGTGTGCCTCTAGTGGGATGCCCAGTCCTGAGGAGTCAGCCCCTTGAAAGGCCTCACTGACTTGCCTCGGTGGGTGTCACCTTTCCCCTCTGAGCAGAAGAGGGGAACCCACACCTGCTGTCCAGGGCTGGCCACCCTGCACTCCAGTCCTGCTGCATACAGCCTCTTTGCCCTCTGTCTCTCTCTCTCTCCTGGAGACTGGGACACGGGTATGCCCTTCCATATGGGTCTGCCAACTTTCATTAGGGTATGTACGGTGCACAGAGCCTGTTATGTTTTAGTTTGAGAACATACCTTTAATCCTGAGACATGGGTAGATTCAGAATGTCTTCATCGGGGACTTCCCTGGTGGTCCAATGGCTAAGACTCTGAGCTCCCAATGAAGGGGGGGCCCAGGTTCAATCCCTGGTCAGGGAACTGGATTCCACATGCTGAAACTAAAAGATCCTACATGCTTCTACGAAGACTGAAGATCCTGCATGCCCCAACTAAGACCTATTAAAAAAAAAGAGAAAATCTTCATCAAACCGTATTCCAAGCTGGCTTACTAACTGCTCATCTTCCTCTGGGATCAATTCCAACCTGCCAAATTCCCTCTTAAAATACTGTGTCCAGAACAATATTCCAGAAGTGGAGGGCAACAGGCGTGTCACCACTCCTGATCTGGATGCCTTACATCTGTTAATCACTTGTATCCTTCTTACTTTTTTAGGTAGCTTCATCATGGCCCTCGGTTCACGATGAGGTTGTGGTCTGCTAAAATCCCCAGGTTTTCTTTACTAGATAGACTACTCTTTCCTTATGCTGTTGATTTTTTTTTGAAATCTAAATCAGATTTTACATTTATCCTATTTAAAATTCACCTGGTTCATTGTTTCTCCTATTCTATCAAAGCCTAACTCCCATTTCCTGAATAATATGTAGACTAATATGTAGATTTAACCAATACAGTTTCTGTGATTTCATCCGTCTTTATTAAAAGTTTGTGATCTTCAGGACCAAGGACAGAACCCTGAGGGCCCAGGGAGCCCTTGGCTTTGTCATAGACGTCTCTGGGGATGGCTACTGAAATGCGTGTTTTGTTTGTTTGTTTAAATTTATTTATTTTAAATTATTATTTTAAAAAATATCTATTTATTTATTTGGCTGTGCCAGGTCTTAGTTGAGGCATGTGGGATCTAGTTCCCTGACCAGGGATCGAACCCGGGACCCCTGCATTGGCATTTTGGAGTCTTAGCCACTGAACCACCACAGAAGTTCCTTAAATTACTTTTTATTGGAGTATAGTTGCTTCGCAATATTGTGTTAGTTTCTGCTGTACAGCAAAGTGAACCAGCTATACATGTGTCAGCTATACATAACCCCTCTTTTTGGGACTTCCTTCTCATTTAGGTCACCGCAGAGCACTGAATAGGGTTCCCTGTGCTATACAGCAGGCTCTCATTAGTCATCTAGTTTGATGACTACATAGTAGATAGTACTGTAGGTATGTCAATCCCAATCTCCCAATTCATCCCCGCCTCCTTTTCCCGCTTTGGTATCCATAGATCTGCTCTCTGTAGCTGTGTCTCTATTTCTTCTTTGCAGATAAGTTCATCTGTATCATTTCTCTAGATTCCACATATAAGTGATAATGAACAATATTTGTTTTTCTCTTTCTGACTTACTTCACTCAGGATGACAGTCCCTAGATCCTTCCATGTCTCTGCAAATGGCATAACTTCATTCCTTTTTATGGCTGAGTAATAGTCCACTGTATATAGGTACCACATCCAGGTCTCCTGCATCGCAGGCAGATTCTTTACCGTCTGAGGGCTTACTGGGGAAGCCCTCAACATCCCATTGTATATCGGTACCACAGCCTCTTTATCCATTCCTCTGCTGATAGCCATATAAGTGGAGTGAAGTCGCTCAGTCGTGTCCGACTCTTTGCGACCCCATGGACTGGAGCCTACCAGGCTCCTCCGTCTGTGGGATTTTCCAGGCAAGAGTACTGGAGTGGGGTGCCATTTCCTTCTCCGGATAGACATATAGGTTGCTTCCAAATCCTGCCTATTGTAAACAGTGCTGCAGTGAACATTGGGGCTCACGTCTATTTTTTAAGTTTTTATTTGTTTATTTTTGGGTGGGCTGGGTCTTCACTGCTGCGTGTGGACTTTCTCTTGCTCCAGGGAGCAGGGCCTACTCCTTCTTGTAGTGCCTGAGCTTCTCACTGTAGAGGCTTCTCTTGTTGAGGAGCATGGGCTCTAGAGTGTGCTCTCAGTATCTGTGGCTTATTTGCTCTGTGGCATGTGGAATCTTCCCCAAGCAGGGATGGGATCCATGTCCTCTGCATTGGGGGGTGGACCACCAGGGAAGTCCCCTCCATGTGTCTTTTCGAATTATGGTTTTCTCCAGGTATAGGCCCAGGAGTGGGATTGCTGGCTCATGTGGGAGTTCTGTTTTTAGGTTTTTGAGGAACCTCCATACTGTTCTCCATAATGATGGTACCAATTTACATTTCCACCAACAGTATAGGAGGGTTTCCCTTTCTTCATACTCTCTCCAGCACTTATTTGTTCCGTAGATTTTTTGGTGATGCCCATTCTGACCGCCGTGAGATGATACCTCATGGTAGTTTTGATTTGCATTTCTCTAATAATTAGTGATGTTGAGCATCTTGTCATGTGTATTTCGGCAATGTGGATGTCTTCTCTGGAGAAATATCTATTCACATCTTCCACCCATTTTTTCATCGGGTCATTTGTTTTTGATATTGAGCTGCATGAGCTGTTTGCATATTTTGGAGATTAATCCCTTGTCAGTTGCTTCACTTGCAAATATTTTCTCCAGTTCGGAGGGTTGTCTTTTCATCTTCTTTATGGTTTGCTGTGCAAAAGCTTTTAAGTTTAATTGGGTCCCATTTGTTCAACGAATGAACTTTGTATCCACTCACTGTAGAATCAGGTAGCCTATGTGTCTTGGGCCCAGGGACATAAAAAGTGCAAGCAAAGGCCTCACAAAAATCGCAGTAAGAGTGCAACCCCGCCCCTCCGCCTCAGGGAAGGAGAAGACACCCGGCCCGCCTTGCACCCACTGTCTCCTGGCCCATGGAGGGCCTCCTTACCCTCAGCTTCTCATCACATCAAGTAGTAGTTTTCTGTTTAGAACTGGCTGGGTCTTGGTGTCAGCTCCACCAGCTGTGGTTGTGGGACCCACCTTCTCCTGCCTCAGGAAAATCAACATCCCTCCCTCTCATCTCCAGCATTTCAGATCATCTCTGCTTCCCAAGAGTCCCCAAACTCACAAGAGTGGCTCATGGAAAAGGTTTGCTCTAGCTTGATGGCTTTCATAGCGATAGTCCTCAAAAAGGCTTTTTGTACAAAGCACTTCCTTGTACCTGATCTTGTTTGATCCTCAGAACAACCACCTGGATATGGATAAGTATTAACCTCCTTTATAAAACAGGTGAATTGAGGGTCAGTTGGAGAACCTATGTGATTTGCCTAAGGTCAGTCAGCTAGAAAGTATAAAAGTCAGACCCAGGGCTCTCTGCATGAGACACAGTGCCAAATGTCTTGCCTCTGGGTGACAGTGGGGGGCCCAGGAGAAAAAGTCTCCACCCCCCTGCCACTCCCATGTCTCCAGGGGACCCCCTCATGGATCCCAGGGATCTCAAGTATCATCTCTCTCTGAATAGCCGGGAAGTGAAAAGGGAAGGAGAGACTCCAAGTCAGCATTCCTGGGCACAACCCTCGGGAGGCCTCAGCCCAAACAGAATGGCAGGATTTGTGAGGTAATGTGGGGGTGGAGATGCCTCAGCCTCCCACACCATGCCCACTGGCCTCTGCCTTCCAGTGGATCAGTGAATTCAAACTCCACTTGGCCTAGTGGGATAGCCTCCAGGTCATTGATCCTGCTGTACTCCCTTCTCAGAAAACCTTCTCCATCCTCTGTGCTCCCCTGGGTCTCCGTGGACTCCTCAGATGCTAAGTATTATCATAACCTTATTGGTTACCCCCACCACCATTTTTGCCCTCCCATTACCAAATCATGAGCTCCTCCAGGGGTGGAACAGACTGCTGACACAGAGTAGGTTTCAAGCTAAATTGGATGCACATGAGCAGAAATTCCTTCCCCCTTCAAGGAATCTCATTATTCTCCGCTCTCCCCCTCTGACGCTGCTTCCCCTTTACAAGCCCCAAATCCCACCTCCTTCACTACCCATTTCAAGGACCTCCCCTCCTCCAGAAGGCCTTCCCAGCTACTCCCGCCCTCAGAGAGCTCTTTGTCTCCTGAACTGTGGAGCTCTCAAAGGGATGTTTTGCGGATTCAGTCAGATAACATAAATAAAATGTTAGAACATGATTTGGCACATTCTAAAGGCTGGATAAATTTGGACGCCTTGTGACTAAGAGATGCCTCTTTCTGCTTCCTCTTCTTGGCACAGTCTGAGAGCCACCAGGGGGCGCCCTCTGCACAAAAAGCCCTGTCACCGAGGACGGGCCGGAGTGTCCTTCCTCCCCCCTGCCCCGCCACCCCCCACGCCACCCCACCCCCCGCGAGAACTGAGAGTGAGAGGTGGGGTTTTACTACCTAAAAGCTGGGTATATGAACTTCAGGTTATATGAAAGAGGAGTAGAAAGGATGAGGTGAATAATGGAAAGAACACCCCTTTTGCCTGCCCTTGTTTCCTGATGGAGACTGAGGACATAGGGTGTGCGTGCATACGCGGCGTCTCCCAATGCCACATACTTGGTGTTTTCCAGGCAATGTGTTTTCTGACCTCTGTCTTCAATGCAGCCTTCTCCCAGTATTTCAGGAGGGTGAGTCTTTGCTATTTAGGAAAAACACGGCCACACCTATCCTTTCAACCGTCCCATGAGAGTTCCATCAGCGCTCCCATTTTATGGATCAAGAAACTGAGTCCGAGAATTCAATGAGTGACACTTTTCTTGGATGCCCTGAGTAACAGACTCGCACCCCCTCGCAGGCCTGAATCCCCTGGCACCCCTTCCACAGGCTCAGTTCTGTGTATAATCTCCTTTTATCTGGGGTGATGACCTTGCCTCACTGCCTCCTTCACCTGAAAGCCACCGCCATCGGATCGGATTTTCCCGGCACGGGTTTTCCTTTGGTTCCGCTCTGCAGTACCCCGGGGCGGCAGGGACAGAGGCTGCTGCCGTCGCTCTGAACCCTAAGGGGTTAAGGCCTGGGTTCCCGCCCCTTTTCCCGCCAGGCTGGCGGGAGTATGAATAGCCTCGCTCCCACTCCCGACTCCCAGTCGCTCCGGTCGCTCCTTGCCCCGCCCCGTCATTGTCCCCATCCGCGTCTTTTCCCTTACGTCCCCAAAGCTTTGAGAGCTGCTGGCTTCTCCTGGTGCTCCGAGTCTCTCCACCTTCGGTGGGTCAGACGAGCAGGATGGAGGGCTGCCTGGGGGAGGAATCTTTTCAGATGTGGGAGCTCAACCGGCGCCTGGAAGCCTACCTGGCCCGGGTCAAGGCGCTAGAGGAGCAGAATGAGCTGCTCAGCGCGGAGCTCGGGGGTCTCCGGGCACAGGCCGGGGATGCCTCCTGGAGGGCTCGTGCCGATGACGAGCTGGCGGCCCTACGGGCCCTCGTCGACCAGCGCTGGCGGGAGAAGCACGCGGCCGAGGTGGCGCGCGACAACCTGGCAGAAGAGGTGGAGGGCGTGGCGAGTCGGTGCCAGCAGCTGCGGCTGGTCCGGGAGCGGACCGCGGAGGAGGTGGCCCGCAGCCGGCGTGCGGTCGAGGCCGAGAAATGCGCCCAGGTCTGGCTGAGCACCCAGGCTGCGGAGCTGGAGCGCGAGCTGGAGGCTCTGCGCGCGGCGCACGAGGAGGAGCGCGCCGGCCTGAATGCGCAGGCTGCCTGCGCCCCCCGCGGCCCCGCTCCGCCCCGGGGGCCCCCCGCGCCGGCCCCCGAGGTGGAGGAGCTGGCTCAGCGGCTGGGCGAGGCGTGGCGTGGAGCAGTGCGCGGCTACCAGGAACGCGTGGCGCACATGGAGACGTCGCTGGGCCAGGCCCGCGAGCGGCTGGGCCACGCGATGCAGGGCGCCCGCGAGGGTCGCCTGGAGCTGCAGCAACTCCAGGCAGAGCGCAGCGGCCTTCAGGAGCGCAGGGCCGCGCTGGAGCAGAGGCTGGAGGGCCGCTGGCAGGAGCGGCTGCGGACCACTGAGCAGTTCCAGGTGAGGAAGTCGGGGGCGGGGACTGGGCAAGAGAAGGGTTCAAGAAGTCCTTTTGGGGTTCAGAGACCTGGGAAGGGGAGTGGGCAGTGGGGGTGGCTGTAGATTTAGGGGCCACTTCTTAGAAAACCATGCCTGGTACCACCAGCCTGGACTCTTCCAACTCTAGTGCAGGGTTGGAGGTTCAGAGTCCTCTCAAAGCACACCTCGAAGGGCCGAGCCCAAGACGTTGCAGCAGTCTCCTCCCTGTCTGGATGGCACCCTCCCACCCTGATGGCCTCTGGGCCCTTCCCTAGGCTCTGCTATCACTCAGAAGATGCTCAGGACTTGGCCTCTCAGTCTCCAAGTTCTCAACAGCCCTCCTCCCCTTGGCAGCAGAGGGTGAGGGGCCCTGGATGAGGGGCCACCAGCCCCTTCTCCCTTGTCAGGGCTCTTCAGCTCCTGAGTACATTCCAGAGGCCTGGGACAGCTGCTCCCCCTCACACTGCGCAGATGTGACCAGCAGCTGAGAAAACAGCCTCCTGCCTGGCCCAGACAGAGGTCTCACTATCCCCCACTCCCCCTTCAGAGGAGAAAGATTCCAGAACCTGAGAACGTGTGGGAAGTGGAGGGGGCGGGGCCGCGTGTGGGGAGCGGGAAACAGTGGCTGGGACCCGGGCTGTTTGGCTTCCAGTCCTGCAGGCTCCAGGCCTGTTGATTAATCGTTTTTCCTTCTGCTTCCACTTTCCCCCCTTCTCCTCTCTGTAACCCATCTCCTCTCCTCCCTCACCTCCCCCTTCCTGAGGGAGTTGAATTCTGAGCCGCATGTGCTACCATTTAATCAGCATCCTCAGAGGAGGAGCCAGGCTGTGGGATAGGATTGAGAGGGCCCTTCGCAGAGGCTCCAGAAGGGGGTTCTCTGGGCAGGGAGTGGGGTAGGGGAGGCAGGAATCTGCTCTGCGGAGAAGTTAATCAGGAAGCGAAGCTGCTGCTGTAGCAGCCAAGGCAGACGGAGGTGAGTGCGGGGAAGGAGCCCTCGCCTTCGCTGACTGCCCCGGCTTGCTCTGCAGCTGGCCGTGGAGGCCCTGGAGCAGGAGAAACAAGGCCTCCAGAGCCAAATCGCCCAGGTCCTGGAAGGTCGGCAGCAGCTGGCACACCTCAAGATGTCCCTCAGCCTGGAGGTGGCCACATACAGGTAGAGCCTGACCCTGACCCGTGCGGATGCACAGATACACAAGTCCATGTGGGGGCAGACTCCTCGCCTGAAGGGGCCCAGAGCCACGGGTGGGGTGGGGTCTCTGCCACCACTCGGTCCTGCGCCCCTAGGCTGATCCCTTCCACCTAAGCCCACCTGCTCTCCTGTGGGTTCAAGACCGGAGAAGTATCCTGTGCCCAGGAGACTCTCCAAGGAGCGGTGATACAGCTGAGTGGGACAGCCTTGAAGGAGAAGGCTGGACACCTACAGGTCATCTGCATCCAGAACACTACCCTCAAGGGGCTGGAAAGCCCAGTCCCTGTGTGTGCACTCACACCAAGAGGGTGATGTCCTTGAGCAGCCTCAGGAAGGAGGAACCGCAGGTGTGGGCTGGTGGCACCGACTTGCCACCTGACCTGGGCCTCAGTCTCCTGGTCTGGAGGATGAGAGATGGGCTAGGTGACAACCAAAGTCCCATCCATCCTGAATGTCCGGGGGCCTGACTCCTCTCAAGCCTTGGTGCCCTTGGCCTTGCCCTTGCCCAGCCCTTCTACTGACCATACCCTGTTGACTCAAGAAAGGTTGAGACCAAGGAAGTGCTGCTTCTCTGGCTCTGTGGCCTTGGGCAATCCCACAGTCTTGCCTGGGAAACTGACCTTGTTAGCCAAGGCCCCACTGATGGAGCCTGAGGAAGGAAGGGGCTTTGCCATGGTGAAGGCAAGCCCACAGGGTGGGGCCAGGGCTGGACAGCCTATGAGGACAGTGCCCCCAGAATCCACAGACGAACAAAAGCAGGGGCCCTGGAAAAAGCTCAGGAGGGGAGGGGAGGCAGGGCCCAGAGAAGGAAAGTCAGTGAGGCTCCAAGGATGAGAAGGGAGGGGCTCCACCTCCACAGAGATCGGAGAGCAGCGCGGTGCTGCAGCAGGAAGCGAGAAAACGTTAACCAGACTCAGAGATGAAGAAGAGCACAGAGGCCACAGATGTTCAGCATAACTTGTCGAACTGATTGGTCCTCCTCCCCCGCAATTGGTCCCCTCCTTCTCAGTCCCCATGGGACACTAAGGCAGGGGCATGGACACAAAGACCGTCATTGCCCTGAAAGGCTTGGGATCCAGAGTACTTAGAGATCCCCAGATAAGAGCCTTGACCCCTAGTCAAACCACTGAGGGGAAAGGTCTGGGCAGGCTTAACCTGGGTTTTGAGGCATGAAAAGGATTTGGAGAGAGGGAGCTGAATTCTTTTGTTTTTGTCTGTAACCAGCTCTGGGGGCCCTGGGGGAGGAGGAGGGGGAGGAGGGAGCCTATCCCATGGGAACGGCCTGAGAATTCCCACTGCCCCAGGGAAGCCCCCTCCTCAGACCCTCCAGATGGCAGTGTGGACAAAGGCAGCAATTAGCATGAGAATCGGCCCCCCACCCGGAGGATGAGGTCATAGGCCTGGGATGGGGAGGGGACTAGTCTTAGCGATGTGTGGGGGTGTGTGTACACTGTGTCGACTGTGTGGGAACCGCTTGTGTGTCTGTGAGTCCAGCTGTGTGTTCAAATAAGTGTGTGACTCTGTGTGAGCAAGTGTGTGCTATCTGTGGGTGTGACCGTGTGATTTCATGTGCAGAGCCAAGTACAGCCCCATTGTGGCTTTTGTGTGATAGTGGTGAAAGTGAGGAGGAGGCCTGCCAGGCGGGGGCTGTGACTTTCCTCTGGCTGGCTGGCCTGCTGGCCTGTGGGCAGAGGGTTGACCCAGCTTTTCTTCCCTCATCTCCAGGACCCTCCTAGAGGCTGAGAACTCGCGGCTGCAGACCCCTGGAAGCAGCTCCAAGGCTTCCCTCAGCTTTCTGGGTAAGAGGAGGGGCCAGGTTTCCCCCAGAACTTTACCTTTGCTTCGTCTTCATAGCCCAGAGCGATTCATTTTCTGAGATGAGAAGCGAGAAAGCCTAACTCTTGACTCCGTGGCCCCTAACATCAACAAGCATGCTCTTAGCCCAGCCCAGAAAAGGCAGGAGCGGGATTAGGGTACTCCTCCCCATCCCAGCTGATGTGTCCTGACACCATTTTCCCTCCTCTGCCTTTCCAGACCCTAAGCTGGAGCTACATTTCCCTGGGACCCCAGAGGGCCGGCGTCTGGGACCTCTGCTTTCTGTCCTGAGCCCTACTCCCCTCTCTTCACCTTTGCCTGGTACCCTTGAAACACCTGTGCCAACCTTTCTGAAGAGCCAGGAATTCCTTCAGGCCCGCACCCCGACCTCAGCCAGCACCCCCATCCCACCCACCCCTCAGGCTCCCTGCCCTGCTGTAGATGCCGAGATCAGAGCCCAGGATGCCCCTGTGTCCCTGCCCCAGCCACGTGTTGGGAGGCAACAGGTGCCAGAAGTCATGTGGGCTGAAGCCCAGGTGGTCACCCCTGCCAGCATCCTGCCGGGACCAGAGGAGCCTGGGGGCCAGCAACAAGAGCCCAGTCCAAGCCAGTCCCCTGAGGATCATGCCTCCCTGGCTCCAGCCCTCAGCCCTGACCACTCCAGTCTAGAGGCCAAAGGTGGAGAAGCCAGTGGGTCTAGAGAGTCCAGCAGATCCCAGGAGGAAGATGAAGGCCAACTCTGGGGGCTGGCAGAGAAAGAAACAGTGGTAGAGGTCAAAGCAGTGAGCAGCCTGGAGCAGGAAATGTGGCAAGAAGAGGCGGATCTGGACAGGAAAGAAATCCAAGATGCCCAGGGCCCTTTGGAAAAAGCAGCTCTGAACTATCTGGAAGAAGAGATTCAAAAGCCATCAATTCCACTGGAAAACCAGAGCCATGAGACTGTAAGAGCTCTAGAGAAGGAGAATCTGGAATCCCTGGGGTCTTTGGAAGAAGAGAACTTAGAAACACTAAAAATACTAGAAAAGGAGAATCAAGAATTGTTGAAGTCTTTAGAAGCAAAGGAGACGGAGGTAGTGAGATCTTTAGAAAAAGAGACTCTAGAACTACTTAAGCCTATAGGAAAAGAGGATCCACAGACATTGCCATCTCTAGAAAAGGAGAATCAAGAAATAATGAGGTCTCTTGAAGTTAATGTAGAGACATTTTTATATCCAGGAAAGGAAAATCAAGAATTAGTGAGGTCTTTAGATGAGGATAACATTGAGTCATTGAGAACTCTAGAAAAGGAGAGTCAAGAACCACTGAGATGTCAAGAAGTACAGAACCAGGAAACATTGAGACTCCTAGCCAAAGAGAATCAAGAGCCATTGGGGTCTCTAGAAGAAGAAGACCAGGAGACATCAAGACCTCTAGGGAAAGAGAATCACAAATCCCTGAGGGCTCCAGAAGATGAGAATCATGAGGCTTTGAGACCTCTAGAAAGAGAAAACCCAGAGTCACTGAGCTCTTTAGAAGAAGACCAGGAAGCAATGAGACCTCCAGAAAAAGAAAACCAGGAGCTGCTGAGGTCTCTAGAAAAAGAAAACCAGGAGCCGCTGAGGTCTCTAGAAGAAGACCAGGAGGCAATGAGACCTCCAGAAAAAGAAAACCAGGAGCCGCTGAGGTCTCTAGAAGAAGACCAGGAGGAAATAAGAGCTCTAGAAGAAGACCAGGAGACAGTGAGACCTCTAGAAAAAGAAAAACAGGAATCACTAAGGTCTCTAGAAGACCAGGAAGCAATGAGACCTCTAGAAGAAGAAAACCAAGAGCCACTGAGGTCTCTAGAAAAAGAAAAAGAGGAGGCAATGAGGTCTCTAGAAAACCAGAATTCAGTGAGACCTCTAGAAGAAGAAAACCAAGAGCCACTGAGGTCTCTAGAAAAAGTAAAAGAGGAGGCAATGAGACCTCCAGAAGAAGAAAAACAGGAATTACTGAGATCTCTAGAAGACCAGGA
>NW_024070212.1:13613274-13813564 GCF_014754425.2 Oryx dammah
ACAGGAGGCAATGAGACCCCCAGAAGAAGAAAAACAGGAATTACTGAAATCTCTAGAAGACCAGGAGGCAATGAGATCTCTAGAAGAAGAAGGCCAGATGACATTGAGCCCTCTAGAAAAAGTGAAACCAGAGACACTAAAGTCTCTTGGAAAAGATAAGGAGATAGTTCGACCTCTTGAAAAAGAGAATCAAGAGTTATTAAGGTCCCTAAATGAAGAGAGTATAGAGGCAGTGAGGTCTTTAGAAACGGAGACTCCAGAACTACTAAAGCCTACAGAAGAGGAAAACCTGGAAATACTGAAACCTCTAGAAAAGGAAAAGGAAAGTCAAGAGCCACTGGGGTCTGTGGAAGGGAACCACGAGACACTGAGACCCCCAGAGAAGGAGAATCCAGAGTCCCTGGGCTCTCTGGCAGAGTGGAACATAGAGAATTTGCAGTCTCTAGAGGAGGCCGACAAGGGAAGTCTAAGGCACTTGGAAGAGGAAGAGATCGTGGAGAAGGAAGAGAGTCAGGCGTCACTCCTGGAGGAGCAGGGGCAGGAGCTGCCACTCTCTGCACAGCAGCAGAAGTGGGGAGATGCAATGCAGCGGGACCAAGAACTGGATCAGGACCAGCCCCCGGGAGGGGCTGGAGTGGACAGTGGGGATGGGGCAGAGCTGGAACTGAAAGAACGGGATAGCTTCCCTGCGGAGGGGGAGGTGGTGGAGCTGACAGCCACAGGTGAGGCCTGGGGCCCGGGTGAGGGGCAGCCAGGCAGCCCTGAGCCCAAAGAGCAGAGGCTCCCAGCTGCGGGCCTCCAGGACCCCGAGGAGCAGCCAGAGCAGGTGGGGGCCCTGGGCCTCCCGGCTGCCCAGGGAATATCAGAGGCGATGGAGCCCGAGTTGGAAGATGAGGATGTGGCCCCGGGGGGTGGCCAAGCCTCCCCAGAGGTCACCTTGGAGTTAGAGAGGGCCATGGGCAGGTCTGCGGGAGTGGAACGGGGACCCGAGCAGGAGGCAGTAAGGCTGGAGGACCCAGGTAGCCTGGCCAGAGAGGAGGCGACGGAGCCACCCCTGGGGGAGGGAGGTGTGGAGGCAAAGAAGGTACAGGGCTTGGAAGGGCCCAGAAAGGAGCTGGAGGAGGCAGGCACTCTGGAGCCTGAGGTCTCCACACTGCCGGGCAAGAGCAGAGACCCGCTGGAGACTCCTAGGGACTGGGAAGAGTCAGAATCTGGGGCCCCTGGGAAAACAGAGGAGCCAGTCTCAGCTGAGACCTTGTGCCACGAGGGAAGTGATACCCCCCAGCCCAGGCCCCTGGGGTCAGAGGGAGCCGAGGAGGAAGCCAAACCGCTGCTGGGGCCCCCCAGTCTGAGGCCCACTGAGTCCTGCTCGCCCAGCCTAATCCCTGAAGATGCCCCTGGGCCCCAGCCCCTGGCTGAGGGGAACCAAGAGGCCAGCTGGGGGCTGGAGGGCAGGGCTGAGGTCCTGGGAAAGGCGGACGGTGAGCAGGAGGATCTGGGCTCTGGGGGGATCCCTGAGGCCCTCCAGGAGGAAGGGGAGGAGAGCAGAGAAGAGAGCGAGGCTGATGAGCTAGGGGAGACCCTTCCTGACTCCACTCCCCTAGGCCTCTACCTCAGGTCCCCCGCTTCCCCAAAGTGGGATCTGCCTGGAGAGCAGAGGCCCTCCCCTCAAGGGGAGCCCGGAAAGGAAGGCTGGGGTCCTGCCGTCCCAGCCTCCAAGGGCCTTGAGGCCCAGCCCTCAGAGGAAGAAGAAGAGGAGGGAGCTGAGGAGGAGGAACGTGGCCGTGACTCTGAGCTGTCGGAAGAGTTTGAGGACCTGGGGACTGAGGCTTCTCTCCTTCCTGGGGTCCCCGGGGAGGGGGAAGGGGAAGAACCCCCGAGCCAAGTGCCCCAGCTGCTCCTGGAGCCTGCAGCCTGGGATCGTGATGGTGAATCTGATGGATTTGCAGATGAGGAAGAGAGCGGGGAGGAGGGAGAGGAAGAAGATGAAGAAGAGGGGAGGGAGCCAGGGCCAGGGCACTGGGGGCCAGCGCCCTCTGTAGGCAGCCTCCCTGCCCCGAGCAGCCCTCAGGAAGGGCACCTCCTGGGGTCTGAGACCGTGGGCGTCAGTGTCCCGCCCTGGGACAATGGCCCGGGGGGCGCGGCACCCAACGCCCCCATGACTGCCCGGGAGACCGAGTCCCAGAACAGCACTGAGGCCTCAGGCTCAGAGGAAGAGTCTGATGCTGCTCCCCCGGAGACGGAGGGCCAGGTCCCTGGCCCTCTGGGGACCCTCAGTGGGGTGGAGGACACCCTTGATGGTGGTGGCCCAGGCCCCAGCCTGAAGGAAGAGCTGGAGCGCGTGAATGGGGGCGCGGTGAATGGGCTGGAGCAGTCCGAGGGGGGAGGCCAGGGGAAACCGGGGGCCGCTGGGGCGGACCAAGGGAGCCCCTCAGAGGAGGAGGGGGCTTCCCTGAAGGCCCCTTGGGCAGGGGCTCCTCTTCACCTGGGCCAAGGCCAGTTCCTGAAGTTCAGTCAGAGAGAAGGTGATGGAGACTCCTGGTCCTCAGGGGAGGACTAGAGAGAGCTCTCCTACACGGAGGCATTGGGCGGAGGGGCGTCCCCGACCCCCTCCCTGCTCGGGGCAGCACCCTTAACCTGCACTCTCTTGACCTGTGGTTTCTATCCCAGAGGCCCGGCTGGCCAAGGGGAAACGGGTGCGGCAAAGGGGCCCGGTCCAAGCGTGGAGACTCCGGGAATAGATGCCAGCCCCCTGGCCTCTGCATAGCAGGGACAGCCTGCCTGCACTGTCCCGTGGGGCTGAAGCCAACTGAATCTGTAGGACTAGGCCCTCCTCTCCACTGCAGCTCCTTTCCTCCCATCCCATTAGCTGGAAAAGGCCAGGGCTCAGCGGCCTCTCCAAAGGGAGGGGCTGTGGTGGTGCGTGTGCCAGGGCTTGCCAGCTCTGCCCTTCCTCCCTGCACCCTCATGAGATGGTTGGCCGGTGGCTAATGAGGGTGAGGGGGTGCTCCTGTGTTCTCACCCCCCCATAGACCTGCCATGTTGTGGCCCCGTCTGCCTCATCCCTGCCTGAATAAAGTAATGCCTCCACCTACAAAGTCTGGACTCTTCCTTCCTCAATTCAGGGGGGGCCTCAGGGTTGACACAGAGGCAGAAGAGCTGGGGTAGAGGGGAGCAGGAGATGCTGGTGTTGAGGAGGGGCTGCCTGCTGGGGAGAGAAGATTCTGGAAGGCCTCATGGTGGAGACAAGCCAGGCAGATGAAGGCTGCAGGCAGGAGTGCTGGGGACCCGGGGAAGGCTGGGGGTGCTGCTTGATCGGGGACTGGGGGTGCCAACCCAGGTGACCTTGGCGCCTGCAGAAGCCAGGCTTGTCATCATCTCTGCCCACAGCGCTGATTACAGGGATTAGGGCTTGGGGCCACCCCCACCCTCGCATGTCCTCCTTGCCAGCCCCTCAGCGCCGCCAGCATAATGAGCCCCCTTGCCCCCAAACCCAAACAATTGTCTGGCCTTGGTGTCTGCTCAGACTGGCCGGGTCAGAGCCGGGTGAGGAAGAAGGAGGTCTGTTCTGCCTCAGTCTAGCTGTGTGGCCTCAGGTCAGTGCTCAACTTCTCTGAACCTCAGATTCTGCCACACAATGACAGACATGGGCCTCCCAGGGCAGAGAGAGCAGGGAGCAGGCTAGGGGAAGCCAGTGGCTTACAGGTTAGATCTTCAGTAGGACCTCCTTGCAAGCAGAAGCAGGAGACAGGGAAGACAAGAAAGTGGAGGTGAGCGGGGATAAACTGAAGCTGTCGGGTGAAATGAAAGAGCAATGATGGGGTATGCTGATGCCTGGGGTCAGATTGGGGGTCCACCTAGCCACAGCATCTTCCCAAGAACACCCCCCCTTTCCCAGGAGTTCTCTGGGTCCCTGTATAGGGCCAGGAGGGACCAGGGGTGCCTGGATTAGGCTGGGTTTGAAGGCCCTGTAGTCAGGATACCCAAATAGAAGCCACTCCCCATCTGAGCTCTGGAGAGAAGAGCAGGCCAGCAACACCTCTAAATACTCTGGGTGGGGGTGGGGCAGGAGCTGCCAGATGAATGTTCCCCATTGGAGAGACAATCCCAAGGCCAGAGGCAGGCCCTTTCTTTTCTCGGGCCTCAGGCTGAGGCCAGGGGAAGATGAGAAGATGAAATCTCAACCCCTCTGACTTCAGCTCCTCCTCCCAACAAAGAGCGGGTGGACAGGAGGCCCCCGACAGGACCTCACTGTCTGCTTCTCTACCTACACCTTCTCCGCCTTCTGGGAGTCTCTGTGTTGGTTATCTAGGCTTCCATTTCACACACACCCTGGCCCTTGGGGTCTAGGATGCTGGCGGCCCTCCTGGCCTCCACTCTCCTTCCTGTGCCCATTGCTAACAAGGCCATGTCTGATATCCCCAAGCTGCCAGGCTGGGGGCCAGCACGCTGGCATCCGGGCAAATAAGGCCCCCTCCCTGCTCCTCTGATGGGACAGACGAGCCCTGTACTTGGTCTCCCCAGGCCTCGGGCACCCTCACTTAGGCAAAGGGCCAAGGACAGAGGCTGAGTCCTTCCCTGTGTCCGGGCCATCCTGCCACCCACCCAACACACACACACCAGGGCCCCTGGTCCCCTGCAGAACTACCCAAACTATAGCCATTTCTGCTGACCGTCTCTAACAAGGGGAGGAATGTCAGACAGACGTGAGGACTCTCTAAAGGAGGTATGCCATGGGAGATGTGTCCTCTCTGGCAGTGGAAGTCTGTGCAGCTGGAGAAACGACGGTTGGACGGAAACAGGGCCTGTCAGCTGCTAACGGGGCATATACTGTGCGCCACGGACCACGCAAGCGGTGGGAGTCCAGGGTTCCTGGCCCTGGGAGCTCTGCATTCTAACTGAACAGGGGCTTCTGAGTGGAAATCATATTCGGAAACGGAGACAGGCAGGAGACTGTGGGAGCACACAGCAGGCGCCCACCTGATCGGAGCCGGGGGAGGCTGGGAGGAGGTGGTCAGGGAAGGCTACTCTGGGAGCCTAAAAGAGGAGCCGGAGCTGGCCAGTGTAGGGAGGAGGAGGCAAGAGGAGGGGGAGGGAAAGTATTCTAGCCAGAGGGAACGTCATGTGCAAAATCCTGGGGCAGGAAGAGGAGTTTGGGCATTTGAGGGACAGAACAAGGCTTGTGTGACCAGAAGGTGGAGAGTGAGGGGTAAAAAAGTTCACAATAAGGCTAAAGAGGAGTTGGGGGCCAGGGGCCTAAGTCCTCCCTAGGCAGCCAGGAAATTCGGCTTTCATCCTAAGGGAAATGGGTCTCCTCTGAAGGAGTGAGATGACACGACCAGGTCTGCGTGTTAAATAGAACTTTCCGGCTGTGGTGTGAGAGTGGATTGGGGTAGGTAGAAGGGCTTCACGGTCTTGCTGTGGTCCAGGCAGGGGATGAGGGTAGCAGTGGGACTGGAGAGCAAGCACGGAAGGGAAGCAGAGTCTCAGGAGACGGAAGGGTGGCGGCTCAGATGGCAAAGAATCTGCCCGCAATGCAGGAGACCCAGGTTCAGTCCCTGGGTCAGGAAGATCCCTGGAGAAGGAAATGGTAACCCAGTCCAGTATCCTTGCCTGGAGAATTCCGTGGACAGAGGACCCTGTTGGCCTCCAGTCCAAGGGGTCACAAAGAGTCGGACACGACTGAGTGAGTAACACTTCACTTTACTTCTGGCCTAGAGGTCACCCAGGACAGAGCCCCCAGGAACTCTAGCTGGGGGGAGACACTTGGGCAGGAGCCTGAGAAGGAGGACCAGGGGACTGTGGTCCCTCGGAGACGGTGTTGTCTCAAAAGCCCCAGGACAGCATGGCCTTGGTCTGACACAGTGCCTGGGGGCCCGAGGGTGCTCAGTAAACACAGACTGAATAAATAAGTGAATGAATGAATGACTGTGATGAGGTCAGACAACAGGAAGCACTCGGGAGGGTGGAGTCCCAGGGGAGGGAACCAGGAGGCAGCTCCCGCCATCCCCCCCACCCTCCCCAGCACAAGGACAAGTGGGAGGGTATTCTGGGGCCCCCCCTGGGTTAAAATAGCCCCTGACCGGGGGGGGGGGGGGGGGGGGGGGGCCGGAGGTGGCTTCCTCGGTTTGTTTGGGGCACTTCCTTATAAGGCTGTGCAGGCCGAGGCGCCTGGGAGGGTGAGGTCAGGGGCTGAGTTATCCTTTCAGCCCAGCCTGATGCTGTCCCTGCCGCCGGCTGCTGCCGCTGCCAGAGTCACAGAGGAAATCAAAGGCCTGGGCTTTGGGCTCTGGCCAAGGGAGCTCAGAGTGTGGCCTCTTAAAGGGCCCCTTCAGCCTCATGTCTATGCGGGAGCCCAGTCTAGTGTGGGACAGGGGGTCTGTCCAGGGTCCTCTCAGAAAGTGATGCCGGAGGCCTCGGTTTTCCCATCTGCACAATACCGCTCAGACTGGGTCATTCCCTGAGGCTCCATGCAGCTAGGAGACCCTGCAGCCTAGCCTCTACCCTTCCCACTGCAGAGTCTACACTTTTTGCTCTGATCTCTCCTTGGTAGCTCCGCTGGTAAAGAATCCATCTGCAATGTAGGAGACCCTGCTTCAATTCCTGGGTCAGGAAGATCCCCTTGGAGAAGGGAACAGCTATCAACTCCAGTATTCTTGCCTGGAGAATCCCATGGACAGAGGAGCCTTTCGGGCTAGAGTCCATAGGGTTGCAAAGAGTCGGACACACTGAGTGAGTTTCACTGGAGACCAAAGACTCAGAGTCCATTCATTGCTTCCCAAGGCCCTGGCCCCTCGGCTCCCCTCAGCTCCCCACTCTCAGCCCCTCCTTGGGGGACCAGCTGCTGCCACTCAACCCTGCGGCGGCGTCACAGCTGCTGTCAGAAATGCCGTCCTGGCAGGCAGGCCTGGAGGAATGTGATTTAATTTCAGCTGGAATGTGCCCTCTGCGGCTGCCCCTAGAAAGGGGAGCGAATGGACACTAGGCCCACCTAAGCCCAGGAAACCCAAGAAGGCTCTGGGCTTGGGGACAGGCCCCTGGGTCCCTGAGAGGCCCCCGCTCCCACCCCAGAGGGAATGGTAAGTTGCAGGACAGGTGCGCCGCAGAAGGCGTCCTGGGAATGCCACTCTAGTGGATCAAGGGAGGACCCAGCTGCCGGTTCCAAGGTCCTCAGGCCCACTTGGAAAAGGCAAAGGGGAATCTCAGTGAGCCACCAGGGAAGGGAATTTTTGGCTCAGGGGCCGGAAGAGAGACAGAATGGCCTCAGGTGAGGGCCCGAGGAGTCTGAGATCAGAAGCAAGGAAAACACCGTCCTCTGTTTCCTCTTTGATGATCCAAAGATTCCACATCCACCTCTCCATCCACCCTGGGGGCCCCTCTCCCTTCTCCCCTCCCTTTCTAACACAGCACCCCCACAGCCAGATCGTGTTTCTTTTCCAACATTTGAGAAGTAATAGACTCTGCCTCTTGCTCCCCGACCCTCGCCCCAACCCCACCAACCTGAGGTCTCCAAAGTGGACACCCCTCCTGTAACCTAACTCCCGTTTCTCGTGTGCTGTCACGTCTGGGCGCCCTCTTTCCCCAAAGGGACAGACCCCAGGCCCCAGAGTCCCAGGTCCGAGAGGCCCCTTTGGTCTTCTCCTCTTGCAGTCATCAGCTCCCCTCCCCGCAGCCCTTATTCATTCTCCTCACCCCCATGACTCAGCTGTGCCGCCAGAAATAAACCGAGGCAGGTGCCAGGGGGCCACTGTCGAGGAACCACCTCCCAGCAGCTGCGGGCTCAACTGCTGACGAGTGGAGCCCCAGGGCCCCAGGAGGGGTGGCTGGGAGACTTCAGTTTCAGGGGTGGGGAGATGTCTGGCCCCCTCCTCCTTCCTCCCTGCTAAGGAGAAGCACCCCCTCGCTGTCAGCCTCAAAGACCCCCTCTCCTTCCTGTCTCCCCCTTTCTGCCTCTCCTCATCTTCCACTCTTCCACTTCCTCCCCTCCCTCCTCCCTGGCTGCTTCCCAACTCTTGAATCCTTTGATCTCTCCTGGATTCCCTCTTCCTATTGGCCTCATTTGCCTGGAAGTTCTGTGCTGAAAGAGAACTTCGGTTTACCTTGATGGGGATAAAGGTGCAGATAGACATTCTTGCCAAGGATACTAAGAATCCTTAGATGCCACTTGGGGTCCAAAGAACATGGGCCTGGGGGTGTGAGCTGCTCCTTGGCTCCAGTCCAAAGTGGTCAAACAACAGGCTTCCCTCTGTTAACAGCGTCTAAAGACCTCGAGGAAGAATCATCAGGGAATAAACACAGAGGCCGCAAGATCTACCCACTCAGACTGTTGACAAGAGCCTAGAGTCTTTCAGTGGGGAGTTTCCTCCCAGAGCTCTTCCTTCTCCCTCTTTGCTTTTCTCTCCTCTCCTTCCTAACCCTTTTCTCCTGCTCTGCCCCAGGCTTTCAAGGTCTCCCTTCCCAGGAGGAAGCAGGCAGTTTTACAGGAGGCAGACAGGAAGTGAGCTCTCAGGAAGGACCTCTAGCCTGGGGAACAGAGGAAGCTTTCCATTGCTGGAAGCCGGGTACCTGGACCCTCACTCCAAGCAGGGTCTGACTGCAACTCCTGGGGAAAGCTGTCCCGCCCACGGGGGTCTGACAGGCTGAGCATTTTTGGAAGTCTTTGGGAGCTACTGTGTCGCAGAAGGCAGCCAAGACAATGGGGCCCTGTCTCTCTCTGCACAGGAGACAGGCTCACAGACAGAGCCTCAGGACTGGGACAAAGGCCCCAGTGAGGTCAGGGCAGGGTGCGGGAGTCGGAGTGGGAGAGGGAGAGGAATGGGGAAGGGGGATGTGGGTCAGAGCAGCCTGAGCAAAGCCAGGGACTGGTGGATGGAGGACCTCTGGAAAACCCACCTCCCTGGGCGCTCAGGCCCATTCTCAATGCTCAAGCTCCTCATCTAGGCTGGGCCTCCTCTCTCCACATAGACCCAGACATCCTCCAACCTCCCTCAACCCCAGGGGAAAGGAAACCCTGCGGGGGACCCCATTTTAGACATGTGGGAAGGTGGCTGGGAGCTTAACAACATATCCAGGGGCTTGGTCAGCTGTCTGCTATGCCCTGGAGGCAGAGGTAGACACAGGTGGGCCCCTATTTGAGCTGCACAAAGAGATGGGGCTGACACTCCATGAGGGCCCAAGTCCCCCTATTCAAGCCAAGAGAGGCCACACACACACACACACACACACTGGTCCAAGGGTTAGTTTCTGAACAGGGTGCTGAGTCATCCCTAGACCAGCTCTCCCTTCCCCAGGAAGCCCAACAAAGCCAGGAGCAGGCTTCCGTTTCCGGTAGCCCTGCCTAAGCAGCTCAGCAGGTGTCAGGGGAAGAAGGGGGAGGATTCTCACTCCAGCCCTATATCTACCTCTGAAACTCTCTTCATCCACCGATCATTGACGGTGGATCCCTGCCTACTGCTGTCCTGGAGATTCAGAGAGAAAGCTGATGAAAAGGCTGGGAAACCAAGGCCCCTTCCAGCTCACCACCAGGGTCTCTCGGGGAAATTCAACCTGCTACCTAAACTCTATCTCTGTGAGGATATGTTTCTCAGACAACCTCCCTTAAGAACCCGAGGACAGACACTGCCCCTTCCTCAGCCTTCTTTTCAGACCCCATCTTCAAAGGCCCACTTTGGCCTTGATCCACTTACAGTTCCAGCTTAATGCTCTTGACCTCCCTAACTGCGCAGTGTGTGGGCAACTGCAGGGTAATACAGGGTAAAGCGGGGTTCTGCTCCGGCCCCAGGATCACCTTCCCGGCAGCTCCATAAGGAACAGCCCCGCTTCCTAGCCCCGCTAGGCTGGGCCACGTGGGGAGGGCAGAGGCTGGGACAGGAGAGCCTGGGGCGAAGAGAGGAATGTGGTGCTTGGTGGTAGGTAGGTCTGGGAGGCCGGTGCTGGCGTCTCAGAGATCAGCTGGCTTGGGGTTTACATACCTGGGGAAGGTCCAGCTAGGCAGGAATGGCCTGGGAGCCCCTGCTGCTGCTGCTGCTGCTAAGTCGCTTCAGTCGTGTCCGACTCTGTGCAATCCCATAGACCGCAGCCCCCCAGGCTCCCCCGTCCCTGGGATTCTCCAGGCAAGAACACTGGAGTGGGTTGCCATTTCCTTCTCCAATGCATGAAAGTGAAAAGGGAAAGGGAAGTTGCTCAGTCATGTCTGACTCTTAGCGACCCCATGGACTGCAGCCTACCAGGCTCCTCCACCCATGGGATTTTCCAGGCAAGAGTACTAGCTGCCCCAAACAAGCACTTGTCTTTCTCTGTCCTCTCTCTCTTCTCTGGGTCTCTTCTTACCGCCCTCTCTAAACTTCCTGCTCCTCTGGATCTGTCTCCCTGTCCTTTAGTTTTATCCGGTTTTACTGACTTCTACAAAAGGGGATAAGAAATGCCTGCTTGTGTGAATGTGGTGCAACGGTGGGCACAAGCAGAAGTGTGTACACACAACAGTGTGCACATGTGTATTCATGAGTGTGGCCAAGTGTGGTTAAGTGTGAGCAACTGCAGCAATAAGATTCACGCCCATCAGGAAGACAGATGGCATCCTGACACACACTTTCACCAGGAGGCACAAGAACGCACAATTCAGTGCCCTGCGATGAGGTACACACACACACACACCCCACACACAGCCGGTCATTCTCTTTTCAGTGTTCAGAGAATGACCTCATCAGCTCATTCTCCGCTGACTCACAGACCCCAGGGCCAGCTCAGCCTGGCCGGAAGTCCTACCCTCCCCCTGTCCCTAGCCCCGCAGCCAGCCACCCCGCTTCTCTTCCCAGGGCGCTCCTCAGAAAGACAGATCCCCGGCGCCCCCTGGCGGTATCCTGGGACTCCTACAGGTCGGTTCCACGCACGCACGCGCACACAGGCACGCTCAGGCCGACGTGCCTGCAGCCGCAGCGCCATCTGTGGCCACAGCCTATGGGCCTCGCAGGTCATTCCCCAGAGCCCTGCGGGAATGGGGAATCTCTCCTATGTGCTTATCTTGTTTCCTTGTTCCTGCATCTCTCCTGCTGGAATAGGCCTGCTTGAAGTGTAACCCCCTTTGTTCCCTTCACGCTCACACTCCTTGAGAGAACTCCCTTCTAGAACCTCAGAATGGGGACGCCAGGCACCCACCTCTCTGTCTTCCTCTCTGAACACTCAGCCCCTTTCTCCCCAGACTGAACTTCTCCAGTCTCCTTTACTGGACACTCCGGGCACTCCAGCTTCTTCCAAATATCTTTATGCTGTTTCCCAAGCCCCGTGTTTCATTCATTCCATAAACACTGGACTATTCTGTGCCATGAACTCATATCCACTGACATCTTGACTTCACTGACCTTCAGAAACTAATAAACACAGAGGTCTATATATCCTGTGAGGCCCGGCCAACTCCACTTTTTTCTCTCTTTCACACACACACACAGGCATCAGACTTGCTTGGGCTCAAATGCAGCTTTATTTTCTGCTTGTTTTACAGGTACTCCATCCTGCAAACCCATTCTCTTGGGAAATTGAGAATGAGTGGGCACAGGGGCCTCCAGGAGAATGGAGGGGACAGGATGGCTGGCAAGGAGAGGGCAGTTGAGGCACTTAGAGACCTACTCAAGGCCCTGAGGGAAAAATCTGAGGCCCAGAATAGGAGTGAGAGGGCCTAAAGCAGGACTGGAGACGCCCAGATATTGATGTTACAGAAAAAGCTAAACGGATTTTTGGCCAACCGAGGATTTCCCAGAAGCCCTTCCATGGGCTCTCTCCTGCTGTCACTCCCCGTGGCGGAAGAGCACGGGTCTAGGGAGGGTTGGTGGCAGAGGGCAGTGCCAGGGGCCTTGCCCCTTAGGGGCCTGGAGCAGGATTGGGAGAGGGGTTCAACCGTGCCTTCCACTGCCCCACGAGCCTCCTCTGACGTCCTTCTTGGGCCTCTATTGGGCGCAGAGCTCGAGCCTGGGAAAGACACACACTCACCCTCCACCCTTGGGCTCCTTATCTTTTCTCCTCTCAGAGTCTGCCCTCTCATGTTCTTGCTCCTTGACCTCTGATCTCATCAAAACACTTTCCCTGGCTCAGCCCTTAAGAGCCCAGACTGTGGCTGCATAGTCTCAGACAGCAGCGCTGAAGGGGACCCCAAGAGCATTCAGCCCACCTCCTCTGTGCCCCAAGAGAGCGGAGTGATGACTCCAAGTTTACCTAGCCAGCGATGGGCAGAGCTAGGACTGGAGCCCAAGGCTATATGGGCTAGTGACTCCCACCTTTCTCCTCCTGGGACTCACAGGCCTGTGGGGCACACAGGAGATCTGGGGGGACCCCCAGCGACCATTCTCCTGGCAGCGGATCAGTGGTAGGTTGCGCTGGGTCAGCCCCTCCCGGCACCGGTAACGAAGCACTGTGTCGACCTCATAGCGCAGCCGTGGGCGGCCAAATACCTGAGCCAGGGGCAGCTCTGGTGGGGGCCCACAGGACACTGCAGGGAGAACACAGTCAGGAACTGGGAACCCGGCTCGAACCGTCCCCAGAGCTGGGATGAAGGAGGAGAGAAGAAGGCCATGAGGTGACACACGAAGAGAGCAGGCGGCGGAAGGGCTTCCCTGAGGGCTCAGGGGCAGCGAACCGCCTGCCCGGGCAGGAGACATGGGCCTGATCCCTAATCTGGGAAGGTCCCAAATGCTGCAGAGCAACTAAGTTCACCACAGCTACTGAGCCTGTGCTCCAGAACCCAGGAGCTGCAACGGCTGAAGCCGGGCGGGCGCCAAGGGCCTGTGCTTGGCGACGGGAGAAGCCGCAGGGCTCCTGCCCTGCCGCAGAGAGCGCCCCCCACCGCAGCCAGAGCACAGCCTGCCCAGCAGCAAAGACCCAGCGCGGCCAAAAACAGATAGAATGGCAAGGCCGTTTAAAAGAGCAGGGGCTCCTGGTGAGCCCGTCTAATTTGTTATCCTGCCCATGCTCACAGCCTGGGGCACACTTCCGACTCCTCAGTGTAGTTTTGCACTCTCCTCCTGCACACACATCAGTTCCGGGATTCCCTGGCCCCCACCCCTCCTCCCCCTTGCCTGCCCTCACCCAGCCCCATCTTGCAGGTGTAGGACAGGTGGTAGTTGCAGGGAACATCACTCCATTGTCCCTGATCGTGCCACACCATAACCACGCAGTTCTCTCCGGACAGGAAGTAGCTGTCTGGCTGCCCAGGGTTCCAGTTCTCATAGAGCTGGGAGGGCGGGGGGGAGGATGCAGGAGGCAGTGAGGCGCTCCAGCCAGGAGCACGGGAGGAACGGACCTGGAGGACTTGAGGAGAAGGGGTCGAGGAGGGGCACGAGAGAGGGAAGGCTAGAGGGGTGGGGAGTAGGGGACCCCAAAGGGAAAAGACGCCAGGGGACTTGGGGGTAGGGGTAATGGGAACCAGATGAGAAGAAAAGAGAAGGGGGACACAAGGAAGAAGGGCCAGGAAGACGGAAAGGTACAGGGCCAGGAAAAGGAGACGGAGAGATGGGGGTCACTGGGGGTAGAGGGTAGAAGTGCTTCGAAGAAACGACCTAGACCACGTGAGGGGCGGTCGGAACCTCTCACCAGGGGGACACCATCTGACCACAGGAAATCCCCTTCGATGGTCCTGTCATTGAGCCCGATCCACTGGTACTCCCGGTATCGATCTGGGGAACAACCGCAGAGACGAAAGTGTGCAGTGAGCTCCGCTGCCAGCAGAGGGCGACCATTCCCCGTCACTGAGCGGTCTGTGGGCGCTCGCGGGGCAAGTCCCCGCAGCCCCGAATCCACGTTTCCCGGTATCCTTATTTCTCCCTCCAACCTCTGCACACGGGCAGGAAGGAAGACAGGGGCGTAGGGGTGAGGGAAGAGGAAAAATATCACTAGGGCTAGAAAAGGGAAACTCTGGAAAAAGTAAAAACTTTCAATAGCGTCAGAGTCGGGGAGAGTAGATGGAGGCAGGAGAGCCAGGGAGGTGGGAAGCGATTATAAACGAGCCCCCAAGGAACCACCAGGCTTATGCAGGAGTATTTTCTGCGTATTTCTCAGCCCTCGCCTGCCAGAAGCCCCACTGCCCACGTGTGGAGTGGGAAGGAGGGAGACAGGAAGGAAAAGTGAATGAATGAATGTACGCCAAGTAGTGAGTACCTGAATGAATGTATAAGGGAGTTAATTAACACACTCTTTGACTGATGAATGAGTGAATGTGTGGATGAGAGAACAGGTGACGAGGGTCGCCTCCCTCCCTGTCCCCAGCCCACTGTTGATGAAGTCCTGTTCCTCTGGCGTGCTGATGCTGGCGAGGTGGGCGCCGTACATCCGGCACTTGTTCTCCGCCTCCTCCCAGCTCCTTCGGGTCGAAAAGTGCTTGTAGCAGGCGCCCTGGAAGGCGTCCCAACCGGGGCTGCAGAAGTGGAGGCCTGGGACACAGAAGAGCAGGCAGCTTAGCGGGGAGGACCCCAGAACTCTTGAGAGGCTGGGTCCCCAGACAGGGAGACTGGGCTCCTCCCACCGCCACAGGCCGAGGGGGCGGGGCTGAGGGCAGGAGGGCGGCGCCCCAGAGCGAGCACCGGGTTAGGAGCTGGCGGGGGCCGCCCTGCACGAGGCCCCGATGCCTTCTTTCTCTGCAGCGAGAGAGACCATGGTGAAGGCTGGAGTCCCGACTTGGGTCTCTGCCATCCTCCATCCGAAAGAAAAGCCGAGCCTTCCTCTCCTCCCAGGAGAATGGAGACCGACAAGTACTGACTGTGCCTGCCAAATTCCAGGCTCACAGACTCCCCGAGAGAGTCATTTTTGGTTCCACTTAACAGATAAGGAAATTGAGGGTAGGCCTCAGAGAAGTTGTGTGATTTGTCTAAAATGGTAATTCATTATCTGCGTTTCCACTGCAGGAGGCCTAAGTTCATCCGTGATAGGGAACCGAGATCCCGCCAGGCGCACGGTGTGTCCAAGAGCAAGGACAACAAATGGAGGTTCATTAATGACAGGTCCAAAGGGGAAGTGTCCCCTTCCCCCTCCGCCCCCCTCCCTCAGAACTAGTGCACTGTGGCAGGGCCTAGGCTTCAGACCTCCCCAACCACAGCCCCTCAACACACTCACCAACATCGCACAGGTCCCCCCCATAGCCAGGCAAACACAGGCAGCGGACCCCCTCCTCCTCCTCCAAGCACGTCCCGCCATTGTGGCAGGGGCTGGGGACACAGTCACCTGAGGGGGAGAGAAGTGAGGTGTGGGGGCAGGGGAGCACAGCTCTGCAGCCAGCCCTCCAGCCCTGACTCCCGTGTCCTGGGGGCTGTCACAGCATCTCAGTGTTCTCCCTGAAGCCTGAGTTCTGGGTTTCTCCTCTCCTCGCTGGCCCCCCGTTTCAGCACTGGCTCAGTCCTATGCTGGTCACTGTCATATCCGCCAGTGTGGGCTCTAACAGGGACCAAGGGGATGTGTCCAGGAAAGCTCTCAGGGTATAGCTCCACCAAGGGGAAAGATACCGGGCTATCAGTCATGCATCCTGGACTCTTACCTAGCTTCTGGCTCTGCTGGGTGACATTGAGATGGTCACTTTACTTCTCTAGGTCTAGAGTTTAGTCCCCCAGCCCCTGTCATTGCACCACGTCTTAGCATGATTCTGTGTAGTCTAGATAGGCTGGGTGGAACTGAAGGAGAGGAGAGTCACCATAGGAACAGGAAGTTGTGACCTGCCTTTTACTGCTTCTGAGACCTGATGCCGGGATGGTCCGGGAGAGAGCTAACCCCCTCCTCCTGCTGTCCATTGGGCAGTCAGGCCCAGAACTCCTCACTCTATACCCTCTCCTTCCCCACTGCCCCCAACCCATCCCAGGAAGGGAGCCCAGTAGCTGGCCCTGTCCTGCAGCACCGCAACATTCTCTCAACATCATCCAATCTCTTTGCCTCTCCTTCTTATCTCTTCAGACTCTCCCCCCTCACCAGGCTCCCCTTTCCCCCTCCACTTGGGGCCTCCTGAAGGTTCCCCCAGCCTAGAAACCCTTTCAACTCCTTCCTTCCGGTTCCCTCTCCTCCAGGCAGTCTTCTTGGATTAACACACTACCCTGAAGGCCTGCAATCTGTTATCTAGGTCCAGCTCCAGCTGGCTAGGCCATCTGCCTCCTTTTCTGGACTCTCTCTCAGGATGCTGGGTGGCTGCTCCTACACCGGGCCTGGGTGCTGAAGGGGCTGACAAATTCGACTGTTTTCTGTTCCAGATGACCGGGAGAAGATGACCTCACAGACTGACAGGACAGGTCAGGGTTCTCAGCCCAGCTTGGGGCGGGACCTTCAGACCATGCCATCCACTCTTAGAGGCCAAGGCCAGAGCCCACAATGCTTCACTCTGGCCTGAGATCCCACTGCCTGGTGGGGATCAGAGCAGAGATGGGGGGAGGAGGAGCTGGAGTTGGTTCAAAGAATTTTTCTGGGATGACCTAGCTGTTTTGGGTAAAATGAATCAGCTGTTCCAGCACCACTCCCCCTGTCATCACCCCTTCTGCCAACAGTTTCTTCCAATCTGGTGTTGCTGCCTCCCAGGGCAAAGCAGGGAGGGGAGGTGTTTTACTTAACTCTTTAAGCACCAGGCCCTACAGAAGGTAGGAGTCCTGAATTCCCTTTCCATTCCTCACACTTTTCTGCTCCCCCTGTGGTCCTCTCTGCCTAACCCTCCAATCCTGGCGGACAAAGACTCTCAAACTTGGTCTGTGGAGTCCCACCCAAGCCAAAGTTCCCTCTCCCTGGCTGTGAGTGGCAGAACCTGACCAGGAGGGGAGGCTGTGTTGGCGGTGAAAGAACTTCTCAAGACTTTCTGGTATTCCCATCCCCCCACCCCTTTTGGATCAACTATTATACACTCAGAAAGTTCTCCCTGCCTTCCTGCTGCAATAGCGGGCTGGAGGACCACTCACTCATCCCCTAGGTGGGGTAACTAAGACACCACTGATACTTCCAATGGTGCTCCTCTCCCACCAAAGCCCCTTCCTGCCCAATGCAGTACTGAACTAACTCCAAGGCCAGCTGGGCAGGAAGCCAGTAGTCAAAATGCATGAGCCCAGGTGTGATGCAGAGACCCTGAGCCCACCCTGGACCATCTAAAAGAGTGGTCCTGGGACTAGGAGGAGCCCAGCCTTCTCCAGAGATCTCCATGTGGAAATTCAGCCTTCACTGAACAGGTAGGTTTTCTTGCTCTCAGACCCCAAAACCTAACTCCCCATTCCTCCTCCCCCCACACTTTCCATCTTCCCCTGCTGATCTGTGTCTTCTCCAGCATTAGCAACTTTGAGATCCTTTGAGTTCAGGGAGGGTAAAATAGGGGGTGAGGGTAGTCATTAGCACAGGAGTTAGTGGAGGGAGAGATCATGGGCGTGAAAGTGAGATTCCAACCCCCGTGGATGTTTGCGAGAGGGGAACAGGCTCTTGGGGCACCTGGATGCCAGGGAACGCCCTCCATGCCAGGATGTGCTCTCTCCGTCAGTACCCTGTGTGTGCGGCTCTAGATGGGAGCCAAGAGGATGGGTCAGAAATGAATACAAAGGGACATATGCACACACACGCGTGCACATGCGTGCACACACACACACATGCACACACTCTGGGCTGCAGAGGTTTCTCCCTGTCAGAAGTGAGGGACTACAACTCCCAGCACCCCACAGACTGACAGACAAAGACGTCTCTGGGGTAACGTGTAGATCTCAGGAGACAGGAAGGGAGGCAGAGACAAGCCTGAGGCGAGCATGAAGGAACCGCAAGGGGCTGTTAGACTGCTAGGACAGGAAAGGGTGCAGGCTGAAGATGGAAAGGAAGAGGCACAAAGACACACAAAGACCCAGGGAGAGAGACAGAGACACAGAGATAGAACCACAAGAAGCACCAAAGAGCTACCCAGCACACCAATCCATGGAATGGAAGGGGCAAACAGCTGGGGCTGGAGACAGAGGGTGCCAGAGTTCTGGTTATAAAGCAGTTTAATAGAGATTTATTTCCAAGGCTTGTTTCCATGAAACAGTTGAAAAAAGTACTTCATAGAAGTAGTTGCTTAAGGCTCTGTGGGGATAAGGGCTCTCCTGGACCCCAAAGGTTGAGAGGTGGGAACGGGACTCCAGGCTTCCCTGATACCAGTGGGAGGCAGCTGAAGCGGGGAGGCATACAGGATGGGGAGGGAGCAGCAGGGGCTGGGCCTGGGCCTTGAAGAATGCAAAAGGCTATGAGGGCACCCACTGAACAAGGCCTGAGGGTGCTCTGTGGGGCCAGTGAGATGTGAGTCACAGGTAGAGAACTGAGGCTAGGAAAAAGTTCCACGTGGTTGGTGGTGGGAATGGGGGTCACAGTGAGGATTTCAGAAACAGGGAGAGGTCACAGGGTGGGAGTCACGGAGTCGGGGGTTATAGGGTGAGAAGTCAGAGAGCTGGGATGGTAGTCACAAAGTGGGGCATCCAGGATTGGAAGCCTGCAGGTAGAGGTGGGTAGGAGAATGAAGGTAAAGGACGAGAGAGTCTGGGGCAATGGTGGGTTAAAGGACTATGGGTCAGGTGATCCAGAGCTGCAGGGGGAGGAAGAGGTGGAGGATAAGGAGGGAGGCTGAGCCTTGGGCAAAGTTACCTGATGAGGGGGCCACGGCCACTCCACCACGGCTGGCACTGTCAGTGGGCAGCACCGGCTGGGCATGCACTGAAGTCCCTGCTGGGACAGTTCTTCTGGAATTCTCTTCAGAGGGGCTCTCCAGATCCCTGGTATCCCCAGGGGCCCGTGTGGCTGGAAGCAGGGAAGGGGCACCCTCGGAGCTTCCTGTCTCCTCACTCTCTCCTCGAGGGGCCCCAGAGAGCTCAGGACCTCCAGTCTCCTCCTCTCTCTCTCTTGCCCCAACCGGAGTGGAAGGTGGTGGGGATGCCAGGTTCCCCTCCCTGGGAGTGGGCAGGGTCTTGGTGGGTGGCCCAAGGACCCTTGGAGGCCTGGGAGCCTCTGGCTCATCATAGGGTGGTGGTGATGCACCAGGCTGGAGGGCAGGCCTCACTGGAGGGGATGCCTGGGTGAGTGACTCCTCTGGAGCTGGCTCGGTGGGGAGAGGGGCCTCTGGGTCCAGGCTGCTGAGCTCACTGGGCCAGGCCCACAGGGCCTCATCCTCCACCTCCTCCTCTTCTTCTTCCTCTTCTTTCTCTTCTTCACCCCTGTATTTCTCTTCTTGCTCCAACACCTTGCCTTCCTCTTCTGAGGACCCCAGTGGAGGCACAATGGATTGGGTTTCGAATTCTAGGCAAAGCACAGATGATTCAGCACCAGGGACAGCACCCGCCAGAGGACAGGAAGAAGGAAGGGGAAGCGGGGAGAGAAGTGGGGCTGGGGAGGGTGAGCCCTGGGGGAGAGGCAAGAGGCTGCCCTGGGGAGGAATTGTCTTTACTCTGAACCAGAAGAATTTCAACCAGAGTTGCAATATTGAGGCAACACTTGAGAAGGCTCTGTGAGGTGTCATTAGTCCAGGAAAACCTGGTGGTTGCATCTCCCTCTACCATTCTGTTGAAATTCTGTTTATTTTGGATAGGTGATGGTGGGGGGAGGGACCAAAGAAAGGAGATCCTTCCTTCCCAAAGGGCAGCTCCTTAGTCCAAGCATCTCCAGACCTAGCTATTTGGGAGTGGGCTCTGCTGGAAATGCAAAGGTTGGGAGAGGGACAAGGGCGGTGCCTTGCACTACTGTGCTGTTGAGAGGGCAGAGCCACGGTGGGGACAACCCCGGCCTCAGCCCAGGCCAGCCCCTTCTGCCTCTAACTTCTTCCAGGCAAAGACAACCCCAGGATGAGAGATTTGAGTTACCTAGGAGAGTTCTAGGGGCCTCCGCTGGGTCTTCTGGAGTGGAGCTTCCACCACCTCCATCCTCTATAATGGGAATGGAGTAGATGGCTCCTCGGGACTCGCTTTCCACAGCCTCCTGGGGCAGCTTCAGTTCCTCCAGGGTCTCAGTCACTGTGACAATGGCTTCCAGTGCATCAGAGGCCAGGTCAGAGCCTGGGTTGGCTGCCTCAGGGATGGCAGAAGGCTGGGCAGAGTCTGTGGCAGAAGGAAAGCGCCAGTGGGAGGTTAGAGAGGTGGCTCTCCCCCCAACCCATGCCTGCATGTGAGGGCTCTGGGTTAGATTCAGAGATCATGGAATTCTCTTAATTCTCTCTCATCCTCTCTGTGGAGCACTCATGGAGCCCAGGGAGCACCCCAGGACTTCACCACTCATTCCTTAAGCATTAATCAAGTGTCCACTAGGTACCATGCCAAGCAATCTCCTGGGCACTGGGGACAGAGTGCAGAGCCAAATAGCATGATTCCTGCCCCTACAGAATTTATTATATTCTAGATACAGATAAGCAAATAAACATACATTATAATTTTACTATCTAAAGAACAATTAAGCAGAGTAAGGAGATGGGAAGTACTGCTTTAGATAGACTGGTAAAGAAAGGCTCAGGAGAGAAGTCATCCCTTGGAGACAGAAGGATGAACAGAACGGCCTCAGCACTGTGGGACCCCAGGTTTGGGGCAAGATGTGAAGGACCCCAGTCATTCTAAGACTTTAGAAATGGATGGGGACAGGCTGCCATCACCACAGGAGAGCTGAAGGACAGAGAACAGGAAGGACATTCCACCATCACCACCAGACGAACTCAGTGTTGGGGCAAAAGGGCAAAGGGTGAGCAGACCTATCATTTCAGGATCTGCTCTTTGCAAATAACCAAAGTTTTAGAATGAACTGACTTGTCCCTGGGGAAGGGAACCAAGAGCAGAAAACCAATGAAGGGAAGGTGGAATTGGGCTAAGAAAAGCCCTGGGGGCTGTCCTTGCTCAGCCACACAGGACAGGACAGCATGTCCTGCCTGCCTCTGTCACCTGCTCATACCAGACAAGCAAACCTGTGCCCTAGGCCGCTTCTGTCCCCACCTGCTCCCCACTCTAGTCATCCTCTTCCCCAGCCCCGTCTCCTGATTCAGTTCCTCTTTCCATTTCGTCCCAGAATAGTGCTTGGCACATTAATTATAATCAGTGTTAGAAGTGTTAGCTACTGTTATAATTATCATCATCACCATTATCCATGTTCCAGTAAGCCTATTCAGATGGACCTGTCTTCCTGTGGACTTGACTTCCCTACTCCGCCCAGACTCAGGCCAAAGCTGTCTGGAGATCAGTCCCAGTGGAAGTAAGGCTTTTCTCCTAGTTTTTCCTCATGCTAGGAGTGAGACATCTTGTCTTCAGTCAGCCGGGGGCTCCCATGGCAGAAGGTGCATCTTCCTCCTTCAGAGGAGGGGCTCCCTGAGGGTAAAGACTGTTTCTTCTCCCCCCATTTCTGCCTCCAGCAGAAACACCAGTACCAGTACGACTGAAGTACCAGTACTACTGAAGGCTCCCAGCTGGGGCAAGGACTCAGATACGCTATAGCAATGCCTCCCTGACTGTCACCCTTGGCCTGGGCCCTGTGCCTCTCCTCTAGCTCTCAATATAAGACGTGGGCAGGAAGCAGTCTCTACACCCAACTGTCCTTAAGGATCTGCTCCCTGTGAGGGGTTGGGGATTACGTCTGTCCATCAGTATTTGGTGTTAAGGAGTTGATACCTTCAAGCTTAAGCTGAAGGCTCTGGAAACCCCGCTGAGGGCTCTGAGGATATTTGGTTAACTGAAGTGGATCACTCCTTGGATTCAGAGAATGTTGGTCATCTCTGCTCTCTTTATGAGCTGACCAGAGATGGAGACATGATTGGCAGCCCAATAGGGGAGAGGTGGTGTTGCAACAGAAAGAACAAGGCAAGAACTACTGATGTGGAGGCAGCTTAGGCAACGTGGAAAGGTGAGCCCTCCTTGAGGCCACACAGACCAAGTCAGAGGGCACTACCTGCAGCACCAGGAGGCAAACGGCAAAGACCCAAGAGAAACTGGTCAGGGCCGGGGTGGAACTGGAGGGCTCGACTCTGCCTGCCTGAGATTGGTCTCAGCCTCTGCAAGGGAGTGGGCTCACCTCGGAAGCAGTAGACGTTGAAGCGGCTGTGCTTATTGGGGAAGCCGGTCTGGTTGGGGAAGAGGAAGAGAGTCTTGACACCAGGGAGGCCCCCACCACAGCGCTGGCTGGGGGTGACGATGGGGTAGCGCACACTGCCATCAGCCAGCCAGCCAGGGCTGCAGCGGTCCAGGCCACCATCCCAGGCTGCATATAGCTGGCCGGTGGTTGCAATCTTAGCACCCCGCTCCTGGCAGTATGTCTGTGCCTCCTCCAAGGTCAACTTGTCTGGAGGGGCACCCAGGAACAGCTCTCCTGGGGAGGAAGAAGAGGCTGGGTTACCAGGAAGGTAGCTCCTTCCACCCAGGGCTCCCACTGGGACTCTGGGTGAGCTCCTCTGGGCCTCAGTTTCCTCATCTGTGACATGGAGCCCATCGCCCTATTTCACAGGATCGAAGTCTTGATAGAACCTTAGGATGGATAACACTGCTCAAAGGAACCTGGCCCAACTTCCTCATTCTGCAAAGAAGGAAACTGAGGCTCAAAGATGCTAAAATGTAAAGAGATGTATGGAACCTTCTGGTGGGTCCTATGGTAAAGAATCAGCCTGCAGTGGGGGAGACTCCGGTTTGATCCCTGGATCAGGAAGATCCCCTGGAGAAGGGAATGGCTACCCACTCCAGTATTCTTGCTTGGAGAATCCCATGCACAGAGGAGCCTAGTGGGCTATATAGTGCATGGGGTTGCAGAGAGTCGGACAAGACTGAGCCACTGAGCCACTAACTGGTTATCTGCCAAAAAGATGTACAGCAGATGGCAGCAGAGTCAAACTCAGTCTCCTGTCTCAGCCACCTGTCTGGAGGCTTTGGCCGTGAACCTGTCTCTATGACCCTGTTTGGAGAGAGGGACACTGTTTCCTTTACACAGTATGGTAAGGTCCAGCAGAGCCTCGGGAAGACCTAAGGGCAGCCTCGGAGAGGTGTCTCTTCTCCTGGGAACCTCCCACCCCCAATCACCATTTAGTTCTTCAGCATAACAGTAAACATCATAGAGGTCATCCGGGTCGACCACTCCGTAGTTCCGGACCCCAGGGAAGCCATCCATGTCTCCATAACACGCCTCTCGTGGCGTCTGGATGGGATACCTGGGGCGGAGGTACAAATGCCTTCACCAGGAGCCGCTCCGTGGTGACCTCCCCACCCCCCCAATCACATCGCTTTTAGTGCAGCCAAGTGTCTTCTCAGCTCTGCAGAAATGCACCCCCGCCAGCACACGGTCCTAACCCGTCCGCCGCAGACCAGCTTCATCTCCCACAGGCAGGGAGCCCTATATGGCCCGCCTGAGGCAGCAGCCTGTAGCCCCTGGTAGAACCAGAAGCCACAGCCCTCTCAGAAACAACAGCCCCCTCAGAAACAACTAGAAATTCGTGGTCGGCAGCCCCAGCCCACCTCACGGTCTGGTCGGACAGCCAGCCAGCGTCACACTGTTCATAGCCCCCGAGGTAGGCGGCATAGAGCTGCTCCGGAGTGGCGATTCGGGCTCCGATGCGGGCACAGGCCTCCTGGGCCCCAGCGAAGGAGAAAGCGTAGCGGGCAGAGCCCTCCCGGTAGAGAAAGACGACCCCTGAGGGGCAGAGAGGACCCTGAGGCGGGATCACCCAGCACACTGACTGCCCCTTCCCCTCCTTGTCACTCCCCTGTCGACAAAGGGTAAAGTCCAGATTGCGCTCACTCTACAGCATGAGGGACTTAATTTAGACTGTGGGTAGAATTTTCCTCCACCTGAAGAAAGAAAAGGGGGAAACTCCTTTTCCAATTCGGTCTGCGCCTTCTAGGTGTCTGCTTCCGCCCCACACAGTGGGCTCCCCTCCCGCTCTCCGTCTCCGACCTCTCACCTTTGACCTTGACCTCCACAGCGTCGCTGCCGTCGTCGATGCCGTGCTGGACCTCGCAGCGGTAAATGCCTGAGTCGTTGGGCCGCAGCTCGCTCAGCACCAGGGAGACGTCGGTGAGTGACGCCGGGTAGGCAGGCAGTGCCACGCGGAACCGGTAGGCCTCGCTCACCTTGACGCGTAGGCCCCGCGCCACTAGCACCTCGGCCTCCCGGCCGCCGGACAGGAAGGTCCACTTAACCCGCGGGGAGCCCTGCGCGGCCCGGCGGCTCGGCGACGGCCGCAGGTAGTGAACGTGGCATGGGATGGTGAGGGCGCCGCCCAGCACGCCCTGCAGCGGCGCGTCGCCCGCGATGCGCACGCGGAAGGCCCTGTCCTCTGTGGACGGGCGGAGCCGGCTGGAATTTCGCCTTGTAGATCTGCCGCGCCCCACCCCGGGGTTTCTAAGCCCCGCCCCAGGATCCCGACGCCCCGCCCTCGGGTTCTCGTAACCCCGCCCCCTGCCCCCCCCAGGAACTCAGGGCTCCGGCCGCTGAGTCCTGCAAACTCACGTGTAGGTCCCCCAGGCCCACCCCTCAGGGTCGACAGACTCGTGCACAAAGTCAGCTAGTTTTGCCCCCAGAGCCTCCCAGTACCACCCGAGGATTCCTGGGCCCTACTCTGGGTCCTCAAGGCCTCACCCCTGGGTCCTGCAACCCTCTTCTCAAAATTTCCCTAGTCTGTACCCTTCAGAGCCCCTTTCTGGATTTCTCCCAGTTCCATCCCTGTTCAGCCTCGCAGCCCCATTCATCGTCCCGGAGGGTCCTCCATCCTCCACTCTGGAGACCGACAGCCTTGTACTTAATGCCCCACCCCAGCCCTACTCCCCAAATTCCATCACCCTATCAAGGGCCCACAAATCATCCCTGATTTTCAAGTGTCCCTGCACAGGCCACAGTGCTCCCAGTTCCTCCCTGGTCCCTCGAGGCTGACAGAGGTTGCTTGGGGCTGGACAAGAGGCTCCTTCCTACCACAGGGGAGATGTAGGAGACAAACGGTGGCCCTGAGTGGGGCTGCTTACCTGAGCTGTCTCCTTCCAGAGCATCAGCCAAGGCCGCAGGGATCCAGGCCAGAACCAGGGCTGCCAGGAGGGGCAGGAACAGTGGGGCCATGCTGCAGGATGAGGGAGGGACTGGAGGAGGGAAGATGGGGTTAGACCTCAGGATGGACTTCTGACTCCCCACCGGATCCACATGGATCATACATCTCCTGACTCCAGGAGCCCACTGTCTCCACCTCATTATTTATTAACACTACTTCTGATCCCTGTCTCCCCCCAGGGGATTCTTATTCAGAACCAAGACCTGGGTGCTGTCAGCTCACCATGTGACTTCAGGCAAGTTCTTTACTCTCATTAAGCCTTTATTTTCTTACTTGTAAAGGAGCACCATTACTACCACTTCACAGGTTGTGATGACGCTATGTGCTTTGAGAGTGCATTCCATCAAAAAAGAAAAACAACAAAAACAAATAAACCCTGCATACAGTAAGAGCTCAACACATGCGCTCAACATGTGCTTATGGCATATAGCATAATGGCAGATGCTATTATGCTTAGAGTCCCCTCTGTCCCTCCCAGAGCCAGACTTCTTTGGACCCTCCTCCTCCCACAATACCCATCCAACCTTTCCTCCCTATATCTTCCTCCCTAGCTTCCTCCAGGAAGACTTCCTAGACTAAACCCAGGCAATGTACAGCTTCTCTCCAGTCTAATCCCTCCTTGACCTCCCCCCTCTACACTGCACCATTACTTATAAGGAAACTCTTCTCTTTACCCCTGAGCATCCTCCACCCCCTCCTCCTTGGCTGCCTTCTCCCTCCTTCCCAGGCTTTCCTTTCTGCCTGGCACGGGCTTTCCCACCGGATCTCCTGGCTCAGAAACCAGCTGGGACAAAGCCCCTGTCTCTGCTAGTCTGGCCTCCATCCAGCCTCTTCCTCCCCCAACTCCAGCACCAGGCTAAGGGGGATGTGTGAGAATAAACGAGAGGGACCATTTCCCATCTGCCCTTGGCCATCAGAAGCTCTGAGAACTCAGACTATTCCTCCAAAGATCTCAAGGCACTTATTACACTCTCATAATGGATGGATGGGGGTGGGACATTGAGAAAGGGGCTCAGAGAGGGATAGGGTTGAAACTGAGTCCCCAATGAAACCAAGTCAAGTACCAGGCCAGTGTGCCCCAAGGAGGGAAGGCTGCAGAGCCAACTTCATTTTTAATAGTTGGCCTAGCCTCAAAAGAGCATGGAGTCCCAAACTGCCATGGAATAGGCCAGGGGTGCAGCAGGAGAGATGAAGGTTAGACTATAAGCAAGACTTCCTTGACATCAGGCTTCTTCCCACTGGCTATTCCTCATCTTCCCTGACCAATCAGGCTCTGCCCTTGTATATATATATATATGCCATTTCCTGAGCCTGAGCTGATAGGAAATTACCCTCTTCTCCCAGATCCTCCCAAAGAGCCCAGATCCTCCTAAGGACACCTCCTCACCGCTGTGATCTCCATTTCCCTGAGTGTGGCTGGGCATTATTTCCTCAGGGTCAGAGGTGGGGGTGGAATGGCAGAAGCCAGATCCCCAGGGACTCTCTTTGACCTTTGAGAGGGAGGAGGTTCTTGTTGGGACCCAATCAGAGGATGCTGGGAGCAGCTCTGGGCATGGGAGCACTTGAGAGGACTGCTTTCTGGGGTTGGAGAGGGGACCGTTTGGCATGAACAGTCAGTGCCTGCCGGGTGCTTGGGAGACTGTTTTGCCATGCCTTTGAGCTGTGCCAGGTCCTGAGCTAGGCCCCTCTCTGGCGCCTTCCCTCCTCTCTCCCTGGGCTAGAGCTGGAGCTACTCACAGCTCTTTGATGGGCGGCCCAGAAACCCATATAGTTGGAGCCACTCTGGGACCAACACCCTAGAACCTCCTTTCACCCCTGTTATGTAGGTGGGGGAATGAGGGGAGAAAGTCTGAAGCTGATGAGGACCTGGATGAGCTGAATCATGGAGGGTATCCCACCCCTACCTCCAGGATTGGGAGTCACCGATTAGCAAGGCCAAAAGGGTGGCCCTGATTGTGCGGTTCTCAGGAGCAGAGAGTCCTACACACCTCCCACCCCCTCACCAGTCCCACCAAGCTTGGGCTCAGCCCCTTCCTGGAATAGCCAGGAGTCCTGAGAAAACTTAAGCATCCCCTCTTTTGGTCCCAGACTTAGACTCAGGGATCCAAGCCTTAGTCTCCACCCCACACATCCTCCCACCTCCGTTCCATCTTCTCATCCTCCAGAGCTGGACACACCGCTCCATCTCTAACCTCAGGAGCTCAGCAGTCTTCCTGTCCGTTCCCCTGATGCCACACCATTCCTCCGCTCCAGCTTCTGGATTTCTGCCCTTGTGTTGAGTTTCCCCAGTTGTTTGGGAAACTTCTCTCATGTTACGTTACCATTCCTGTCTGCTGATGGATGTCTGTCCCCTCACAGGCTCCATCAGTCCAGTCCGCAGAGAATCAAGACTAGGCTGTGTGTGCGGTGTGTGCACCCAGCACCCACCATCTCCATGCTGAATGTCCACTGGCTGGCAGTTCAAGGTCTGCCCCATAGGAACTGAGCTCCAGTGCTCAGCAGAGTCAGCAGGGATGCACAGGAGGCCGAACTTTGGTCACCTCAGGAGGGAAGCTTTCAGCTATCCCCTTTGAGGCCATGTGAGGGGCAACAGGAACCTACACAATATCAGTGAGTCCTTAACAGGGCCTACAGGAGTAATTGCAGTCATTGTAAAAAATAGGCCTATTTATTGGAAGCACAACTAATAATATGATTAGCAACATCGCCAGCTGAGCTATTGTGTAGTATAAAACCTGAAATGTGGGTGATGCTGTTATCAACGGCAAAGTTAGCCATGCCAACACAGGCACCGGTAATACTTGGGGTGGGTCTGTGGGTAACAGTGTCCCTTGATCTCAGTGGTATTATCTGGAATAGGAATAACACAGATACTAATGGTGCTAATAAAATTGATGGCAAATCTTAGTCCTGTTAGAACCCAGTGGGCTGAGCTATTCTGATAGGAAGGGAGTATGGAAGTACGTGATGGGGGAGGGGAGTGCTTCCCAGCCCAACAGCAGTGCTAGGAAGGAAAACAGGAGCGGTAACTGGAATTCCAGCTGACAGTTTCTGTCTACCTGAGTCAGGCCTCTTAACTAAATGCTTCCCATGTATGCCTGTGTGCGTGCTAAGTTGCTTCCAGCACTATCTGACTCTTTGCGACCCCATGGACTGCAGCCTGCCAGGCTCCTCTGTCCATGGGATTCTCCAGGCAAGAATTTTGGAGTGGGTTGCCATGCCCTCCTCCAGGGGCTCTTCCCCACCCAGGGATGGAACCCTTCTCTCTTATGTCTCCTGCATTGGCAGGCGAGTTCTTTACCACTAGTGCCATCTGGGAAGTCTTTTCCGTGTATAACCTCAACTTTAAGAAAAATACTCTTTAGGCATTACATCAACGAGGAATCTGAGGCTCAGGGAGGTCAACTAACTTGCCCAAGGTCACTTAGCAAGTAAGTTGGGATTCCATTTCCAGTGGGCGCCAGGACCACCCAATACAGAGGCTCCTGTCGGCTGTCGCGTGAGCTACGAGGAGGTACCCCTAGGGTGGCCGGCCCCGGCTCCTCCCGCTCTGCTGCTTGCAGCGTGGGTACCCAGCGGCGGGGGGTGAAGGTTGGAAATCCGCCGTGGTGCTGGGACTGGAGCCCGCAGCAGGGAAGATGCGAGAACCCAGAGGGGCGTTCCCATGAGCCCGCGGGCTCGAGGGGGCTGCGGGTTAGACTGCAAGCAGCAATGGGGGTGCCAGCGGCAGAGCTGGAGAGGGCAGGATGGCAGCAGGGGCCGTGGGCGCTCCGAGCTGGCCGACAGCAGACCTCGCCGAGGTGTCAGGGGTCTGCGGGGTGAGTGCGCCGGGGCCGCGGGAGGCAAAGGCTGAGGGGTCGGGGGCGCAGACCACAGGGCAGCCGCCGGGAGCGCCCTTCTCTCTCCCTCCCGCGGGGAGGCCGGGATGCCGTCACACTCACCTACTGGCAGGCAGCTGAGGACCGGGGTGGGGGTGCGGCACCGCGAAGTTTGCCGCCTCCTCTGGGGGTCTCCTCTGGGTCCACGGCTCGGTCCTGCAGCTGCAGCCGAGACTGCGGCGGGGACTGCGCGGGCGCGAGGAGAGACTGGGCCCGCAAGACGCTCGGAAGAGGGCGCCGGGCCGCCGGGCGCCGCACAAAACCCCCTTTCTTTACCCCCGCCCCCGCCCCGCCCTTCCTCGAAGCCGCCCCTGCCCCCGGACTGGGAACGCGGGGGGCTCGGGAAGATCACGCGACCCGTTGCCTTCTTTGCATCGGTTCCCGGCGGCGGCAGCCGCGAGAGCAAGGACGAGCGAAGTAGGACATCGTCCTGAGGATGAGAAGCCGAAGACTTGGAGCAGAGAGGGAGGGAGGGAAAGCAGAAGGGGCGGGCAGGGAGCGCTCGCGATCTACAGGATGATGTTGCAGCTGGAGGGATGGAAGTTAGACTGTCCGAGCGACTTCCCGTTTTTCAGGGGGAGAGGAGGAGGGACTCAGCCAGTAGAGAAGAGGATGAAGGGAGAATGGGAGGGAGGCTTTGCTCCTGGAGAGACATCACACGTATAAGTGGGGGAGGGAATCTCTTTTTTGGAGGCAGGATCAGGTGCAAGTGACCTTAACCACCTCCCTGGAGGAAGCTCTGATTGGGTTTTGTCTTCCGTGATGCTTCCACTCCCTGCACAGAGGAGGAGCTGACTTTGCAGCTGGAGGGATGGAGGTTAGGTAGCAGATTCATGGGTTAAGGAAAGCAAGTCAGGACCTCTCTAGACATGGAGGAGGGGACGTGGCACTGTGAGCGGACATTACTGGTCATGCAAACCAATGTGCAAAATGCAGGCGTTGCTGGGAGCCCAGAGGGCCCACAGGCCAGAGCTGTCGCTGATGAATGCACAGCCTGGTGCCAAGGGGTGGGCCTTGAGAGCTGCCCAGAGGCTGGGGACTCCTCAGCACCCAGAATACCAATGACACCCCCTCCACAGCTCCAGAGGCTCTGCCTCCCTCTTCTTTCCCAGGCTCTCTCTCCCCTTCTCTCCTCCTTCCTGGGATTCCAGGTGAAGTCCATGGTACAGACTGTGGGCAGGACAGCCAGACGCCTGGATTCTCTCCCTTGGATACCAGGGAAGGCATCGAGGATAGATTGTCAGGGGCTTTGATCCCCACAAACTCCAGCAGTACCTCCAAAACATCACAAGGAAAGTGGGCTGCCTGTAATGCAAATGCAACCTCAAGGGAGGTCCCTCGCCCATCCAAGTCCCTTCTGTGTGGGATTCTGGACTGCGCTCTATTGGATGCCCCAACTGCCCCACTCATCACTGCCTGGGCTGCCATTCCCTGTGCTGTGGACTTGGCTCCAGAGGTCTTGAGAAACTCACAAAACAAACAAAAAACCCTCAAACAGAAAACCATCCTCTCCAAATCCTTGAGGACCTAAAAGGTATTATTCTAACCCTTCCCCAGAGACCCATCTACTGTAGAGATAGGGCAAGAAAACCATGCAGTAGCAGGTTGTAAGCTCCCTCAGTAAGAGACATGCCCCAGGCAGGGATGCAAAACTGATGGGGACAAAGCAAGGTGCCTGGGGAATCTGGAGAGAAAGAAATCTCGGTTAATCCATTTCATTAAACAAATACTAACTGAAAGTCCGCTATGGACCAGGTACTGTTTTAGATCTTGGGAATGCTGTCCCATGTTTTCTAGTGGAGAGGAGGGGATCTGAGAAGGCCTCTGGGGACAGATCTGGGACCTCCCTTTGCTCTCCTCAGACCTTGCATCCCTGAGCTGAGACACAGTCTCGGCACTGGTGCCTGTATCTAGCCTAACCCCTACTCAGGCTCATCCCCACATGGGGCTTGATGGAGCTTGAGCACAGCCAGGCAGAGCCAGGCAACTGAGTGGCTGAAATTCAATCCTGGTGGTGGCTCACATGTGACCACAATCCTTGCCTCGGGGAAACCTGGCTGTGACTGGAGAAGACAGAGGAGGTGGCCTTCTGCGCCACCAACCCTTGTGGCTAGAAATGTGGCCGCACGTTTCGGTGCCCTGGAGGAGTCCAGCCTTCAGCAGCACCTGGGTCTGGACAAGGGCTGGAACCAGACAGTCTGTTCCAAGATGCAGACCCCTGGTGGGAAACCAGACCTGGCGAGAGAACAGTCGCCGCTGCTGTAAAGATCTCCATGAGAGCAGCACTCTGGAGTCATGGGCACTGAGGTCAAACTCCTGTGCCACCATCTGCAGTGATGAAACCTTGGAAAGGCCTTTGTTTCTTTGGAACATTTCTTCTTGTGTACAGCAGGCTGAATAGTATCTACTGCACTGGGTAATATCTACCACACCAGGGATGGGTAAGGGAGGCACCTGACCCATAGCTTAGGCTCAGCAAAATCTAATTGTTTTTTTTTTTTCTTTTTTAATTGAAGTAGAGTCATTTATAATATTGTGTTAGTTTCAGGTGTACAACAACAAAATCTAAAATCTAATTTTTTTTCCTTTGCTAGTCATACACACAAACTGTAATCTGCACCAGATCTCCTGGCCAGGAGGTCAGAGGGCCAGTCCCCTGTGAGTGGGGTAGAGGGCTCATTATTTGAGTGAGGAGTCCTTTCCCAGGAGAGGAAATGTGCACCCTCCCAAGACCTTTCATTATTTCCCGATGTGAAAATTCATACCAAAGTCTCACCTTGGCCTTGATCTGGCAAGTTTCGATCAGGGACTTTCTTTACTTGCATCTTGACCCATGGCCATGGGACAAGCGCCCCACCCCTCCACCCCACCTACTGCCCATTTCTATCCTCTTTCTGAGAAGAGATGAGAACCAGGACTTTCCCTTCTGGGACTCAGAAAGGGATCCCCAGGGACTGGCTGACAGAAAACAGGATTAAGGGAAGCAGGAAGACTGAAAGTCAGTTTTCAGGTAGAACTTCCTGCCCCAGTAACAGGAGGAGCACGTCTCAGGTAAACTTAGTATCTTCTGGACGAGGAAAATGAGGCCGGAGCGGTGAAGTAACTCTAGGGCCACAGGGCATGTACTTGACATGACCAAAATCAAGTCTCCAGACTCCCAGGCCTGGGTTCTTGCCAGGGACTACAGCTGTCTCTCTCAGGGGAGGGAAAATGGGGGAGGTAGGAAGAAGAGAGAAGTAAGTGGGGGCAGCTCTCCGCCCTCTCCCACAGGCAGTCCAGCTGGCTGTCTCCCAGCCTCCTGGACCCTGGAGAGTTTTCCAGTCTCTCTGGATGAGAACAATCAATTTCCAGACCACTCCCCCAACCCCACCCCACCAATATCCTCCATCCAGGACAAAGCTGAGGCCATGACCCAAGTTCAGGAAACAGAATCTCCCCTCTCCTCCCCAAGTTCTAGCATCTCAACTCCCCCCCGCCCCCCGCTCCTGTTAGCCCTGGGCCTTCCTCACTGCAGTGCCAATCACAGTCACAGTGGCTACTGAGAGAGCTTGTCCTTCCAGCTCCTTGAACACCTGCCCCCACTTTCCCAGACTTGGGGGTGGGGGCCCAGGCAGCTTGGATCCTCTCTGAGGCCCTGTACATTGCACAGGCACCTGGATCCTGTGCCATGGGGATGTGGGAGTGGGGCTGAGACGTGGGACGGGCACGGCGCTGAAGGCTGGCACAGCTGTGTTTGGAGAATAGGGGCTTTGATAGCTTCTGAAAAGGGCCAGGAAGCACGGGACCCCAGCCCTAGGGAGGGAGGGCACAGCAATGGGCTCCTGAGGGCTCCTGCAGCTGACTGTGGGTGGGAGGGGAAGTAGGGTGGTGGGGAGACAGTGCGGGGACCTGCAAGCTACCCAGCACTGTGGGAGAGACCCTGCGACGTGAGCAGGAGCCAACTGTGCCCCCTGAGCTGACAGACCCTCGCTTTGAGGGCTGCAAACTCGTGTTCAGAGGAGACCACAGCTGAAGGAACTGGAAGCCTCAACCCTGAGTACTTCCAAACCTAGTTCTTGAGAAAAAAGTCCATGCCATCTGCAGGCTCCCTGCTGCCCCTCTCCCACCCCTGATGGGGAAAGACAGCTCACTTTTTCTATTCTGGGGCAGGTAGGTACTGAGTCTCAGTTTCTCCACTTTTAAAATGGTAATAACATTTTATTTTAGGTTTTGATGTTGGAACCATATAAATGCTTTATATAATTAGAACAAAAAAATTAAACTGGAAATAATTAATTTTAAATTAACTTAAATGGAGGAAAAGGGATGCAATCCCTAAAATTTTAAAACAAAATGAAACAAATGCACCTAATTATATATGAAGTTGGAGGTAAACCCACACAGAAGAATTTTCTTTCAAGTGATTATAACACTCAGCATTTTCTATAGATCCCCAGGAACAAAAAGAACCATGGAGATATCTTATTGTTGGCGTTATTATTTTGAAAAGTGCTATTTATGGTGATAAAGCAAACAAGTAATTATAGTAATGGTGTTCAGAAATAAGATTTTCAGTGTAAGAAAACGAAGATTAAGCAAAAACTGCTCATCTTAAAACTGAATTGGAAATAACAGCATGAGCTCATGATTTACATATCTATCTTCTGAGAGAAGTCTCCTGAAAAGGCTTAGAAGCAATGACAAATCAATAACAGTGAATATCTCTTATGTCCAGACTGTGGTCTCTAAATAGTACTTTTCACTGAAAGGAACTCTTTGGAGAAATTCCAGGTCTGGGGCAGGAGAGCCTGTTATACTTGAGAATAAGGAAGTTATAAGACTCAGGTCAAGTTCATGTGAAAAGGACCCAGCAGCCAACTTGAGAAGATTCCCACTGGCCAAAGATGAAACAAGGGCATTAAGCTGAAATGACTGGAAGAGATTGAGACACATGAAATGGATACAGAGTCTATGAGTCTATAATGATACTACAAAATAGGATCACTGGTCATCTCTGGATAGTGATCAGACATCAACTCAATTTTGAAAATGAACAGGGTACAGCAGATCCTGTTGGTGGGCCCCATCCGTCTGCCCTTAGCAATCACCTTGATAGGCCAAAGGCTGCTGACTGCCTAAGGATTAGTTTCTGATGCACAGGTACGCCTGGCTAAGTGCATCGCAAGTCAGAATGGCCCTGGAAACGGCCCTCCATCAGCGGCAGAGGGCGAGACTGAAACCCAGCTCCTTGCCTCTCAGGAAGGAACCCTGTGAGGCAAGTTCCTCCCAGAGCTCCCAGCAGCTTTGAGCTTCAGCTGCCCTCGGTCATCACCTGCCCAATTTTATTTACTTAATTATTAACTGGATTCCTCCCGTTCCTATTAAGGTTTTCCTTTCCTATTAAGGTTTTCCTTTCCTATTAAGGTCTGGGAATTTTCAGACCCCTGAGTCCTGAGCACACATGGGTGGGCACAGCTCCAACCCAGTGGTGCATTTGTGACTGGGTGTGAGTACGTGCAGAGGCATGAGAAAGCTGTGTGAGCAGGAGGCCCAGCCCCCACATAACCTGTCTCTGCTGCACCCCTGCCATCTCTCAGCTCACCCTATAACCTTGTGCGGTTTGTCTGTGATTAGAATGGACCTGTGCCTGGTCCATGGCTGGGTCACGGTGACATATTGATGGGAGCTAAACACGGGCTGTCACCACACTGCAGCCCCACCCATGGGTGGCCCTGAAAGACAGTGGTGAGGGAGTATCCTCCCAGGGGGTTGTTTCAAGCAGTACACTGGTCATCTACTTTGCAGGGAGAGAGGTGACTTAAAGGAAGTATATACATGGACTCTTGAGCATGGCAAATGGCTTGTTGGTTGATCAGGCCAGGAGAGGGCAAGACTGGAAGGTTGGAGGTAAGGAAGTCTAGGCAAGAGCTGCAATGGATGGACCTACAGGAGTGGGCATTGTGTCTGATGGCAGTCCCATTTAAGAGCATTCACTGCAGAGGAGACATTGAAGAGCTAGGGGCACAGAGGATTCCAGTGGATAACAGCCAGCCTTTGTCCTCCACCATGCCAGGGCTTGCACAATGGGCCTGTGAATGGAGTAACTGTGGTAGTGAATATGGAGACTAGATAAGGGCTCACCAGCATGGGCTCCCTGTCACCAAGGCTGGTCTAGCTGCTGCCAGTGCTGGATGTTCAGCCTGTCAGCAGCAGAGACAGATGTTAGCTCAACATGGTAGCATCCCTCAAGGACACCAACCAGCCACTGGGGAGCATATTGATTACAACATACCTCTTTCAGTCTGGAGGTGGGGAGCAGTAACTCCTTACTGGGATTAATGCATACTCTGGATATGGCTTTGTGTTCCCTGCCCAAGTACCTTGGCCATCACCAATATCTATATCCAAGGACATAAAGGAAAGGGTTTATCCATATGAGATGCCATGTAGTATCACCTCTAACCAAGGGGATTTACTTACAGTGAAGTAAATGTGCTAGTGGGCACAGGATCACAGGGGCCACTGACCTACAATATACAACGTCTCTTTGAAACTGCCAACCTAGTAGTACATTAGTGTGGCCTCTTTACAGCATATCTAAATACCAGCTTAGGGAAAACGTCCTCTGGCATTGGAAGTATATGTGTTTTTAACCAGTGGCCATTACATGGTGCTGTGTCCCAGATAGCTAGAAATCATGGGTACAGGAACCAGGATATGGAGGAAGCAATACCTCCTCACCAGTGACCCACTTAGGGAATTTGTGCCTCCTGTCCCTATCAATTTAGGCTCTGCAGGATTAGCAGTCCTAGTTCCTAGGGCAAGAGTTGCAACTACCAGGTGTCACAGGAAGGGAATCACTAAACCTAAGGCTGTAGCAGCTTCCGGGTCAGGTTGGGCACCTCGCGCCAACTGACCAGTAAGCAAAGAAAGAATTCTGTTGGCAAAGATGCTTGATCTTGATTATCCCATGTCCAGTGGTAATCATGAATAGGCAGTTCCAGCAATGTTGGCCTGTTAAGGGCATGATAATAAAAGACTGAGGCCTTCAGGGATGAAGGTGAGGGTTTTTCCATTGTTAAAGCCTCATAGACCAACAGAATGAACGGTAGAGGAGGGAGAGGTTGAATATTGATTTCAGCCTTGGAACCAGCTGCAGAAGCTGTTTGTCCCACTAACCCTCCTATCGTAAGACTTTCTTTTTAAAAAATTGTATGACCACACCACAGGGCTTGTAGGGTTTTAGTTTCCCTACCAGGGATTGAACCCGGACCCTAACAATGAAACCGCTGAGTCCTAACCACTAGACTCCCAGAAGAATTCCCAATACTCTCTTTTTAAAGGGTTAGAAATTGTGGTCAGCTACCACCTTGAAGAAGCTCAGATGGTAAAGAACCTGCCTGCAACGCAGGAGACCTGGGTTCGATCCCTGGGTCAGGAAGATCCTCTGGAGAAGGGACTGGCAATCCACTCCAGTATTCTTGGCTGGAGAATCCCACAGATAGATGAGCCTGACTGGCTACAGTTCGTGGGGTCGCAAAGAGTCGGACACGACTAACCCACCCACCCACCACCTTGAAGAATCAGTGAAGGAGAAAAGTGATCTTGTTATGGAGACACAAATGGGTCTGAGCAGTGCAAAGCGTGGAGCGTGGCTGTGGACCACATCCTTCGCATTCGCCCCTGAAGTGGAAGGCTTCTGGGAGAGCATCTGTGACCCTACCTGGGGGTGTTTTCTTCTGGCTGTGGGAGCCTGTCTGTGCTCAGGGCTAGCCAGGAATGCTAAAGGGTTAATGCTCCCAGAAGCAGCCCTCAACTTTCAGACAAGAAGTTGACCAGTAATATGATAAGTCCTCTACATACAAATGAGTTCCATTCGGAGAGCACTTCATAAGTCCAATTTGTTCATAAGTCCAACAAAGTTAGCCTAGGTACCCAACTAACAATTGGCTATATAGTACTGTATTGTAATAGGTTTATAATACTTTACACACTAATTATATGTACATTAAAAAAATAAAGGTAACATTTTAAACTTTATAGGACAGCACCTTGAAAAGTAAAATACAACAGCTGGCATACAGGGGCTGGCATCAAGTGAACAGGCAAGAGGAATTATTGACTGGAGGAGGGAGAGGAGATGGGAGATGGTAAAGCTGAAAGATTGTCAGCAATAGGAGACAGAGGGAAAGCCACAGTTTCACTCTCACCTGATGTTGATGGCACGGGTTCTGGTTCCTCTATGGTGTCAACTCTATCTACCCTCTTGAAATAACAATCCAGTGAAGAATGTTTGCATTTTTGAAAGCTTACAACTTGCAGGTTCGTATCTGGGGACTTACTGTACTTTAGTTTCTTTGCCCCTCAGGTGGTATTTCCTGAGACAGGGTCTACACCGCCTTCCAGAATTCCCGAGCAGGATTCAGCCACAGTTCCTCTGCCGGCTCTATCACAATTTCTCATCAGCTTTCTCCCTTTTCCTGCCTCCCTTTTCCAATCTTCTACCAGTGCCCCTTGGCATGACCTCCCAGATAAACTCCTTGCACTCAAAGTCTTGACTCACATCTACTTGTAGGGAACCCTGTTGTCTTGGTCAGTTCAGGCTGCCAAAACAAATTACCATAGCTGGGGTGGCTTAAATGTCTCACAGTACTGGAGGCCAGCATATCTGGCGTCTGGTGAGGGCCTACTTCCCGGTTTGCAGACAACTGTCTTCTCATTGTATTCTCACATGGTAGAGAGCAGAGAGGGGAAACAAGCTCTCCCAAGTCTCTTCTTATAAGGGCACTAATCTCATCATGTGGAGAAGGCAATGGCACCCCACTCCAGTACTCTTGCCTGGAAAATCCCATGGAGGGAGGAGCTTGGCAGGCTCCAGTCCATGAGGTCGCTAAGAGTCAGACACGACTGAGCAACTTCACTTTCACTTTTCACTTTCCTGCATTGGAGAAGGAAATGGCAACCCACTCCAGTGTTCTTGCCTGGAGAATCCCAGGGACGGAGGAGCCTGGTGGGCTGCCATCTATGGGGTCGCACAGAGTCGGACACGACTGAAGCAACTTAGCAGCAGCAGCAGCAGCAATCTCATCATGAGGGCTCCATCCTCATGACCTCATTATCTCCCAAAGGTCCCATCTCCAAATACCAGCACATTCAGGATTAGGATTTTAACATAGGAATTTTTAGGAGCAGGGAGACACAAACATTTACTGCATAACACCTATCTAAGACAAGTGGAAGAGAATCAAATATTTAAAAATTTTAATTTATTTGGCTGTGCTGGGTCTTTGTTGCAGTGTGCAGGCTCAGCAGTTGAGGCACGTGGTGTGGTGCGAGGGTTTTAGTTGCTCCCACGGCATGTGGGATCTTAGTTTCCTGACTAGGGATTGAACCCACATCCTCTGCATTGGAAGGCAGATTCTTAACCACTGGACTGCCAGGGAAGTCCTGAGAATCAAACATTAATCCTACCCTCCTGAATGCCTTATCTGTGAGGTTAACAAAATAGTCGATAAGGGACATTTTTCTTTATAGACAATTCACAGCTAATAAGTGAAGGAGGAATGGCAAAATTAGAACATCTCCATTTCCCACTCCTAATAAAATAATGAATCTAGAAAGTGATCATCAGTAGCCATTAGATAAGAAGTTGAGGAGTGTAGTGGGTTAAATGATGGCTACAAAAAGATATGCCCACATCTGAATCCCTGAAAACTGCAAGGGTTAGCTTGCTTCGAAAAGGGCCTTTGTGGGTGTGATTCATTACGTGAATTCACTCCTGAAATTCGGTTAGTGTTTTTGAGAAGGGATCATCCTGGATTAGCCAGGGAAGGCAAATGCAATAACAAGTATCCTAATGAGAGACAGGAGAGGAGAAGACACAAGCACTTGAAAGGGAGGAAGCAGAGAGTCCAGTGAAAGTGAAAGTCGCTCAGTCGTGCCCGACTCTCTGCGGCTCCATGAGCTATACGGTTCATGGAATTCTCCAGGCCGGAATACTGGAGTGGGTGGCCATACCCTCCTCCAGGGCACCTTCTCAACCCAGGGACTGAACCTAGGTCTCCCACATTGCAGGCAGATTCTTTACCAGCTGAGCCACCAGGGAAAGCCGAGAGATTTCAGTGATGCAGCCAAAAGAGCCCAGGGATGCCACCCGCCCCCAGAAGATAAAAGAGACAGGAAAGAATTCTCAGAGCCTCCAGAGGGAGTGAGACACTGCCAACACCTTTAGTTTGGACCTCTGGCCTCCAGACTGTTGTTAAGAGGACAATTTCTGTTGTCTTAAGCCACCAAGTTTGTGGTAGTTTGTTACAGCAGCGATAGGAACTAACACAGTGAAGAACTTTATAATGAATGGATCAGACTCACACCACCTGAAGTTACTGATCAATCTTGGCATCACTATTCTAGTCCAACAACCAGACACCATGTGCCTCCTGATGTGATGAAGGAGGACGTACACAGCTGTTGTTCAGTTGCTACGTCGTGTCTGACTCTTTGTGACACCATGGGCTGCAGCATGCCAGTTATCACTTATGAAATATTCCTGGCGGAAAGAGTGAATATAAGCTTAACCAAACTCCCAAATATAATTACAGGGGGTAGAGGAATACATTTAATGACACTTCAAGGATACACTCAGCTAGATCCAGAAGGCGGGAAACTCGACAGGAAAGTGACCTAGTTTCATAAACAAGCAAATAAGATGGCATAGAAAAAAAATGAAAGAGGAAGAAGTGTTATGGTTTAAAAGATACTTAACCAAAAAAAAATCAAATGCAATATAGATCCTGGTTTGAGCAAATAAACTATAAAGTTATATTTTTTAGACATTCAGAAGAAAGTTATTATGGACTAAATATTAGATAACATCAATGTAATTTTATTGAGGAATATGATAGTAGAATTATTTTTAAGTCACTATATATTAGAAATACAAACTGAGTATTTCAGGTGAAATGATATGCTGTTTAATATTTGCTTTAAAATACTCCAGCAAAAAGCAAACACAAGTGAGAGGACTCAAGAAATAAGAATTTTTAAACCATTAAGCTGGAAGATGGAGTCATTTGTTATTCTATTCTCTCTATTTTGTGTAGTTTTAAATTGTCTATAACAGATAATAGTATTAGCAATATGAAGAGTAGTTGTAAGAATTCATGGTTATAGATTTTAATGGGCAAAGAAACAAAGCTTTGCAGCAAATGAAAAGTTTCTCCCATGACCATTTCTCATATACTGAAGAAAAAAATCTATCCTCTGAGTTGTGAGGCCTCAGATATTGATGTTCTGGGACTCTGACTACATAATAGGCCAGAACTTAGAAACCCAGAAGAGCAAGGGAGTGGGTGACTACCAGTATGTCCCAGAATTTAGATTGCTCTCCCTGCTGCTGCTGGTAGACATGGGTGCTGTTTCTGTTCACCAGGTATTTCCAATTCTTTTAGGCCCCCTTGTGGTGGAGCGGGGCCCTGTGATTAGTTCTGGAGAATAAATTGAAGACAAGACTGGTGTCCCTGGGACCTGTGGCTTTTAATTGCTTGTATAATACCCTCTGCTGCTGCTGCTGCTAAGTCGCTTCAGTCGTGTCCGACTCTGTGCGACCCCATAGACGGCGGCTCACCAGGCTCCCCCATCCCTGGGATTCTCCAGGCAAGAACACTGGAGTGGGTTGCCATTTCCTTCTCCAGTGCATGAAAGTGAAAAGTGAAAGTGAACTTGCTCAGTCGGGTCCGACTCTTAGCGACCCCATGGACTGCAGCCTACCAGGCTCCTCTGTCCAAGGGATTTTCTAGGCAAGAGTACTAGAGTGGGGTGCCATTGCCTTCTCCGTAAGACCCTCTAGAGCTCTTTTATTTTTTCCTTCTGGTATGGGGATTGATGGCATATGACATGATGGCTGCTCTATCAATCTGGACAGATACCTGAATGACTAAAATGAGAAGAGTCCACTTGTTGAACATAACGAACATGTGGCCAATTAAGAAATAAATATGTTTTAAACCACTGAGATTTGGGGCTTGTTTGTTATCAAAGCATAATTTAGCTCATCCTGACTAATCACTGCTGTACGGCAACAAATTCTATGGGCTACCTGGTAAGAACTTGAATAATAATTATTATTGTTATTCTGTTACCGTCATTATTACTCATTAATTATTAAAGGTACCACTTACTGAGTGCTTCTTATGTGTATCAGGTATGTACTACCCAGTCCACGCATTGTCTCAATTACTGCTCACAACAAACTCAGGAGGCAGTTATTATTATCCCATGACCAAGATGAGAAAATCAAAGCTTAGGAACTGTCACAAATATTTCATTTGCTATATGACAATTGAAGATGATATTCATTCAATCATTCTTTGTCCCTTATATAAAGTCCCATGGGATCAATTATCTTTATTAATGATTGCAAGAATCCTCTTGGAAAGCCATTTTACAACATGGATCAAGCATCATTGAAAATTCATACTCAAAAAAAAAAAAAAAAAGAAAAGAAAGTTCTACTCTTTGCTCCAGTCATGATTATTCTCTAGCCCACGCTTTTTGTGGTATAGTTAGATTGCTTGAACAGGGAATTTCCTAACAGTCCAGTAGTTAAGGTTCCCCACTGTTCACTGCCTGGATGGTGGGGGAACTGTGGCATGGCCCAAAAAGAAAAGATTGCCTAAACAGAAATAAGTAAATAAAATATATAATATACATTAAGGAAAATGAATTAATGATATTGGAGTTTGTTTCTTGAGTTACAGGTATGTTTCTTTTAGCCTGATGTTAAGAGTGTTCCCAGTTCAGTTACCCCTTTTGCCCGGGCGGCCATGGCGGTGGTGAACGCTAAGCCAAATGCACAACCCCCTGAAGTATTAGCCCTCTGAGGACCTCACTGTGTCAGCTTGCCACCTCCTCCTCCGAGTTTATTTCCTGTCAGTTGTAACAACGGAGTGACTTTCCTGCCTTTAATAGTAGTCATGAGAACTCTTCTGGGAGACTGACTGGCAGGATACAAACACATTTTGAAATATATTTAGTTCCACCCTCTGTTTGTTCTGTGGTGCCCAGGGGCTAGGCCTGGGGCTTTGGAGCGCGCCTAGCCAGTAACCTTAGGTAGGGGTGTGGCGCCCCCGCGTGGTGCCTGGCACAACATCACCCTGAATTCTATCCAAGGCCAGGCCGCCCACGGTGTGTCCAGCTCTCCTAAGGCCTTTTGGTGCCCTCTCCTTCCAGTAAGGTGGCTCCAAGGTAAAGAATCTGCCTGCAGTGCAGAAGAAGCAGGGGCCACGGGTTCCAACCCACTCTTGTATTCTTGCCTGGAAAATCCCGTGGACAGAGGAGCCTGGCAGGCTACAGATCATGGGGTCGCAAAGAGTCGGACACGACTGAAGCCAATGAGCACAGCAAAGCACCTCGAAATCCCGGCTCTCTTGCAGCCTCATCCCTCAGGGGCAGTAGCCCCTCCTTTTCCTTTGTATTCCGAGGCGCTGGCTCAGCACGCTGGATCCAACGTGATCCCCCTCAACCCCCGCGCCCCCAGCCCCACACCTCGCTGACAGCTTCACCCAACACAAAAAGTCCTCAGGTTATTTTATTGCCGGATAGAAGTCAGTAAATGCCCCTTGGACGCCTCTCCCGTCACCTAGCCGTGGCTGCATCATCTGCTGCGGGGTCGGGGGAGCGAACCGCCTCGGGTCAGAGGTTCGTAGCTGCGCACTACCACCCGGGTCGCCACCACTTTCCCTCCCCGACGCCGGGCCAGCCGGGATCCTCGGCCCGCAGCCTTCGGTCGAGAAGGCTGGTCAGGAGGAGCTGCTCCTCGTCCGATGGGAGGGGAGGCTCTCGGGAAAGTGGCGAGAGACTCCCGGGCTTTGTCGCGCGCGCTGGAGGGGGTGCTGCTGCTGCTGCTGCTAAGTCACTTCAGTCGTGTCCGACTCTGTGCGACCCCATAGACGGCAGCCCACCAGGCTCCCCCGTCCCCGGGATTCTCCAAGCAAGAACACCGGAGTGGGTTGCCGTTTCCTTCTCCAGGAAGGGGTGCGGAGGGCCCCTATTCGGAGTAGCAGTAGGTCCCATAGGCCGCCTGCTGGGGTCTGGGGAAGCCGAAGCTGCGCACTCCGGGATCCGGTAGGCCCCCGCAGCGCGGCCGAGGCGTCGTGATGGGGAAGCGCACGCTGCCGTCCGCCAGCCAGCCGCCGTCGCATTGGTCCAGCCCGGAGAACTTCCAGGCGGCATAGAGGTGCCCGACCTTGGCCACCACGGCCCCGCGCCGCCGGCAGGCCGCGTGGGCTTCAGACAGCGTCAGCCGCCCGGGCACGAAGAACACGTGACCTGGGAACCGAAGCAGGTCACCGACTGACCGCGGGCAGGGCCGGCCGGGGTGTGGCGGAATTCAGACTCCCGGGGGCAGAGTGGGGTGGGGGAGAGGGGCAGGTGTAGATCGGTGGGTCCGAGCCTGGGTAGCAGGAGTGGGAGTATAGAGACTGGGGGTGCAGGAGAGGTTGTAAAAGACAGGCTGGAGGCTGGGTGGGCCTAGTGACGGAGGGGCGAGGCCTTCAAGGAGTCGGCCTGTAACCTCAAGCCTCTAGCCGTCTACCTTCCCCGCCGCATGGGCCCCGCCCGCCCCGCCCCCCGCCTCTTTCTCAGGCCGGATCCTCCTCTGTCGCGTGCGGGTCAGGCCCGGGCCGCTCCCGACGCGGAGGACGGCTCGCCCCGCCCCCTTACCTGACAGCGCGGAGGTGAAGCAGAAGGCGTCGTAGCGGTCGCGCTTCCGGTCGCGGGGCCCGTAGCTGCGAATCCCGGGCCGCCCTCGGCCACCGCAGGGCGCGCGCGCGGTGAGGACAGGGTAACGCACGGAGCCCTCGAGCAGCCAGCCCGCGTTGCACCAGTCCAGACCCTCGGTCCACGCTGGCGGGAGATGGCGGGGGAAGGAACGGGGGTAGCGGGATTAAACGCATCACAGGCGGGAGCCAAACCCGGAGTTCGCCTCCACTGGGGTCCAGGCGACAGCCCGGAGGGAGCCTGGGCGGTACCCGGGCTCGGCCACTCACCCTGGTACAGCTGGGCGTAGGTGGCCAGACGTCCGTCCTGCTCCTCGCACGCCTGCTTCGCCTCGTAGTAATTGAACTGGTACCGGCCCCGGCTGGGCTGGTATGGAAACACCACACCTGGGAGTGGGGGGCAGACAGCCTGGAGAGGGCCGGCAGAAGGAGGGGGGGAGGAAGGGCGGTGCAACCTAGGAGAAAGGGCCGGGGGCTCCGGGAGCAGGGAGGGGGAGAGGCTGGAGAGGAGCCCCGGGAGACCTGAGACGAGACGGCCGAACCACCGCCAGAGAGGCACGCGGCAGCAGCCGAAGGGCCTCACCCTCCAGGCGCAGGGTCAGCGCCACGCTCTCATCCTCGACGCCATTGATGAGCTCACAGCGGTACCGGCCCTCGTCTTCCAGGCGCACGCCCGCGATGACCAGGGAGGCGTCCAGCCGATGCCCTCTTCGCATCCTGGCGCGCCCCCCCAGGGGCCCGTAGCCCCGGGCGTGCAGTCCGTTGGTGATGAGGATGGGCGTTTCCCGGAGTTCCCCGGGCTCCACTTTGCTCCAGCGCACCTTGTAACTGGGAGGCGGGGCGCCCAGGACGCAGGGCAGCGTGGTCGTGGCCCCACGACGAGAGTGAATGACCTCGTGGATGGGGGGCAGGAGGTAGTGGGGGCCAGGGTGGGGTGCTGAGCAGAGGGGGCCACAGTGGCAGGAACCCCCTGGCCCCCACTGCCCCAAGTGCCTGTCCAAAGCCAGCGTTCCGCAGACCCCACCAAACCTCTCTCCATTGCTCACTCAGAAATGACTCAGTCCCTGGGACCTCCAACAACCCTTCCCACTTTCCCCACCACAGTTCTCCAGATTCTGGGCCGAGTTAAGGTCTTACCTTGGCTCCCCAGGGCTCTGTGGAAGGTGGTGAAGGCCCAAGGGAGAAGGAAGTGGCAGAGAGTGGGGAGGCTGATCCTGCCTTGCATGATGGGAGTCAGCCCAGTCTGTGGGGCACAAGGTTGGGCATTCCTTAGCACTCTCCTTCCTCCGAGAAGGCAATGGCAACCCACTCCAGTACTCTTGCCTGAAAAATCCCATGGACGGAGGAGTCCACGGGGTCTCGAAGAGTCGGACACACTTCACTTTCACTTTAGCACTAAGGAAATGGGGTGGGGAGATGATGAACTCCCACCCGGATTCCTCATAGGGGACTGTTCAGCTGGAAGCCATGGCGGCAGATAAAGGGGCTGAAATTGTCAGCAAAGAAAGGTGATGGGGAAGGGGCAGTAACAAAGTCTCCTCCCCGCCACCCCACCCCCCCAGGCCTCCTGAGCCCATCCTTTTTCCTCTCTTGTCCCTTCAGTCAGCAGGTCCTCTACCTATCCATTTTCAGCACAAGTGCTGCTTCCAAGTCTTCCCTTCTGGATTGCCACCTCTGGCCTCTGTCTTCACCCAACACCCATTCTCCATCTGAAGCCAGAGTAAATATGATCTTGTCACTCTCCTGCTTAAAGCAGTGACTCCTCGTTGCCAATGAGGATCAAATCCAGTGTCCTAACCCAACTTCCAAGGCTCTCTGTGATCCAGCCTCTCAGGGCACCTCCAGCATTGCCCCCCTACCCAACCCCTCACCACCTGTGCCCTCGGCACTATGCCGCAGACACGTTCTGGCTCCAGCACAGTCCGAGTTCACCCTCTCCTTCTCACAGGCCATCAGTTTGGGCCTCGCCCCCTCTGGGAGCCTTTCCTCTAGCCCCTCTCATCACACTGCAGTGCACCGTGGTCTGCCACTCTGGGTTCCCACTGCTCCGGACTCAGAACTTTTGCCCTTAGAAGTATTTCTCTTAGCAGCTAAATTAGCAGTGTGAATTTGAAAAGTTAAATACATATGCATATGTAGACTACATCAGTGAGCTCTCCAGTAATTATAAAGTATAAAATTATAAGGCTACTAAAAATTATTTTGAACACCGCTGTCTATTTCAGTAGTTGATTTCCCCCTTCTTTATCTTATCTATTCTTTATCACCTTGGCCATTTTTTAAAATAATTGGACTAAAGACCCTTAACCTAGTTTTATCCCTTTTTAAGACCTAATTCCTCGACTTCCTTTGAACAAGTTACTTAACCTCTCTCTGATTCAATGTCCTCATCGGTAAAATGCGGGGGATAGTGGCACACCTACCTCCCTGAGTAGTTGTGGAGTCAGACGAAGTAACATATATGAAATGCTTAAATAGGTCCTGATATCTATTTAAGCATTTTATGGATAAGTGCTATGTATATGCTAGTTGTTATCTGCCACTGCCGGCATAGTTGCTGGCACACGGTCGGTGCTAAATAAATATGTGTGTTAATGAATGAGCTCACATGAAGGACTTTTGGGAAGAAGAGCAGGGACATGGCAAGAGGAAGGAAACTTTGAGGAGGACTAGGAAAGCTAAGGAGCCAAGCTCCATCTTCCTGCAGATGAAGGTCAGAGCTGAGTATGCGGCAGGAGACAGAGGTTAGGTGCAGAAAGGACTTCCCAGTGGTTAAGAAAAGCATCTGCGACAGGGAAGTCAGTGAGAGAACATGTCTTCTGTACAGGACAACCTGGTAAACACCTGGTTGAGACAGTGGGAACTGGTAAGAGAGAATGGGAACTGAGATCAGTTGAGGGATCCATAGCAACCACAGCCAGCACCAACACAGTCAAGTTAAACGTGCCTGAAACTGCTCCAAGCACTTCTCAAGTACACTTTTATATTTACTCCCCTCAGCAACCCTATGAGTTAGGAATGGTTATGAATCCCAATTATACATGCTCGAAGGAGCTCCCATGTCAGGATTCTCGAATGAGGTCACACAGCTGTTAAGGGGAGGGGTTTGCTGGGACTTGAATCCAGGCTTGAGCTGAGGTTCAAGCTCTTAGTCACTGGCCTGCATTTCTGTGTCTCAAAGCAGGCGCACACATTCCTTCTTCGTGTCCCTTACAGAGAATGAGAGAGTGGCCAACAGCCCCAGTGCCTACTCCCTGTTTTGTTTTCACTTACAAAGCTTTATTTAAGAGAAACATTCAAAATTTTTATGGGATGCTTTTAGATACAATGCAAAGTCATTTCTCTGGTAATTATTTTTATGAACATTTTGATCAATAATATGCTGTAAGATACTTTGACACTGACCTGTTAGAAGTGGGCCTCTTCACAGAGATGGCAGGTGCAGTGATTGGCAGCTTTTAGTCCTGCTGGAGAAAGAGTTTCCAGGTGAAGGAGTTGCCCGGGTCCCGGGAGGTCCAAGCACTTAACAGCCTCAGGACTTGGGCCCCTGATCAGTGTGGTCTCTCCTTTTGCATCTTTGAGGCAATGCTTCTGCCCTGAGTTCAAAGAAGCCAAGGTACCAGAAACTCCCCCACTCATCATTCCACTACGCCACGTTAAGTGACGCGGGTCCAGCTTTGTGACCGGGCACTGGATCTACGATACTCACTGCCCTGGGCCCGGGGGAAGACACAGAATGAAACGGGAACCCATGAAGAGGGATGGAGTGAAGGAGGCAACCCAGGAATAATTGCCTGAAATGTTGCAGACAGTGGGGTGCCCCGTTTCTTATAGATGCTCTTGGACCAGAGAAGGGATGGATTGATTGGTGGGTATAAGGATGTTGGACTGCTGGACCGGGGGATAAATTACAAATGAGGCTTAAAGATCTATGTGTTGAATTCCAGCTGCCTCTGCTTTTCTATATGATCCTCCTCTAAGCAGCACCCCTCTCCCTCCCCGAACAGAGTCCTCACCTCTGCCCTCCGGCGCCTGGGTGCGCATTGCCTATGGGAAGAGGCTGTCAAGGTGGGAACCAGACTTCCAGGACCTCCACTTGCTTCAAGAAACCTGACCCCTTCTGTCCAGCCCCCTCTGTCTGTCATCTGTCTGTCCTTTCCTTCTCTGTCCCCTCCCCATCGGAAGCACAATTTCCCATTGTCTCCTTCTTTTCCCCTATTGTTGGATAACAGGGGCCCTTTCTTTATCCTCTGGGTAATGGCAACGAAATGTCAACAGCTGGGGATGTGGGATGCAGGACCGGCTGGCACACACCACCGGAAAAAGGGCCCGAGTAGGGGCGGGTTCAGAACAGGAACTGACATCCCCAAGGAGAAGAAAATGGGGAGAGAGAGAAAGTTGGTGAGAAGGTTGAAATGGGATCTGCCTTAATACTCAAGCTTCAAGTCTCGAAAGAGATTTGGGGTAAGGCCAGGGAAGTGGCTGGGTGCCAAGGAGGGCAGAGTGACTAGTTAGCATTGCAATAGGAGAGGATGGAAATTAGAGAGTAAGGAAAATTTTTCTGTCTCTGGGAAGGACTTGGGAATTTCTGAGGATGGAAGGACTTTGGAAAGCTCTCAGAGAGGTCATTTTATTTGTTCCCTAGTTCCCACCTCCTCCTTCAGCAGATGGATGAAGCTCTCAAGAGAAGGGAGATCCTTAACTTCCCCGAGTAGAGATTCACTTCTCTAAAATTCCCCTTATTAGGAAGTTCTTTCTGAAGTCTAAACTCCTACTAGAGCTTAAGCTCATTTTTAAAACCTATTGAGATAGAATTTACATACAACAAAGTGCGGATCATAAGTGTACAGCTCAATAATTTTGACATGTGTACACACCCTGGAACTACCGAGGCCCAGGTCAAGATATAGAATCTCTCTAACACCCAGAATAGCCCATTTTTTTTGTATGCTATCGATGCAAACGGAGCACTCTCTCTGTAAATAGCCATTTCGAAAAGTTTCAAGCTTCAAATTGCCTCTTGGCCTTTTTCCTCTGCCACCCAAAATCAGTGGCTTCAAATGACTAATCCTACACTTTCAAAACTGGAGGGGACCTTGGTGTCATTATCGTCCTCATTTACCAGGTGGAAGGGAAAGTGACTTGTCCAAGACCACACAATGCAGTTGTTGACTCAAGCCTAGAATGTTCTGCTTCTCCAGCTGATTCCTCTTCCATTCCTTTCCTCAGCCTTCGGAGTCAGCCCCCCAGCTACAAGGTCTCCCCTGGGGCCATATTTGAGAGCACAGTGCCCACCAGGATGACGCTCTTTAGGGACTGGATTGATTGTCTTACCTCACTCCTCCATCCCTTCCTAAACTCTTCCCTCTTCTTCCCAGAGAAAGGGGCAGATGAGAAGAGACAAATAGCAGCCTGTCTCCTCTGCCAGGACACCCTGATCCCGTGCATCTGACTGGCTTCAGCCCAACACAAACAGCCTCCCGCAGAGAGGGAGCATAAAAAGGCTCCACAGCCAGCGGTTGTGCCCCTATTCTCCAGCTCCCTTCTTTCTCCCATCGCTTCTGAGTCGTGGTTTGGAAGTTTATAAATTTGTAAAAGGCTGAGTTTGGCAAGGAGGGAGGGTTAGAACTGCGATAGATGCCAAAGAACCCTTTGAGTATGGAATGAGAAAGGAACAGACCAGGAATAAATATCCCCTGAGTATAACCAAACTGTGTTTAGTTTGCTCAAGGTCACGCTCATTCTCAGTTCTCCCGGAAAGACACTGCGAGATAAGAATGGAGTAAGATTGCTAAGGCTTGAGATGGCATCTTTTCTAGCATCTTCTGAGGACAGGCCTTTGCCATTCTCACTGCCTATCAACCAGGATAAAGTGGAATCATCCAGGATGAGCCTGGATGAGCCTCTTTCCCTAACGCCCCAGGCTCAGCCCCCACATTCCAGGCTCATTCAGCTGACCAATTTGCTGGATCTTTGGTGATGGCAAGCAGGGGCCCAGTTTTCTACGGGATTGTTGCATGAAGGACTGGAGGAGTTGGCAAAATGGTACTTTAGGGGGCACAGCAGAGAGGGACCAGGTGTGCCTGGCAGGGCTTCCCTCTCCTTCCAATAGAATTTACATTCACACCCAACTGCTTGCCCACCTCCCTGTCTCCCTGCAGCGCTGTCTTTGGCAGACGGTGCACAGCAGTCTCGTGTCCCTTCTCTGATGGCTCTCACCCTTGTCCTCCTGCCTGGGAGCCTCAGGCCTCCCTTTTTTTCTAACCCAGGCTCAAGCCTTTTATGGGGCTGGATCCTGGCCGCACTGCAGGACGCTGTTGGGGGTGAACCTGGGGGATGCAGCCTTGTGGAAAGACATGTTTTCCTCTCAGGACACCTCAGCGTACTCTGAACGGTGTTTGTACTGTGGTTAGAGTCAAGGGCGGGAAGGAAGGGGAAGATGTGGTCCCTGCCCTTGTGGGGGACCTGCTAATCTGAAGGGGGCATGAGGCCACATCGCCTAATGGGAAGAACTCTGGACCATGACTCAGGAATCCTTCTCCAGATGCCGACTTCATATGAGGCTCTGCCAACCTCCTGGAGCTTCCGTCTCTGTAACTGCCAAATGGGCCCCACACCTGCCCAAAGGGGCTGGCTGGTGTGAGGGTGATGGAGCAGGCTGCTATCAAGTGAAAGTCATACTATAAATGATGTTCATTGTTACAACAGTTGGTTCAAGTTAGAAAAGGGTTAGAAAAGGGGAGAACAAGATGGGAAAGAGCTGAGACTCATTAGACCCACTCATCCTTGCCCTAGCCACACCCTTCAAGAAAGGGGGGCCCCTCGTGGGGCTAGGGTCTGTCTAAACAGTGAGGGTGTCCCTCTCTATATTTCTATCTTACCCTATTTCCGTCTCTGTGGAGAATAGGAAGAGATCACCACCACGCCTCAGATGCCACATGGAGCCCTGACTGTGTCTCATCTCAGGCTGCCCAGCCCTGTTCCCTGTTTGTCACTCCAGCCGCTTGATTTGGGGCTCTTGAGAAGTGGACCCCACAAAGCCCACTTCAGTCCTGATCAGAACCTAGAAATGGAAAGTGCAGATGTCCAGAGGGAGCAGCTGGCTGACTCTAAAAGATTTTGGAAGACTGCAGTGGGGATGTCTTGTCCTCATCTCAGCCTGGCAGATGCTCAGGCTTGTCAACCACCTCCATCCTTAAGGTGGGGTGGGTGGGGGTGGGGTCAGAGTAGGGCTTTTCTGAAGGGCTTCAGGATATAGAGAACTGTTTGAGCAACTCAGTAAATGAGCTTATGAAAGCCTTGACCTTATGAAGTGCTCAGTCTAGTGAACTGACACCTCTCCTGTCTTAAAGGTGCACGCTGAGTTGCTAAGTTCTGCTTGGCTCTTAGTGACCCCATGGACTATAGCCTGCCAGGTTCCTCTGTCCATGGGATTTCCCAGGTAAAAATACTGGAGTGGGTTGCCATTTCTTTCTCCAATCTCAGAGGTAGATGAGGGTAAAATAAAATGATGGAAAGCGCAGAGAACAACAAAAAACAAATATCTAGAAGCTATTTTCATGGTTACTAAGATTTAACAAGATTTACATTTTGTAAGATTTATATTTTACATATTACTAACCATGTTACCTACCTATTCTGTTTGTCACAGTCACTTCATGGTTACATTCGGGTTGGGCTTCTCTTTTGGCTGTGCTGAGTCTTAATTGTGCCACTCGGGGTCCTCAATCTTCACTGTGGCATGCAAGGTCTTTAGCTGCAGCAGGTAGGACCAAGTTCTTGGGGCAGGGATTGAACCTGGGCCCCCTGCATTGGGAGTGAGGAGTCTTAGCCACTGGACCACCAGGAAAGTCCAAGTGGGCCATTTAAATTGTATTTCTGTGGTGCAGCCACTACGGAAAACACTATGGAGATTCCTCAAAAAACTAAAAATAGAGTTGCCAAATGATCCAGCAATCCCACTCCTGGGCAAATGTCCAGAGAAAACTATAATTTGCGAATGTTCACTGCAGCACTGTTCACGATAGCCAAGACATAGAAGCAACCTAAATGTCCATCTACAGATGAGCAGGTGAAGGTGTGTTCCATATATACAATGGAATATTACCCAGCCATAAGAAGGATGAAATAATGCCATTTGCAGCAACATAGATGAACACAGAGATTATCAGGCTAAGTGAAGTCAGAAAGTGAAAGGCAAATACCATATGTGAAGTCTAAATACGGCACAGATGGACTTACCTATGGGAGAGAAGTAGACGCGTGGACACAGAGAATGGATCTGTGGTTGCCAGGGGCCAGGAGGGAAGGGAAGGACTGGGAGTTTGGTATTAGTAGATGCAAACTTTACATGTAGGACGGATAAACAACAAAGCCCTACTGTATAGCATAGAGAACTATATTCAACAGCCGGTGATAACCCATAATGGAAAAGAATATGACAAAGAATGTACATATGTGTGTAACTGAGTCACTTTTCTGTACAGCAGAAATTAAATACAACATTGTAAATCAACTCTACTTCAATCAAATAAAATTTTAAAAAAATAGTGGTTTTGACCTCTGCAAATTCCTTGAGTTCCCGAGTCCTCATTTTTATCATCCCTTCTTATGCTCCCAGGCCTCAGGCTTGCTCTCTCAAATTCCTGCTTCTGTTCTCCTTCAAGCCAGCCTTGGTAGGATCTAACTCGACTTTGTACATAGTCTTATTCTTGGTCTCACGCGGCTCAAATTTAAGCCCAGAAGTAGGAAGATTTGCAGGTATTAATCAACCGTTCTCAGACCCAAATGTGAATAATTTTAAAAAGTTAAGTCCCTGGACTTCCCTGGTGGTTCAGTGGCTAAGAATCTGCCTGCCAGCGCGGGGGTCACAGGTTCGATCTCTGGGCGGGAAGATCCCACATGCGACGGGGCAATTAAGTCCATGGGCCACAACTACGGAGGTTGCGCTCTAGGGCCAGCAAGCTGCGACTACGGAAGCCCTGCAATGAGAAACCAGTGCGCTGCAGTGAAGAGTAGCGCCCATTCGCCACAACTAAAGATGGCCTGCATGCCGCAACGGAGTCTCAGCACAGCCGAAAATTTTAAAACTAAAAAAACGGATTAAAAAAAGCAAGCACCAAATTATTGCTTTACATTGTCCCTGACAGATACAAATGCTCTCACAGTATCATTCCCATTTTATGGATGAAGAAACTAATATCTAAAGAAAGTTATTAAATTGTTAGTAAGTAATCCAGGTAGCTCATCTCCAGAGTTAGATGAGTTCTTCCCTTCTGTAGAAGAATAATTCCTCCAAACTTAGAAGAGATAAAATGAGAATTGCTTCTTTTTGTTTTGTTTTGATTTGATTAGGGCTTCCCAGGTGGTGCTAGTGGTAAAGAACCCTCCTGCCGTTGCAGGAGACGTAAGAGACACGGGTTCGGTTCCTGGGTCAGGAAGATCCCTTGGAGGAAGGCAACCCACTCCAGTATTCCTGCCTGCAGAATACCATGGACAGACGACCTTGGCGGGCACAGTCCATAGGGTTGCCCAGAGTTGTTTTGATTATTGGGGTTTTTGTTAGTTTGGGGGGGGTTTTTGGTGTCGCTCTAGTGGACTGTCTAAAAGCTTGCTTGACATTCAACTAGTTCTCTTGGAGATTGTAACTTTGCTGTTGAAGTGTATTTGATAAATAATCTACAATCAAAAAAGATAGAACATTTACAGTCTTGAGAGTGAAAAAGTTGGCTTAACGCTCAACATTCAGAAAACGAAGATCATGGCAACCGGTCCCATCACTTCATGGGAAATAGATGGGGAAACAGTGGAAACAGTGTCAGACTTTATTTGGGGGGGCTCCAAAATCACTGCAGATGGTGACTGCAGCCATGAAATTAAAAGATGCTTACTCCTTGGAAGAAAAGTTATGACCAACCTAGATAGCATATTCAAAAGCAGAGACATTACTTTGCCGAGTAAGGTCCGTCTAGTCAAGGCTATGGTTTTTCCTGTGGTCATGTATGGATGTGAGAGTTGGACTGTGAAGAAGGCTGAGCACCGAAGAATTGATGCTTTTGAACTGTGGTGTTGGAGAAGACTCTTGAGAGTCCCTTGGACTGCAAGGAGATCCAACCAGTCCATTTTGAAGGCGATCAGCCCTGGGATTTCTTTGGAAGGAATGATGCTAAAGCTGAAACTCCAGTACTTTGGCCACCTCATGCGAAGAGTTGATTCATTGGAAAAGACTCTGATGCTGGGAGGGATTGGGGGCAGGAGGAGAAGGGGATGACAGAGGATGAGATGGCTGGATGGCATCACTGACTCGATGGACGTGAATCTGAGTGAACTCCAGGAGTTGGTGATGGACAGGGAGGCCTGGCGTGCTGCGATTCATGGGGTCGCAAAGAGTCGGACATGACTGAGCGACTGAATTGAACTGATAGTTAGTGGTTAGGCTTCCCTGGAGGCTCAGTTGGTAAAGAAGCCACCTGCAATGCAGGAGACCTGGGTTTGATCCTTAGGTTGGGAAGATCCCCTGGAGAAGGAACTGGCAACCCACTCCAGTATGCATGCCTGAGAAATGCCATGGACAGAGGAGCCTCGCGGGCTACAGTCCTTGGGGTTTTAAAAGAGTCGGATACGACTTAGTGACTAAACCACCACAACCATCGTTAGTGGTTAACTTGCTAAAGTTGCTAAAACCATAGGGTTTTATTGCCCAATAGAGAAATTAACCACAAAGGTATTTTGGTTCTATTGTCCTGGGAAATTGACCAGTCATCTAATTAGCAGTCTTATTTCAGTATTCCTTTTGCTTATTGACTATATAAATTCCCTGTTTCTCAAATGCTCTCCAAAGCAGCTCATTTGTCTTCTAGTTCCCTCATTAATGAGTTAATGTGTGTTAACAAATAACTTAGAGAAATGTGTTTTTCCACTTCTCAGCTTCCCTATACTGCTGGCTGTTTTCCCTCCAACCACAGATTCGAGTGTCCTGACAGCCTGAGCCTCTGTGAGGGTAGGCTCCTTTGTATCACCAGCCTGCAGAGGACCAGCAAAGGCACGAGGAGGAGGTAGCCATTCGCAGCAAGAGGCCTCTACAGTGCCTCCTTGTAGTTAAGGCTACGAAGGCTGCACCTCCAGTGGGCCACCACTGTTACAGCAACTCAGTTTCATTGGCTGCATCAGAGACAGCATAATGCATCCATTGTGCTTCCTCCAGGAAGTCACCGCCTCCCCCAAATTTAACAGCTTTCTCACATGGCATATAGGAGGCATTCAGAAAATGTTGACCGAATACATAGATAAAATTGAGGTCTTCTTTCTTTAATTTCTGCAAACTTAACCAAAAGGCAGGGCATAATGTTGGAGTTTCACAGGCTCTGGAATTTGAGTGTCTGGAGATAAATCTCAGGCAGCCCACTAGCTGGATAACATTAGGCATCTTACCTTCTCTTCATTGTTTTCATCGGAAAATGAGGATAACAACATCAATAATTAGAACTGAGCCTGACTCATATTGGAGAATGAAATGGCAACCCACTCCAGTATTCTTGCCTGGAAAATCCCATGGACAGAGGAGCTTGGTGGGCTCCAGTCCATGGGGTTGCAAAAGAGTTGGATACTACTTAGTGACAAAAATAACAAACTGACTCATATAATGCACTCAATATATTTTAGTCCTTACCGTTGGTAAGGGGACGAAGTGTCAAAGGGAGCAGAATCAATCAAAACACAGACACTGATTGACTGATTCTAAGGGATCATCTGATCTTAAGAACACAAATACTGTAAACGCATACAAGTCAGTGTTCTGCTTATTTTTATCACAAAATACAACAGAATTAATGCATGAACAGAATAAAAAAGAATTAAACTACAAACAAGAATAAAATGAAAAGTAAAATCCTTCCTTCTTCTTACCTTCTCCTGGAGCAATTAAACTATTGTTAAGTTTCTTCTGTAAATGCCCAGAAACTTTTAAAGAAACTTCAAGAATGCAGATAAATAGAAATATACACCAGGTATATATATTCTTTTTAAAATCTATTTTAGATCATATAATACAAACTTCCCTACTTTGCTTTTTTTAATCTAATAATATGTTGTGAGCATCTGTTCCTATTAGTTTGTGACATAAAACTTCATTCCTTTCCATGTCTGCGTAGTATTCCAGCTGTGATCTACACAGTCAAAGGCTCTTGCATAATAAAGCAGAAGTAGATGCTTTTCCAGAATTCTCTTGCTTTCTTTATGATCTAACGAATGTTGGCAATTTGATCTCTGGTTCCTCTGCCTTTTCTAAACCCAGCTTGTACATCTGGAAGTTCTTGGTACAAGAACTTCAGACTGCTGAAGCCTAGCTTGAAGAATTTTGAACATAACCTTACACGCATGGGAAATGAACACAAATGTATGGTAGTGTGAACATTCGTCAGCATTGCCCTTCTTTGGGATTGGAATGAAAACTGATATTTTCCAGTCCTGTGGCCACTGTTGGGGTTTCAAAGTTTGCTGACATATTAAGTGCAGCACTTTAACAGCATCAGTTTTTAGCATTATTTTGAAATAATTAAGCTGGAATCCCATCACCCCCCACTAGCTTTGTTCATAGTGATGCTTCCTAAGGTCCACTTGACTTCACACTTCAGGATGTCCAGTTGTAGGTGGGTGACCACACCATCATAGTTATCCAGGTCATTAAGACCTTTTTTTTTTTTTTTTTGGTATATTTTTTTGTATTCTTGCCACCTCTTCTTAATCTCTTTTGGTTCTGTTAGGTCCTTACCATTTCTGTCCTTTATCATATCTGTTCTTGCATGATATGTGACTGTGTGGATCACAACAAACTGTGGAAAATTCTTAAGATATGGTTTACCAGATAGCCTTACTAGTCTCCTGAGAAATCTATATGCAGATCAAGAAGTAACAGTTTGAACCTTACATGGAACAACAGACTGGTTCAGAATTGGGAAAGGAGTATGACAAAGCTGTATATTGTCACCCTGCTTATTTAACTTCTATGCAGAGTACATCATGTGAAATGCTGGGCTGGTTGAATCAAAAGCTGGAATCAAGATCGCTGGAAGAACTATCAACAACCACAGAAATGCAGATGATGCCACTGTAATGGAAAAAAGTGAAGAGGAACTAAAGAGCCTCTTGATGAAAGTGAAAGAGGAGAGTGAAAAAGCTGGTTTAAAACTCAACATTCAAAAAACTAAGATCATGGCATCTGTTCCCATCATTTCATGGCAGATAGAAGGGGGGAAAGTGGAAGTAGTGACAGATTTCATTTTCTTGAGCTCTGAAGTCACTGCTAACATTGACTGCAGCCATGAAATTAAGACATTTGCTCCTTGGAAGAAACGCTATGACAAACCTGGACATCATATCAAAAAGCAAAGACATCACTTTGTGACAAAGGTCCATATAGTCAAAGTTATGGTTTTCCCAGTAGTCATATACAGATGTGAGAGCTGGACCATCAAGAAGGCTGAGAAATGCTTTTGAATTGTGTGGTGCTGGAGAAGACTCTTGAGAGTCCCTCAGACTGTAAGGAGATCAAACTAATCAATCCTAAGTGAAATCAAGCCTGAACATTCATTGGAAGGACTGACACTAAAGCTGAAGCTCCAATACGTTGGTCACCTGATGTGAAGAACTAGCTCACTGGAAATGACCCTGATGCTGGGAAAGACTGAGGGCAGGAAAACGGGATGACAGAGGATAAGATGGTTGGATGGCATCATAGACTCAATGGACATGAGTTTGAACAAACTCCAGGAGATAATGAAGGACAGGGAAGCCTGGTATGCTGCAGTCCATGCAGTCACAAAGTATCAAACACAACTGAGCGACTGAACAACAACAAAGCCATATATAAAATAATGAGCCAGTGGAAATTTGCTGTGTGATGCAGGGAGCTCAACCCCGTGCTCCGTGACAGCTTAAAGGGGTGGGATGGGATGGGAGGTGGGAAGGAGGTTCAGGAGGATGGGGACATGTGTATACTCACAGCTGATTCATGATGATGTATGGCAGAAATCAACACAACATTGTAAAGCAATTATCCTCCAATTAAAAATAAATAAAATTTTAAAAAGTGAAGCCAGAATAAGTCACAGAATAATAATTTTTAAATTGGAGGAGCACTTTTATTGCTTTCTTAAAAACTGATCCCACAACGAGGCACCTAATTGCAGACAATTTAACAAACATAAAAACATTTAAAAATGAAAATCCCTCTTAATCTTACCATGCAGAAAGAATTAATTTTTTTACATTTTGTCATCTGTCCTTCCAGATTTTCAAGGAATTTTTGTTTCTTAAGGCATCTGGTCCCATCACTTCATGGGAAATAGATGGGGAAACAGTGGAAACTGTCAAACTTTATTTTGGGGGGCTCCCAAATCACTGCAGATGGTGATTGCAGCCATGAAATTAAAAGATGCTTACTCCTTGGAAGGAAAGTTACGACCAACCTAGACAGCATATTACAAAGCAGAGATATTACTTTGCCAACAAAGGTCTGTCTAGACAAGGCTATGGTTTCTCCTGTGGTGATGTATGGATGTGAGAGTTGGACTGTGAAGAAGGCTGAGTGCCGAAGAATTAATGCTTTTGAACTGTGGTGTTGGAGAAGACTCTTGAGAGTCCCTTGGACTGCAAGGAGATCCAACCAGTCCATCCTAAAGGAGATCAGTCTTGGGTGTTCATTGGAAGAACTGATGCTGAAGCTGAAACTCCAATACTTTGGCCACCTCATGAGAAGAGTTGACTCATTGGAAAAGACCCTGATGCTGGGAGGGATTGGGGGCAGGAGAAGGGGACGACAGAGGATGAGATGGCTGGATGGCATCACCGACTCGATGGACATGAGTTTGAGTGAACTCCGGGAGTTGGTGATGGACAGGGAGGCCTGGCGTGCTGCGATTCATGGGGTCGCAAAGAGTCGGACACGACTGAGCGACTGAACTGAACCGAGCTGAACTGTTTTGACTTTTTTCATGACTTAATATGCAATACATCACATAGCCAGCAGGTGGCGGGAGAAGGCTGCATTACCGGCACTGACAAGCCCTGCAGAGTGCTGGACCCCACACTCAGCTGGCGTCCTGTGCCCTGCTGGAAAATCACCATTTGTTTAAGGCGGAGAACATTCTGAGATGGGAATGCTACAGCAGAGACTTTAAAGTTCTGGGGGCGTCTACCAGACTCAGAGCGCCCTTCAGACTCTTGCTTGCTAAGGCTTAGCTAAGCTTCAGTTCAGAGGGAGAGTCCCAGTTTCTCAGAGCGTTTTCCTTCTTGATATATGCATCAGCAGTGTCAAAGGAATGAGGTGTTTCTCTTTTCAGCTCAGTCTTTTTTCCTACCTCTGCTCCCACTCATGTTGGTGTATTTCACACTTCCCCCGTTCAGAAAATTTTCCATGGCATTTTTACTGAAATTTTTCCATTTCATTTTTTAAATATAAAAAACAACCCAAGTTGGAAGTATCTGCTGTCTTGAAAACTTTACTCCCCTAGGTTGACTCTAGAAGTGGCAGCAAGCACTACAGAGGAAAGAAGACCTCTTCGGTGGTTCTCCCCCTCATGCATTCTCCCCACCCCCGACCATGACCCCCATGGCCGGCTCTGGGGTGTTCAAGCCCCTTCACAGGAGACACTGAGGCCAGAGAGAGTCAGAGACCAGAACTAGAGGGACAGGGATGCCGGACTCAGAGAAATGTCTTGATCCAGACTGGAGAGAAGCATGGAACCAAGGAGCAGTGGCAGTGTGATTCAAAGAGAAATAAATGTTTGTTAAGCAGAGCACACACTAAACTGCGTCAAAGAACAAGCCCTTGCGGCTGAGACCATTCTATTCCCTTTTTCTGTGCCGACTGGCCCTCAGGTTGCTGCTGCTAAGTCGCTTCAGTCGTGTCCGACTCTGTCAACCCCATAGACGGCAACCCACCAGGCTCCACTGTCCCTGGGACTCTCCAGGCATGGCCCTCAGGTTACCTACTTACAAATGGGGAAGATTGTGTACAACATGGGATTAGGCTGAGAATCAAATATACTGATGTTTGTGAAAATATTTCAAACTGTAAACCACTGTTTTAAATAAAAGCCACTACTTTTAAATAGCAGAGCACTCTACACAAGAAATTGTATTATTTTTATTGTTATAAATTCCAAATGGTTAATGGAGTAGGAAAATTAGAAACTGCCTAAGGCCTGAAGATTAGGAAATACTATCAGCCTGAAGAAAAACTCTAAGAGACAGACAGAAAAATAATATTATGTTAGGGAATTCCCTGGTGGTCCAGTGGTTAGGACTCCTCGCTTTCATTACTAGAGGATTGTTGGTTTCAATCCCTGGTGGGAGAAATAACATCCTGAAAGCCTTGCAGCACAGTCAAAGCACTCGCACACCCAAACATTATACTAGATAAACACTGTCAATATTTGTGATACAAACTTTAAAAAAAATCCCCATACTGTAGTTGCAACCACAAGTTCTTTTCTCTTCCCTCAATCTTGCAGTCCAGTAATAGAATAAATAAATAAATGAGAAGAGGTAGAGGAAAATGTTACACAAGTTTATGCACCAAAGGTATTTGTTAGCAGAGTATGGTTTTTATGACATTGTGCAGACTTAGAGTAAAGAAAAATAACCTAATATCTAATTTTTAGGATTTCATTCTGCTCCAGAAATTTAGAAAGGATTTCAAGTGTTGGTCATCTCAGGGCCACACTCACCTCCTCTTGAAGATCCCCCTGTTACCAATCATGAAAAAAGTGAAAGTGTAAGCTGCTCAGTTAGTCCTTCAACTTTGCTCATTTTCAAGAAAAAGTATCCCTGGCATTTCCACTTGAATTTTCAAATCACCTTGTCGACTGATGCAAAAATCCGACTCGGATTTTGATAGAGATTGTGCTGAATCTGTAGACCAATTTGGGGAGAGTAAGTTCAGTTCAGTCACTCAGTCCTGTCTGACTCTTTGTGACCCCATGAATCGCAGCACACCAGGCTTCCCTGTCCATCACCAACTCCTGGAGTTTACCCAAACTCATGTCCATTGGGTTGGTGATGCCATCCAGCCATCTCATCCTCTGTCGTCCCCTTCTCCTCCTGCCCCCAATCCCTCCCAGCATCAGGGTCTTTTCTAATGAGTCAACTCTTCACATGAGGTGGCCAAAGTATTAGAGTTTCAGCCTCAGCATCAGTCCTTCCAGTGAACACCCAGGACTGATCTCCTTTAGGATGGACTGGTTGGATCTCCTTGCACTTGAAGGGACTCTCAAGAGTCTTCTCCAACACTACAGTTCAAAAGCATCAATTCTTTGGTGCTCAGCTTTCTTCACAGTCCAACTCTCACATCCATACATGACTACTGGAAAAACCATAGCCTTGACTAGATGGACCTTTGCTGGCAAAGTAATTTGGAGAGTACTGTGATCTTATTAAGTCTGCCAATCCATAAACACAGGTATTTATCCATTTATGTAGGTCTTCTTTTGCTTCTTTCAATGACATTTTTGAATTTTCAGTGTACAATTATTGTACTTTTTTGCTATATTTTATTAAATTATTAAGTGTTTTATTTATTTTGATGTCATGGTCAATGAATCTTTAACATCGATGGCTCTTACTATTTAAGGACCAGTTTGTATCTGCTATTTTGCCAACAAAGGTCTGTCTAGTCAAGGCTATGGTTTTTCTAGTGGTCATGTATAGATGTGAGGGTTGGACTGTGAAGAAAGCTGAGCACTAAAGAACTGATGCTTTTGAACTGTGGTGTTGGAGAAGACTCTTGAGAGTCCCTTGGACTGCAAGGAGATTCAACCAGTCCATTCTAAAGGAGATCAGTCCTGGGTGTTCATTGGAAGGAATGATGCTAAAGCTGAAACTCCCAATACTTTGGCCACCTCATGTGAAGAGATGACTCATTGGAAAAGACCCTGATGCTGGGAGGGATTGGGGGCAGGAGGAGAAGGGGACGACAGGATGAGATGGCTGGATGGCATCACCGACTCGATGGACTTCAGTTTGAGTGAACTCTGGGAGCTGGTGATGGACAGGGAGGCCTGTGCTGCGATTCATGGGGTCGCAAAGAGTCAGACATGACTGAGCGACTGAACTGAACTTGTACCAGTTTTTTTCACTTCAATCATATCATAGACATTTTCCCCAAATTATTAAGAATCCTTCTTCAAATTCACTTTTTAAGACTATGTATTAGTGCACTGTATAGTTCCACTCTTGGAGGAAACTCTGGGAGATAGTGAAGGATGGGGAACCTGGTGTGCTGCAGTTCAAGGGGTCACAAAGAGTAAGACATGACTTAGTGACTGGGCAATAAGCAACAGTGGTTCCACTGTAAGTTATTTAGCCATTCTCCTGTTGTGGAATATTTAGGTTCTTTGCATTTTTCTCCATTTTATAAATATTCCTGTAATAAATATTTCTGCTGATCTTTCTATGTCTGCATTTCAGATTATTTTCTTATAAGTAGACATGGCCCCTTCCACCACAAAAGAACACAGCAAGAAGTTGCCAGATATGAATCAGGAAAAGGGCCCTCACCAGAGGTCATCAATCTGGTGCCTTGATCTTGGACTTCCCAGCATTCAGAACTGAGAGGGGCCAAGATGGAGGAGTAGAAAGACCCCGAGGTTACCCAAGCAAGAGTCATATATTCTTGCTCTCTCATAATGGCTTTTATTTTGTACAACTCTTGTGAAGAGTTTGAAGCCCCTGAAATTTTGAACTCCTGGAGGCCCATTTCTTCTTTTGCAAGCCCACATAGCCTCCAGGGACAGGCCTGCAGGGGCCCTGACTTCTCCTTTTACCTCCACAGCACTGTGTTCTGAACTTGCCACAGCTCTCATCACTCACTGATATAAGCTCATGGAAACTTGTTACACCCCACATGATCGAGAAGCCCAACAGGACAAGGGCTGGACCTTTAGTCCTTGGTCTATAGAAGACCCTTAATAAATGTTTATCAAATGAGTGAGCCAGGCAGAGCAGGAGTTCAAGTTCCTAGGCCAGACTCAGAATCTTGAGTCAACAAGTTATGTTGTTGTTCAGTTGCTCCGACTGAACAAGTTGTATCCAACTCTTTGCAACCCCATGGACTGCAGCAGGCCATGCTTCCCTATCTTTCACTATCTCCCAGAGTTTGTTCAAACTCATGTCCGTCAAGTAGATGATACCATCTAACCATTTCATTCTCTGTCGCCCCCTTCTCCGCCTGCCCTTAATCTTTCCCAGCATCAGGGTCTTTTCCAAGAGTAGGTTCTTCTCATCAGGTGGCCAAAGTACTGGAGCTTCAGTTTCAGCATTAGTCCTTCTAATGAATATTCAGGGTCGATTTCCTTTAGGATTGACTGGGAACTCTCAAGAGTCTTCTCCAACACCACAGTTTGAGAAAAAAAAATTCTTTGGTACGCAGCTTTTGTTATAGTCCAACTCTCACATCCATACGTGACTACTGGAAAAGCCATAGCTTTGAGTATATAGACCTTTAAAGGACAGTGATCTCTCTGCTTTTTAATATGCAGTCTAGTTTTGTCATAGCTTTTCTTACAAGTAGCAAGCGTCTTTTAATTTCATGGCTGTAGTCACTGTCTGCAGAGATTTTGGAGTCCAAGAAAATAAAGTCTGTCACCGTTTCCATTTTTTCCCCCCATCTATTTGCCATTAACTGATGGGACTGGATGCCATGATCTTAGTTTTCTGAATGTTCAATTCAACAAATTATGACCATTAGGTTTTCAGAATGGCCGACAAAGAGTATGCTGAACAGAAATTGTGGGCTGAAAAGGGCCCTTGACCTATTCATGAGTTTTCAAACTTCTTTTATGACCACAGTATAATATGTAATATTAGATAGACGGGGGAGATAGAAAGGGTGGAAAATTGAAATGGTGGAAATTGAAACCCTATCTATGGAATTTTCTCAGTGGCCTCTGAGACACTACAATAAAACCAAGTTTGTAAAGATGATTGCACGAGTCCAACATTCTAATTTTATAGACCAGGGAAAGGTTGCTCTTGAGCAGGAAAAGGACTCAGATCTGACTGCCATTCACGAAATGTTTCTCTATTGAATCCAACCTCTGAACCGTATATTTGAAGCATTCCACATCACTTATGAAAGCATCTAAAAGCCCACTAATCAAGATCCATTGTTTAAAGTATTGTTCCCATGTAGCATATTTTTAAAGTAAAATTAATTTCATGTAAAAAAAACGTACTGGAATGAGGTAGTATGACATACTGAGCAATTGTGACAAAGCTTGAGTGAAATGGCAGCTTTTCTCTTTGAAGATCCTAGGGGGCGCTAAGTTACCGTAAATATTGATATGAAAGTGAAAGTGAAGTCGCTCAGTCGTGTCCGACTCTTTGCGACCCCATGGACTGTAGCCTACCAGGCTCCTCTGTCCATGGGATTTTCCAGGCAATAGTCCTGGAATGGATTGCCATTTCCTTCTCCAGGGGATCTTCCCAACCCAGGGATAGAACCCGGGTCTCCCGCATTGTAGACAGACGCGTTACCGTCTGAGCCACCAGGGAAGTCCAAATATTGATATAGGGATGCAAATAAGGGAAAACTTTTTTTTTCCCCTTCCGATTTTAGTTCCTGGGTGGCTCAGTGGACCCTAAGAACACTGTGGGCATGAGAGGATGTGCAACCTCTCTTGCTGACTTCTTTGCAATATGTTCTTTCCCTCTCCTGCTCAATGGATTCTCATACTTAGAAGGCAAGTCTGAACTCCTCAACCTATTATGCATCCCGGGATTTTGCCTCTCCAGTCCCACTCAAGCTTCCAGCTTTGCTTGGGCTAGACAAAGTGCTCCTCGAAGTCAGGGCTCGTGTCTTACGCATCTTTGTATCACCAGTACTAAAGAAGAACAGGTCCTGGCACACAGTGGTGAATCAAAATGTGTTTGATGAACGTATTGAAACCTCTTACCTCTAGGATTTTATTAAAAAAAAAAAAAATCAACTGTCCCCGCAGGCTGAGTATTCATCCCCTGAATTATTAATCACCTCAGAGGTACTACCTCCTTCTCTGCCTCCACGAATCTCTCAGGCCACTCTCGATGCTTTCACCTAAAATTTTCCTTTCTCGTATTTGTGCCTAGGACTAGTCAATGTCGGACCCAAAGCTATTCTCCGAACCCCAATAGAGCCAGGTAGGACTGAGGTCCCTTAGCTGCTCAGGGCCTGCTGGGAGGCAATAAGTAGAATACTTCTCGAATCTCCAGAAATGGGCTAGCTCTGGGGCGGAGTTTCTATGGCAACCATACGGCAAGCCGGCCTCTCAAGATGGTTTCTCCTGGGACCACAGAGACTCAGCTCCAGCGTGCATCTCTATGGTTTCCACAGCCTAGAAGGGTCGAAACAGCACTTCCGGGAAGATGGCTGCGCACAAGTCACGTTTGTCACATGTTTCTGCGGAGAGGATCTCTCAATGACGGTAAGGGGCTACAGTCCCCCGAATGGTGACTGTCATAGCCCGGGCTCAGGGGCAAATGTGACAGAAAGAGAATAGTTTTACTCAAGTGAAGCTGCGGTGGGAGGGCTGGAGTTTTAACCTCCACAGGAAGGAACCCTAGGGAAAGGAGCCAGCGCTTCAGAACCTCTAAGAATGGTAGCCCAGGGCCCCTTCTCCAGAAAACTCACGTTGACTGGAAAGAAGACAGTTCCTGAAAGTGTGCTCACAGCCTTCGCAAACACTGCGAGCACAGCCTGGTGTCTAGCTTCTGTCCACAGTTACCTGTTCTAGGTCGGTTAAGGAAATTTCTACCTGTGTCATTCAGTTCAACAATTAAGGACTGAACGCATTCAAGAGCTGCATTAAGTGCATCAGGGGTTTGGGAATAAGACTAAGCATAGGCTGTGGTATATACTATAATTTCGAATTAATGCGACAAGGCATAGGCTGTGGTAAGTCTTAGAGTGTAAAGCGTAAATGGCTATGAGCCTGTGAGTAGTGATTGAGAACACCAGTTCTGGAGTGCCTGAGATCCTAGATCCGCTACTTAACCAGCTATTTGATTTGTGCAAGTAGCTAAACTTCTCAGTGCCATTTCTTCAGTTGTAAGTTACAGTAAAAACACCTCCTGGGAATTCCCTGGTGGTCCAGTGGTTGGGATTCTGCACCTTCACTGCAGAGGGCTGGAGTTCAGTCCGTGGTTGGGGAACTAAGATCCTGCAAGGAACCTGGGGCAGCCAAAACAAAAACCCCAAACACCTCCCTGTGGGGTTGTTGGAAGGATTAAATGAGATAATATTCGTGAAACAGTTAGCAACATTCTGGCATGTGGAAGGCTGAGTATGGAATTTGGGTTTGGGTATCAATGGCAGGTCCTAAAACAAGTCCCCTGCTGATAACTGAGGGATGACTGTAGTTGGGAATGTAATAGAAGCAGGGCTACTATACAGTCATGCATCCTGGGCTCATATTTCCAGCTGCATCCCTTACCAGCTGTATAAGAAACCAGGCAAGAAGCCGAGACTTTATTTTTCTCCTCTATAAAATAAGGATAGTATCTGTCTTACAGAACTGTTGGGGTTAAATGAGACAGTATAATAGTATGTGTAATCCTCCTGTTAAATATAAGAGCACCTTTCCAAGCTGGACAGTTTCAAAAAGGGTGCTCCAACAAGACTGAAAGACAGTGGTGGTGAAGCCCGCACAGTGTAAATGTTGGGGCACAGGTATAGGATACAGGCTCTATTAAGCACTGCTGTCTTATAACTCGAGGAGGAGATGGCAACCCACTCCAGTATTCTTGCTGGGAGAACCCCATGGGCAGAGGAACCTAGCGGGCTACAGACCAAAGGGTCACAAAGAATCACACAACTGAGCACAGACAGATATCACTCAGGTTAACAAACATCTCATTGCTTTGCTTTGTTTTTAACATGGTAATAAATCATGGGAGATGTTGTCAGGTAGCGGTAAAGAGTGGGAATTCTGCAGACCAGCTGCCTGAGTGTGAATTCTACATGCATCAGCTGTGTGACCTTGAGCAAGTCACCTAACCTCTTTAGGCTTTAGTTTCCTCATTTGTACAAAAGGATAGTAATACTTTCCTGAATGCAAAGTTTAGGACGTCTTCCTGGACTGGGACGATTATATGAAATGATCCATGCAAAGCCTTAGCAAAGCCCAGCGTGTGGTGAGCTCTCCATAAATTTAGGCATTATCATTAATACCGGTCCTCCTTGACTTTCAGTATGTTGACCTCTCAGGGAGCTCCCTAAGGGCCAGGCCTCCCAGCTTGGTCTCTGCTCCAGCTCCAGGAACGAATTCTTATAAGAGCAGTTAGGGTGGATTTGGTACATGATCTGAGCACTTTCTCCCTTCCTCTTAAAGGGATGACAGTGACTGCTGCTTCTCCAGTGAGAGCCTGAAGACAGTGGCTTTTCTCACCATGAATATCACCCCCGAGGTCAAGAGTCGGGGGATGAAGTTTGCTGAGGAGCAGTTGCTAAAGCATGGATGGACTGAAGGTGATTCCCATGGGGCCCCTTCCACATCCCCCAACTCCCTCACTACCCTCTGCCGGGGGGAGAGGCATTATCCTGGATTAACCTCTATGTAGTCTGTTCAACGGAAAAGTTAAAGAGAAAATTTGCAGAAGAAAATTGCTGACGTTTCCAGAAAAGGGAAGAAATATGACTCTGGGCAGTGGGAAGGAAGTGGCTGAGAGAACTGGGAGTGGGAAAGAGATGACCTCTGTCCTGAGAGAATTATGGGAAAAGAGAGTTTGGGCTCAAAGACCTGAAGACCGTATGGAGAGGTACTAGGAAGAGTGGAACTGGGAGGGTTTCTGAGAGAGACAGGGCACACCCAGTGCTAGGTGTGTGGAATGACAAGGAGTAGCATGTGTCCGGGTGGCTTTGTGAGGGCTTAGGGCAGGCAGTAGAATAAGCCAGGTCATTCACTGTCTTCTGCAGGCAAAGGCCTGGGCCGGAAGGAGAATGGTATCACCCAGGCCCTCAGGGTGACGCTGAAGCAGGACACTTACGGGGTAAGACTGGACAGACTGCGGGAGGTCAGTGGGGATAGGAGATGGGGGCCTTGAAGATAGGGTGAGGGAGGGGAATGACAAGCCCTGAGTTCACACTTCTCTGGCAGGTGGGACACGACCCTGCCAAGGAGTTCACAAATCACTGGTGGAATGATCTGTTCAACAAGACTGCAGCCAACTTGGTGGTGGAAACTAGGCAGGTATAAGCTCTAATAGCAGGCATGTAACACACGAGGGCCTGGACACGTGGGGGTGAGGGAGACATGGCACCCACTCACACATACTTCTCCCAGGACGGAGTACAGATAAGACGCCTGTCTGAGGAGACCACCCGTCAGGATCACGCCAAGCCCAACTTGCTGTATCAGAAGTTTGTGAAGGTATTAGAGGCTGGGGGTGAGAGGGCCCACCCTTTCCCCTTCCCTGGTCTCTTGGGGTCTGAACAATTGCCTTGCATGCCCTACCTGTTCTCAGGACTGTCCTAAGTGGGGTCCTGTGACTAACCTCGCTGTTGCTGACCCAGACTGCCCAGATCCTCAGCAAGAATTGAAATCTTCAGGCTGCATGGATCCCTGCCCTCTGCTGAGGAGGCTGCAACAGGGAGGGGGAGGCGGAGGACAGTCAGGAGCTGCCAGAGGAGAGCAGGGAGGGGACATCTATTTCAAAGGACTTAGAAGCCAGAGACCTGAGAGGTTATCGGACCCATTGTCTTTTATTTTGCAGATATGGCCAGAAGGGGGAGGTGGCTCACTGAAGAGCCCACAGGTGGCTAGTAACTATAAGAACCTGTTCTAGCCAAGGACTAGAACCCAGGTGTTCAGACTTCCCTTTTCTAGCATGCCAATGGAAGGGAGCTGACATTTAATGATCTTCCATTACCTGCTTAAAGGCTCTACACGTTATCCAGCAGATCTTCCCCATTCATCTCTGTGGCCATCTTCGGCCCCAGTTCAGACTATCATCTCCTGCATTTCTTCCACAGCCTCATAACTAGCTAGGATCCTCACTCTAGTCTCAATCCTCGTGCCAATCAGTTCATCCTCCACAAAGCATCCAGAGTGTTCTCTGTAAAACACAAGTTTCACTGCATCACTGACTCCTCCTGACCTAGGATGACAGTCTACAGGTGTCAGACTGACTCGGATGGCCCTGCAGCCCTTGTCCTCGCCTTCTTCCCTAGCCTGTTTCTCGCCACTTCTCAGGACCTCTGTCTACACTTTAGCCAGATTGATTCTGAATCTTTTTCAGGTACCATGTTTTTTCACCTTCAAATTTTTGCACATGCTCCCCCTCTCTGGGACATTCTGCTTCCTTTACCTGCTGACCTTTTCCTTGTCTTTCACAGCCGAGTTACTTGTAGGAACTATTCCCCAAACCCTGAAGGCTGAGTCAGGTACCCCTCCTCTAGCAGAGTTAATTGTTGTTTAGTCACTAAGTCATGTCTGACTCTTTGGGGACACTATGGACTGTAGTCTGCCAGTATTTTCTTCATAATTGCCTACATTCTGCCATATCTCCTTCCCTGTTAACCATGTAGGATCTATGTTGCTGCACCCATCTCATTCTTATTCCACTCTGTATCCCCAGCCTTTTAATCCACAGTAGGTTCTTAACCTGGTTAAATAAAGAACTGTGCATAGGTATTGGCCCAGGGTCGGGGGGGTGGGGAGGCGCACAGGTTGTGAAAAGAACCATCTTTATTGTCTGTTGCTAGAACCAAATGGCAACCCACTCCAGTGTTCTTGCCTGGAGAATCCCAGGGACGGGGGAGCCTGGGGGCCTGCGGTCTATGGGATCGCACAGTCGGACACGACTGAAGCGACTTAGCAGCAGCAGAACCATGAGATGACCACCAGGGGGCACTTGTCCCTCTGTGAAGACCTGATGACCCAAGCACTTGTCCCTCCCTTCTTGTTTTGCCCACTAGCTAGCTGGCTGTGGGCCAGGGAGCCAGGACTGCCCCTGCCCCACCCATTCCCAACTGCAGCCTACTTCCTGCCCAAGCTGACATATGCAGGTTGGCACACCTCTGTGGAGGTCTGTAAGAAGTGATGTCAGGGGCTGACAGATCTGTGCCTCTGGCTACTTGAGATGGTGGTTGGGAGTGGTTTCCAGAAGGGAAGTGGGATGACGGTGGTGTTGAGTGGGCCTTGTCCATCCCCACGATTCCTCCTTCTAGACGGCCACACTGACTTCAAGTGGGGAGAAGCCAGACAAAGACTGGGAAAGCTGCAGTGATGACGACAGCCAGGAGCCCAAGCCTCCAAAAGTGTGAGACGTCTTTCTAGTGCTGGGGCATATGGGAGGAGAGGCCTTCAAATCTCAGAAGAAAAAGGACCAGTATAATGCTTGACTGTGGTCTTCTTTGGGGGTGGAACTGTTGGACTAATCTTTGGCACTTCCAGGTCCTGAATAGGAACTCATTGGTGAATGTTTTAGAGGGGAGGAGAGGTCAAGCCTTTCCACCAGATCCATTTGTAATTCCTGATTCCCGCCCCTCTCCAACAGTCTGACCGATGAGATGCTGCTCCAGGCCTGCGAGGGACGAACAGCACACAAGTAAGTAGTGCTTGGCTTCTTGGGCTCCCTTCTTTTCTCCCCATCACAAGCCCACCATTGAGGGTGGCCTGTGCCACTCTTTTCACCCCAGAGGAAATGATTCCTACTCTTTGCCCATTTCTGAAGCTGCCTGAAGATAGCTCCTCCTTACCAACTTTCCCTGCAGTCTCAAAGATGAGGCCTCTTTTCCCTGATAGCCTCCCTCTGACTTGGGCCCCATCTGTTTCAGGGCTGCCCGTCTTGGGATCACAATGAAAGCTAAGCTTGCTCGCTTAGAGGCCCAGGAGCAGGCCTTCCTGGCTCGGCTCAAAGGCCAGGACCCTGGGGTCCCTCAACTGCAGTCTGAGAGCAAGTCCCCCAAGAAAAAGAAAAAGAAAAGGAAGCAGAAAGAGGAGGAAGAGGCTACAGCAACTGAAAGGAGTGCAGAAGAGTACTCAGAACACCCTGACGAGAGCATCAGAAAAAGCAAGAAGAAAAGACGGCATCAAGAAGAAAAAGTCACAGATGAGAGAGAGGGCACAGCTACAGAAAATGAAGAGACCACAAGAACAGGTGGGCTTGGGGAATTGAAAAACAGAGAGCACACCGACTGGTCCCTCAGGAAAAAGAAGAGGCAGCACCGTGAAGAGAAGGTGGAGCTGGCGGTCTTAGATAATGAGGGAGGCAAGGTGGTTGTCAGTGGAGTCGGGACAGAGGAAGTGGAGAGGAGAGTATACACTCACCCATGTGGCAGAAGCAAGAAGAGGCGGCAGCATGAGGAAGAAGACTTGACCACAGACGACGAAGAAGTTGAAGAGGCTCTCGTAGATAGTGGGACCAGAGAAGCAGAAAGCACATCATGCAGTGATCAGAAAAGGGGGAGAAGCAAGAAGAAAAGACAGCAGCATCAGGAGGAGGAAGTCTTGGATGGACCTGGAGTCAACACTGCCCAGAAAGCAAAGAAGAAGAAACGGAAGAAGAGAGACTGAAGGCCAGGCCACGGAGGGGCCTGACTGACTCCCCTCCAGGAGCTGAGGCCTCAGGGGCCTGAGCTGATGCAGGTCTTAGGCACCCTCTCAGTGAGGAGTCCCTCCCGAGGAGGAAACAGCCGTGAAACAGCAGTCTGCTGAGAGGAGAGTGGTAGTGCCGTGTCTGAGCTGAGGGAGAGGCAAGTCCCCCTTACAGAACCTATCCCAGAGATGGTGAACTCAAGCACCTGCAGGGGCCAGGCAGATAAGGGACCAGGATGCGGGGAGCTGTGGCAGTGGGAATGCAGACATCTGAAGAGACATCTTGGCTAAAAGAAGCTGAAAATGTAGATCTATGGAAAATATACTGATTTTTTATTTTGAAGGCTAAGAAAAACATGCAAATTCAGCCTATAGATTGCCAGTTTCTAACTATACCAAATTGAATAAACATCAGCTTGGTCTTCTAGTCTGTAGATAAGTTGTGACTGTCATCTCCATTCTCAGCCCGGGAAGGTCCTGAATACAAATTAGTTCCCTTAGAGGCCTCTGAAGAAGTTCCTTCTGTTAACATCTGGTAGTCTTGCTATGCTGTTAAGTGAAAGGAGAGAGTTCAGAGAACCTCACCCAGCTCCCTGTCTGCATCCCTAATAACTCTGCGCGTGTAAAGGACGCACACCTCGCCTGGGAGCCTTTTTCAGCATCTGAAAGCCAACTGTCATTGCCCCCAAATGCCACAGAAACCTCTCTTGCATACTGTTCCCACAGAGAGCACACCACCTCTCCAGTGTTGCTCTCTGGCTATACCATCTCTTAACCGTTATTGTCAGAAGAGCTCCCAGGACTCCACAGTTCTGGGAGAGAGGCACTAAGTCTTTATTGAAAAGAATGCCCCCCACCTTCTCTCACTGCAGACGATAGACACATTCGGTGTCAGGGTAGGGTGGTAGGTTCAGCTGGTACTTCTTTTCCAGAGCAGGTGGCACGAAGCGACCCCCCAGGTAGTGGTAACGACCAGTAAACTGGGTTGCAGACTTTTTGGGTGCTGTCAGGGAGATGAGCAAGTCTGGCTGGATTCCTCCAGAGCTTCCCTTCTCCACGTCCCATCCTGAAAAGGTGGTGGTAGTCAGAGCAGAAGGGACCAAGATGTCCAGTCCCCTTCCACACCTTGCTCTGCTCTAATCTTAAAGGAGTGGGAAGCCCCCTGGGTCCCCACCTGCAGAAATCATGTCCTTGGAGCTGCACATACTCCTGGGCTCTGGTCTCACAGTCAACATGTAAAGGGCATTCCTAAACTCTTTGTTCCTCAGCCCTACTTTGGCTCTTTCTGCACCTCTAGACTCTTGTCTGAACCTTGAATCAGGAACAAGAACTCCTAGGTACCTACCTCAAGACAGGGCAGGGCCCTGATCCCCCCAACCTCCTTGGACCCGCACCTGAGGGAATGTCGATGCTGGCAATGGGCACAGTGAGTCCATTCAGGACGCTGAGGATGCTGCGGAATGGCTCCCGAACCTCACCCGTGAAGCTGAAGCCAAAGATGGCATCCACCACCAGCTCATACAGTTCATCAATCAGCATCGGCTGTAGTAGAGCAGAAGGAGATGTCAGAACTAGCAGCTTCACAAAGAACCCTTAACAGGAAAGGGCTGTCCTCTGTACCCAAAGGCCATAGGCACAGGGAGAATTTTAATCTCATTCAAATGGCATTCTGAGGCCTAGAGTTCAGTGCAAGTCACTGATTGAGGCCAAGCTGAGTCCAGTCACATCTTCCGCTCTGAGTGTCTGCCAACCACTGGAGAGGTTACAGTGTACCACAGCCCAAGACCTGGAGTCAGGACGGGCAGGCTTTGGCCTTGCCTCTGCCGTGAACTGATGTGTGACTTTGGACAAATCACTTACCTTCTTTTGCATCTCAGTCTCTTCATCCATAAAACGTGCTAAGGAATTTTAAAATGTTCTCAAGTTACCCACTCCTAAATCCATCATCTGAAGAAAGGGTTTAGGATAAGGTAGTCACTTCAGTTCCCAAGAGGGGCACATAATGTGTTTACCGCATGCTAGAGGAAGAGGAATTGGCTACCGCGTGGAAAGAGTGACCAGGGGAGATTAAGGGGAAATAAAGCTTTAGAGAAGGGGGTGCAGGCAACTCATAAATGGAGCACACCCTATGACACTAATTCCATTCAGGTAGCATACTTTAGGCACCTGTGTGAGGCACGCTCCCTGCCCTCTAAGAGTTAATCTAGAGAGGAAGAGTTGTAAGTGAGCTCAGCCTGGAAAGGTGAGGGACGAGCAGGATGCAGGCAGCAGTTACTGAGGAGGGCAGTGAACAGGAGCCACCTACCTCTGAGGGCATTTCACCAAGGAAGGGGATGTCCATTTTCTGGCACTGTGTCACCAGTGCAGTGAAAAGTGGCTTGTTAGGCCTCTTAGGGTAATAGATGGTTGGCTGGTAGCCCTACGAGGAAAGGAAGGTGGGTAATTCAAGCCCAGGTCTTGGAAACCTCTCCCCCACAGCCCTTCCCTGCGTACTCACAAAGAGTTTGAGGTGTCGAGCACAGACCAGGCCATCTCCTCCGTTATTCCCAGGGCCACAGATGACCAGGACGGTAGGGGGGCTCCTGGACAAGGACTTAGGGGGATATGCCTGAAGGCAAGAGTCAAAGGGGATTCAGAGGGGCTTTGGGCAGCGACAGACCAGGCTTGGCCTGGCCGTCCCTCCCCTCACTTCGTTGTGCCTAGGCCAGGGGGGCTTGTACAAGGGCTTGCCCCAAAGGTCGAGAGTTGTGCCACTGACCTTGGCAATGGCTGTAGCACAGCTCAGACCGGCCAGCTCCATAAGTTGGTCCACGCTGAACTGGTACTCATTAAACAGCTCCTGGTCCACGGCTTGGGCCTCCTCCTGGCTGAGGAAACCCACGGCCTGAGTCCCCACCGCTTAGGTGCTCCCTCGCGCGGGCGGCGCGGCCGCCCCAGGTCCCGCCCCCTTGGGTTCCACCCAAGCCCTACGCCCCGCTTGCCCGCTCGGAACCTCGCCTACCTCAGGTATTTCACTGCTGAACTCGCCATGACTTCTGAGTCCCCGCGGCCACCCGAGATCAGCCGCTGCGGCACCCACCAGGTGTGTCCTGCGCGACAGGAGCCGGCCTGGACTCTGACGCGTGACAGGCGCGAGCCTGCAACCAGCAGCCCGAGCCCCAGAAGCGCCCGCAAACCGGACATCCAGCTAGCCGGGAGGGAGCACGCTGGCCCGCCCGGCGCATGCGCAGCACTTAGCCCTGCCCCCGAGGGGCCGGGCCCGCACGCACCCTGGCCGGAAGCGGCCCTAGGACTGGCAACTCCGCCGCTTCCCTTCTTGTTACCGTGCGCGCCAACGCGCGGGTGCCTTCCCACCCCGGCCCCGCCTCCGTCAGGGCGTCTTACGGTCTGGATCCCAGCCCGTCGCTGGAGCATTTTCATATTGCCTCGCAAATGACCCGAAGTGCTTTGCTCCCAAGCGCCCGTCGATAATAACGCTTCATTTCCTCATGCTTTTGTGTAGCAGTTCTGTTACTGCTAAGCTGTATAGCACAGCAGTTAACCCGGGTTCCTGCCCTACCACTGACTGAGTGAACTTGGCTCTCCAGATTTGTTGCCTGTCTATAAAATGGGATACGAGTACATATGGGGCTGTATTCCGTGCAAAGCCTTAGACAGCGTCAGGCACATAGGGCTCCATAAGTTAATGTTCTTATTAACATGATTATACATTGGAAGTGAGAAATAGATTTAAGGGACTAGATCTGATAGAGTGCCTGATGAACTATGGACGGAGGTTCGTGACATTGTACAGGAGACAGGGATCAAGACCATCTCCGTGGAAAAGAAATGCAAAAAAGCAAAATGGCTGTCTCAGGAGGCCTTACAAATAGCTGTGAAAAGAAGAGACGCGAAAAGCAAAGGAGAAAAGGAAAGATATAAGCATCTGAATGCAGAGTTCCAAAGAATAGCAAGAAGAGATAAGAAAGCCTTCCTCAGCGACCAGTGCAAAGAAATAGAGGAAAACAACAGAATGGGAAAGACTAGAGATCTCTTCAAGAAAATTAGAGATACCAAGGGAACATTTCATGCAAAGATTGGCTTGATAAAGGACAGAAATGGTATGGACCTAACAGAAGCAGAAGATATTAAGAAGAGGTGGCAAGAATACACAGAAGAACTGTACAAAAAGGTCTTCACGACCAAGATAATCACAATGGTGTGATCACTCACCTAGAGCCAGACATCCTGGAATGTGAAGTCAAGTGGGCCTTAGAAAATATAACTACGAACAAAGCTAGTGGAGGTGATGGAATTCCAGTTGAGCTATTTCAAATCCTGAAAGATGATGCTGTGAAAGTACTGCACTCAGTATGCCAGCAAATTTGGAAAACTCAGCAGTGGCCACAGGACTGGAAAAGGCCAGTTTTCATTCCAATCCCAAAGAAAGGCAATGCCACAGAACGCTCAAACTACCACACAATTGCACTCATCTCACGTGCTAGTAAAGTAATGCTCAAAATTCTCCAAGCCAGGCTTCAGCAATACGTGAACCGTGAACTTCCTGATGTTCAAGCTGGTTTTAGAAAAGGCAGAGGAACCTGAGATCAAATTGCCAACATCTGCTGGATCATGAAAAAAACAAGAGAGTTCTAGAAAAACATCTATTTCTGCTTTATTGACTATGCCAAAGCCTTTGACTGTGTGGACTACAATCAAATGTGGAAACTTCTGAAAGAGATGGGAATACCACACCACCTGACCTGCCTCTTAAGAAACCTGTATGCAGGTCAGGAAGCAACAGTTAGAACTGGACATGGAACAACAGACTGGTTCCAAATAGGAAAAGGAGTACGTCAAGGCTGTATATTGTCACCCTGCTTATTTAACTTATATGCAAAGTACATCATGAGAAATGCTGGGCTGGAAGAAACACAAGCTCAAATCAAGATTGCCAGGAGAAATATCAATTACCTCAGATATGGAGATGACACCACCCTTATGGCAGAAAGTGAAGAGGAACTAAAAAGCCTCTTGATGAAAGTGAAAGAGGAGACTGAAAAAATTGGCTTAAAGTTCAACATTCAGAAAACAAAGATCATGGCATCCAGTCCCATCACTTCATGGGAAATAGATGGGGAAACAGTGGAAACAGTGTCAGACTTTATTTTGGGGGGCTCCAAAATCACTGCAGATGGTGACTGCAGCCATGAAATTAAAAGATGCTTACTCTTTGGAAGAAAAGTTATGACCAACCTAGATAGCGTATTCAAAAGCAGAGACATTACTTTGCTGACTAAGGTCCGTCTAGTCAAGGCTATGATTTTTCTAGTAGTCATGTATGGATGTGAGAGTTGGACTGTGAAAAAGGCTGAGTGCTGAAGAATTGATGCTTTTGAACTGTGGTATTGGAGAAGACTCTTGAGAGTCCCTTGGACTGCAAGGAGATCCAACCAGTCCATTCTGAAGGAGATCAGCCCTGGAATTTCTTTGAAGGGAATGATGCTGAAGCTGAAACTCCAGTACTTTGGGCACCTCATGCGAAGAGTTGACTCACTGGAAAAGACTCTGATGGTGGGAGGGATTGGGGGCAGGAGGAGAAGGGGACGACAGAGGTTGAGATGGCTGGATGGCATCACTGACTCGATGATGGACGTGAGTCTGTGTGAACTCCAGGAGTTGGTGATGGACAGGGAGGCCTGGCATGCTACGATTCATGGGGTCACAAAGAGTCGGACACGACTGAGCAACTGAACTGAACTGAAGCATTTCATATAACTTGGGACCCCTCTCCCCACTAAATTAGCCTCGCTTATCTCTGCTTACCTGGCTTCCCAGGTAAAGAACCCGCCTGCCAATGCAGAAGTAAGAGAGGCGAGTTAGATCCCTGGATGGGGAAGATCCCCTGGAGAAGGAAAGGGCAACCTACTCCAGTATTCTTGAATCCCATTGACAAAGGAGCCTGGCAGGCCACAGTCCATGGGGTATAAAGAGTCAGACACGACTTAGCAACTAAACAACAACAGGATTTAGGGGGGTGTTTTTATGCTAGTTTATTCTTTTTCTGTAACATAAATTCCATTCCTGGCTAGTTCACTGAGAAAAGCAAAAACCCCTCCTACTTTAAAAGAAAAAAATTATGTATTTATTTCAGCTGTGCTGAGTCTTCATTGCTGCCAGGGTTTTTTCCCTTATTCACAGCGAGGGGGAGCTACTCTCTAGTTGCAATGCTTGGACTTTTCATTGCGGTTGCTTCTCTTGTTTCAGAGTCCAGGCTTTAGGGCACACAGACTTCAGTAGTTGCTGTTCCTGGGCTCAGTAGTTGTGGTTCCCCAGCTCTAGAGAACAGCTCAGTAGTTTTGGCGCCTGGGCTGAGTTACTCTGCAGCATGTGGGATCTTTCTGGACCAGGGATCGAACCCATGTCTTCTGCATTGGCAGGCAGATTCTTTACCACTGAGCCACAAGAGAAGCCGGAACCCCTCCTGCTTTTAACTATTCTTCTGATGCTGTGCAGTGCTGTGCATAGTCGCTCAGTCATGTCTGACTCTGCAACCCCATGGATTGTAGCCCGCCAGGCTCTTCTGTCAATGGGATTTTTCGGGCAAGAATACTGGAATGGGATGCCATTTTCCTTCTCCAGGGGATCTTCCCAACCCAGGGATCGAACCAGTGTCTCCTGTGTCTCCTGCATCACAAGCAGATTATTTAGTTACCCACTGAGCCATCTGGGAAGCCCATTCCTCTGATAGTCTCTCTTTTTTTATTATAAGAGGCTTATGATCGCCTATGGGTTGTAACCTTGCCTTCATCTACGTTTATTTACATGTCTGATGTGGAAAATTGAATGTATCAGACTGTGATTGTGGTGGAAAATTGTTTTGGTTAGACTGTTTGTGGTTTACTCATCCTTGTTTTTAGTTTATTCATCTTAATTAAAAGAGAGTTTACATTACAATTGCATAATCTTATCTAAGACTTCCCTAATTTTGTTTTATAGCTTCACCAGTATGTGTAGCTTCACTTTTATATATTAGTCATGACTTAGTGACTGAACAACAAGACTCCCTACAGGCCTACTTGAGAAAATTAGTCAATTCTGAAGATTCATTTCCAAAACACAATGTGAAGAATGTTTCTTTAACATAGATAACATTTTGAGTATATGTACCCAGTGCTGACATGAGTCTTCTCATTTTATCCTTACAACAACTGTCATTATCCCTATTTTCCAGATGAGGAAGTGAGAGTGTTAGTCACTCAGTAGTGTCCGATTCTTTGCAACCCCGGTCAGGTTCCTCTGTCCATGGAATTCTCCAGGCAAGAATATTGGAGTAGGTGCCATTCCCCTCCCCAGGGGATCTTCCTGACCCAGGAATTAAGCCCGGGTCTCCTGCACTGAAGGCGGATTAGGAAACTGAGGCTCAAAGATGTTGAATGATATGTCCAATGATACACTGATAGCTGTCAGTGGAGATAGGGCCCAAGCAGCTTGACCTAAAGTCTGAAGTCTTAAGCATTATTCTATGCTGAAATGCCTCTCCAAATGCAGAGCTATATATCTGAAGGGTTATCAACTGCTGACTTCATTCAGATGAGATGTAACTATAAAATAGTAACACAAAACATATCCCACTGTACACACTTAGAATTTATGAAACAACCAATGGAGGCTATCTTCAGGAAGGCAGTGCCCAACCTGTTCCACCTTGCTGCCTTTCACATTTTGGAGTGTACTCTAGAAAATGCCTTCAAAGTCAATTTAAGAAGGGCATGTCGGGCTTCCCTGGAGCTCAGTGGTAAAGAATCTATCTCCAGTGCGGGAGACACAGGTTCAATCCCTGATCTGGGAAGATTCCAGGTGCAGAGGGGCAACTAAGTCCATGTGCCACAACTACTGAGCCTGTGCTCTAGAGCCCAGGAGCTGCAACTACTGAGCCCATGTGCCTAGACAACCCACGCTCTGCGACAAGAGGAGGATCCATTGCCATGAGGAGCCTGAGTACCACAACTAGAGAGTAGCCCCTGCTCACCACAACTAGAGAAAAACCTGTGCAGCAATGAAGACCCAGCACAGTGAAAAAATAAATGAAAACCTTTTAAAGAAAGGGGGCATGAGGATTGAGTATTTGCTAAGTTCCAGATGCTCTGCCTATATTATCTAATTTGATCCTGTCCATCCTATGATGTATTTTTGTCCTTATGTTATAGATGAGAAGTTGCGTAGCAGAGAGAAGTTAAGTAATTTTCCTAAGGTAATATAGCTATAAAATGGTAGAGCCAATGATGCTTGATCCTGACCTAGGACAAATACATTTGTGTGGCAGATGCTGCTACTTGTCCCTCAAAATCATTCTCCTTTCTTCTTTCTTCATTTAAAGGCAGTTTGATTGGCTTTGTTATAGTCAGTGAATCCATATCTCAGTCAAGACATCTCCAATGCCTGACAAGATAATAAGCTCCACTGAAATAAGGAAGATTCAAAACCTGGTTTTGTGCCTGAAACCTATCTACAAATATTTTAATGAATCCTTAAAGTCTCATTGTGAAGTAATTCACAGTGCAGTAGAATGCCTCTTATCTGACACGACTGCTGCTGCTGCTAAGTCGCTTCAGTCGTGTCCGACTCTGTGCGACCCCATAGACAGCAGCCCATCAGGCTCCCCAGTCCCTGGGATTCTCCAAGAACACTGGAGTGGGTTGCCATTTCCTCCTCCAATGCGTGAAAGTGAAAAGGGAAAATGAAGTCTCTCAGTCGTGTCCGACTCTTAGCGACCCCATGGACTGCAGCCCACCAGGCTCCTCCTCCACGGGATTTTCCAGGCAGGAATACTGGAGTGGGGTGTCATTGCCTTCTCTGATCTAACACGACTAGGACTAGATTATTTTATTTCAACAAACGTTCATTTGCCATCTGTCAAAGTGTGACCAGGGTCTTGCCTTTGAGGATAAGGCCAAAGATTGTAGTTATCCATCTTCTTTCTTGCATAAACTTCACCACTTACATATCACTTAACAGTTTGAAGTTGGCTTCCTTAAGGTGGAGCAAAAAACTGATGGTATATTCAAAGCAATCTGAGTGCAAAATTCACCTAGATTTTCATGATTTCCCCCAATTTGTAATAGTCTCTCCGCTCACATCTAATTCAACAGCAGTTTTTAAAGTCACTCACCTGAATTGTGTCTTCTAAAGATTCAATATAGTTGTCATAGAAACAGCTTGTTTTCACACTCTTAGTTCATCAGTTTAATTACAAACAACAATAACACATACATTTGGTATCAAACACAAACAGCTGTTGGTAAGCAATGGCTTAACTGGGGAAGTTGAACTGCACAGTATCCTAAAAGGTACTCACTGCCTAGGTATGAACCTCAGCTTCACTTACTAGTTGTATGACCTGGCAGGTAAACCACTTAAGCTTTGTGCCTACTTTTCCTCATGTGTGAAAGGGGATTCATCTGCTGTGAGGATTAAAGAAGACACTTGTGAAGCACAACAGGGTGTGGCATGTGCCAAAGTGAGCAATGGTGCAAAATACTGTTGCTGCAGCAGCTAGTAGCAGTACTGCTGCTATAGGCCCGAGGGGCCCTGCATCCAGCATCTGCGTTTTTTGTGTGGAGGAAGAGGAGTGTATCAATAGCTCCCTTAAGATGTATCTTCAGTAGCATGAGATACCCATTTCCCATATGAGAAAATGGAGTCAGTGGCCCTAAAATGTCTTAAACAAGATGTCATGCTTCTTAAGAACTGGCAAGGCCAGACTGTGAGATTTGATGCCAGAAAGAAAGGGGAGACATGTACTATCCATTTTCCTTTTTTCTTTTCCCTATTGAATCCAAAAATCCCAATGAGAAGCACCCAGAACACCTTGGTGCTGAGACTGCCAAGCCCTTGTCCAGCCTGCTCGGGGGCCCACTTGCAGACATTGCATTCCATGCCCATGCAGTCCTCACCGGAAACGACGGGGAAGGGGTTCAGCCCCAGAAGTCCCTGAAGTGTGCATGTTGGGAGGGTACTGCAGAGGCCATGCTGAGGCTAGCAGGGGATGGTCACATGATTATGCAGAAGCCAGACTCCATGGATCTCCTCTGAGGGTTCCTGCCAGGGGGTTCCCTGGGCTCTTTGAGTGACCTGAAGGAGGCAGAGGGGGGCTTGCCAACGGGAGTGACTAGGGAGAGAAGAGAAGGCAGCTCGCTCTGGCTCCAGCTTCTGTAACCCTCTCTGGCCCTACCTCTGCCGGTGGGCTCCAGGGCAGTGGGGAGTACGCTGAAGCCGTGTGTTCCCCCATTCAGCAGGATTCTCCCTTTCGCCGAGGTCTACACTCGGGCCATGCAGGAGGCGGGGGACACTCTGGACCTCCAGAGCTGGGTGAAGGTTGTGCAGACTGCTAAAGGGCAAAGTCAGAGAGGCTCAAAGCACCATGTCCCCAAGCAACAGACCGCCTCTTCCCCCAACTTTAACAGTGATCATGTTCCATTAAAGTCATCCAAAGTCACATCCTCTCCTACTTCTTTTATCCATTTTCCAGGCTTCATCCCTCCTCCCAGGTACCCACCTATTGCCACAGGGTCCATTGGGTACCAGAAGACCAGGGTTCTCCATTCTGTGGGGGCCTTGGCCTCCAAATGAGAGCTGGGCCTTGGGTCTTGGGCCTGGATGGAGAGACAAACACATTCATCATAGGCCTCGCTGTCCTAGGAACCATCACGAGGGGAAAGAGACATCTTTGGCAGAAGAACCAGGAGGGTGGGTATCGGGATGTTTTGGTCGCTGTACGCAGAGGGTCCCCCTGTATAGGGCAGGTGCTTGGCAAACTTGGACTGAGTAGATGGGAATGATGCACCAGTGGGCCTGGGGCCTGGAAGAAAACACACTGAAAAGAAGACATCAGTGAATTCAAGTCACCAAGAAGCAAGGAACTCTGTCCTCAGAGTGCAAAGCCTTTGGGGGAAAAGACTAGCAAGCTAAGGTAAGAAAAGCACTCCGTGCCTGGCATGTAGCAGGTGTGGAAACCTTGGTGCTCCAAGATACAAAGTTCTAGATGTTAGGAAAGCGTCATGAGAAGGGGGGAAGAGGCAAATTCAGGAAAGGGTTTAGGCAAAATGGTCCAGGGCCTTGAGAGAGGAGCAGAAAGTGGGGAGGGCTGGTCCTGGCCTTGGGAATATGACAAGTGGGAGGGTGCAGCACAGGGAGTAAGAGCGCTTGCATCTGGGGGACGGCGATGCTACAAGCAGCTTCCTTAGACTCACCCTCCAGCCTTGGTGCCTGAGATGTCGTGGGAACATTTGCTGACTCTTCCTCTTTCCCCTCGTGGCCTTCCTCTAACTCATCTTCCCACCCACCAGAAGATCTGTAGAGGCAGGAAACAGGTGGCAGAGTGGTACCCTGGCCAGCTCCCCTCCTCCCCATGTCCCACCCACTGTGCCAGGCTGTGACACCTCCCAACACACCCCCGAGGCCACATCCATCCCTGAAGCTCTGCTCCTGCCCTGCTTACCTATGTTGCACTCCTGGTGTGCCCCTGCCTACCCTGGCTGGGGTCCCTTCCACCAGGCTGGCTCCACCTGGAGCCAGGGATCTCCCTGGAGCTGAGGTCTAGGAATGAAGAGGGGTAAACGGGGTCAGTTTGAGAAAAATGGCTATCCCAGCTGTGGTTGTGGTGTGAATGTACGTTTCTTCCACACACAATGGCCCCAGAGAGACAGAGAAGTGCTAGAGACAGCTGGGCTGTGCCTTGTGTCTAAGGATGAAACTACAGGGCAAGGCCCTTTGTTCTATTAAGGTTCCCAGTAGTAACTCTCAAGTTAGAACTCAAGCTCATGGAGTATCAGACCTGGCCAGAGCTTGATGACCCCCTCATCCTTCCTGGGGCCTCCAGGGACAAAGTCACAGAAAGTTGGTGGCCAACTTTGGATAGAACCTAGGTGTTCTGACGCCTAATCCAGTCATCTGCTTATACCGAGATAATGTTACCTGCGAACTATAAATATGATGTCCTAGTCTTTCAAATAAGAGAGGACACACATGAAAAAGTGAAAGTGTTCGTCACTCTGTCATGTCCAACTCTTTGCAATCCCATGGACTGTAGCCCACTAGGTTTCTTTGTCCATGGAATTCTCCAGGCAAGAATACTGGAGTGGGTAGCCATCCTCTTCTCTAGGGGATCTTCCCAAGAGAGGACATCAGTTCAGTTCAGTCACTCAGTCGTATCTGACTCTTTGAGATCCCATGGACGGCAGCACACCAGGCTTCCCCGTCCATCACCAACTCCTGGAGCTTACTCAAACTCATATCCATCAAGTCCGTGATGCCATCCAACCATCTCATCCTCTGTCGTCCCCTTCTCCCGCCTTCAATCTTTCCCAGCATCAGGGTCTTTTCCAGTGAGTCAGTGCTTCGCATCAGGTGGCCAAAGTATTGGAGCTTCAGCTTCAGCATCAATCCTTCCAATGACTATTCAGGACCGATTTCCTTTAGGATTGACTGGTTGGATCTCCTTGCAGTCCAAGGGACTCTCAAGAGTCTTTCTTCTCCAACACCACAGTTCAAAAGCATCAATTCCTCAGTGCTCAGCTTTCTTTATAGTCCAATTCTCACATCCATACATGACTACTGGAAAAACCATAGCTTTGGCTAGACACACCTTTGTCAGCAAAGTAAAGTCTCTGTTCTTTAATATGCTGTCTAGGTTGGTCATAACTTTTCTTCCAAGGAGCAAGCATCTTTTAATTTCACGGCTGCAGTCACCATCTGCAGTGATTTTGGAGCCCAAGAAAACAAAGTCTCTTACTGTTTCCATTGTTTCTCAGTCTATTTGCCATGGAGTGACGGGATCAGATGATCTTAGTTTTTTGAATGTTGAGTTTTAAGTCAGCTTTTTCACTCTCCTCTTTCACTTTCATCAAAAGGCTCTTTAGTTCCTCTTCACTTTCTGCCATAAGGGTGGTGTCATCTGCATATCTGAGGTTATTGATATCTATCCTGGCAATCTTGATTCCAGCTTGTGCTTCATCCAGCCCAGCATTTTGCATGATGTACTCTGCATAGAAGTTAAATAAGCAGGATGACAATATATAGCCTTGACATAATCCTTTCCCAATTTGAAACCAGTCTGTTGTTCCATGTCCAGTTCTAACTGTTGCTTCTTGACCTGCATACAGATTTCTCAGGAGGCAGGTAAGGTGGTCTCATATTCCCATCTCTTGAAGAGTTTTCCACCATTTGTTGTGATCGACACAGTCAAAGGCTTTGGCGTAATCAATAAAGCAGAAATAGATGTTTTTCTGGAACTCTCTGCTTTTTTGATGATCCAATGGATGTTGGCAATTTGATCTCTGGTTCCTCTGCCTTTTCTAAATCCAGCTTGAACATCTGGAAGTTCATGGTTCACGCACTGCTAAAGCCTGGCTTGGAGAATTTTGAGCATTACTTTGCTGGCGTGTGAGATGAGTGCAATCATGTGGTAGAGACATAAAACCCAGCAAATAAATATAACAAATATTCAAGCATAATTTCAATTCCTGGGGTAAGTAGGTTGCCTGAGAGTGAGGGAAGAGGCAGTTGAAGAAACATTGACCTGTTGAGAGAGGATGGGAGGTAGAGAGGGAGGGAGGAGGAGTTCGGAGCCGGAGGGGCACAGATAGAGACCCACAGAGAACTGTCCCCTAGAGAATGAGAGGAGAGAGAGAACATCCTTGGAGCACTGCTCCCATCCTGTGGCTGTTTTGGGAACTGCAGCCAGAGACAAAACCACGTCCTGCAGGTTTGGCTCATTTATCTTTGATGGTGTGCATGTGTGCAAGTGGGCTCAGCCATGTCTGACTCTTTGGGATTCAATGGACTGTAGCCTACCAGGGTCCTTCTGTCCATGGGATTATCCTGGCAAGAACACTGAGTAGGTTGCTATTTTCTCTTCCAAGGGATCTTCCAAACCCAGGGACGGAACCTGTGTCTCATGGGGCTCCTGCATTGGCAGGCAGATTCCTTACCACAGAGCCACCTGGGAAGCCCCATCTTCAATGGCAGCCTTTGGCCTTCACCCACTAGGCTATTACCAATCAGCCAAAGCCCTGGCACAGTCCTGGTGTTGGGGACAATCCCCAACCCCCCCACCCACCTCCACACCCTCAGGTGGCCTCTGGAAAGTGTTATGTGTCCCACACGCAGGCCCTGGGGCAGGTGAACATAGAGGAGCAGTCAAGTGCAGCATCCTTGGCATCAGCTCCGCTCATCACCACCCCTTTCTCTGGGTAACCTCTCCCCACCCCCTCCTGCTTGTCTCGGGTGTCATCTCACCAGGGTGTGAGTCGGAAGCAGCCCACCCCGGGCCAAGTGGGTCCTTATGGCGTCTGTCAGCTTGGCCACCAGTCGCTCTCGCACAGAATCGGACTCCTTCTGGGGAGAGAGTGTAATGGGCTAGTGGGGAAGGCCTGGGCTTCGGGACCGGGGAAGAAACAGAAAAGGAGGAGGGGAGGGGCCTTTGTCTCCTCTCTTCTCTAGCCCATCCCTGTGCCTTTGCCAGCGTCCTGCCACCGCCTACCCAGAACCGTGGACAGAGGTGGATTCTTCCTCACAATAGTGTCCCAGGACCCAGCACACCGTGTGTCCAATGCACATTTGATGAGTGAATGGATGGTGGGGAGAGACAGGAAGATCAGCTGGAGAAAGCATGTCAGGAGAGCAACTGGAGGGCTACTGGGGAACAGTTCCATTCTGGGATGGAGGGTCTCACCGGACACCGGGCCAGCGCTTCCTTATAGTACTTCAGAGCCTGGTCATGCTGTCCCAGTCTGGCTGCAGCAGCCCCCAGACCCTCACAGGCCTGCCATTGCCCCTTCACGTCCCCTGGGGAAGACAGTCTGAGAGGTCCTCCCCTGGCTCCCAACCCCACCGACCCTCCCCTCCAGAGGTCCTCCCACCAGCCCCAAGGATCCTCAGGCTTTGCCCCACCCCAAACCACCTGCAAACCGCTCCCCTCACCAGTGTCCCGGGCAGCCTGCAGGGCATGTAGGTAGTTGTCTCTGGCGGCCTTGTGGTCTCCCAGCTGGCTCACTGCAAATGCCAGGCTGCCAAAGCTCCAGCCCTGCTCCCTCCGCTGCCCCACAGAGCCTGGGGACAGAGCCCGCCCCATCCTAAGAGAAGACTTGGCCTGCTGGGGCATCAGAGCCCTGCCCCCCAATGAGGAAGGTAGGGTTGCCAGGAGTCCTGGTGCGCAACCCCGGCACACCTCTAGAGGCACCATGAAGGCTTGAACTCTTGAAACCCAGCCTGAGTTTTGACCTGAATGCCTCCCCAGGCTACTTTGAGCCACATAAAAACTCAGGGAGGCAGGCAAGGCAGGTATTAATAGCTCCATTTTTTATACATGTGCAACCTGAAGCTCAGAAAGTGAATGTGCTGAAAGTCACACAATCATTTAGAAGAAGCACTGGGCTCCACTTCAGGCCTCCCCTTCCAGCCAGGTTCTTCTCTCTGCCCATTGCTGCTTTCCCAACCCCAGGCTTCAGCCTCTGGGCCCAAAACGCTCTGTCCTGCCTGGCTATCCCATCCCCTGCACCCTCCCACCCCCACTCTCTCTTCCCTGGTTCTGGACTTCCCAGTCTAATTCGTTCTAAAGTATAACCATAATTAGTTCTAGAGTTCCACCTTGGGGCCCAGCTGGAACCCCCCTCTTAGCCCCTTGGTCTCAGTCTCTCTCCCCAGTCCCTGGTACCCACCATGCAGGTCGGCAGCCTTCTGGTGGAACTCCCGGGCTTCCTGATAGTTGCCGAGGGCATTGTGGGCCATCCCGAGGTTCCTTAACACCGTGGCCTCCTCTCCTGGCTCCCGGCACAGGGGCAGGGCTTGCAGGAAGGCCTCTACTGCTAGCGGGAACAGCTGGAGCTGGGAGTAGCCCAGGCCTAGATCGTTATAGAGTTGCCCTAGAGGGCATAGCCAAGGTCACTGGCCGGATGCTGCTGAAGCTGTACTGGTGCAGCCTCTGTCCCACTCTCCCAGGGTACCCATGCCCCTCCCAGCCCTCAGAAAGGCCTCTGCTTCCACCCCATGTCTCAGAGAATCACCCGGTCTGAAATCCCCCAGATCCCACACCTTCTCAGCCCCGAGGCCTCACCCAGCAGTCCCCGCTCAGTGCTGCTCTCAGCAAGCCTCCGACTTTCCTCCAGCACCTGCGTGACTTCACCCACCCCATGCTGCCCGCTCTTCAGCATACACCCCGCCGCAGCCCTCAGTGTCAGGGCTGCAGCCTGGGGCTGCCCTGCTTGGGCATAGGCCCGGCTCGCTTCTTGCAGGCAGTGGGCTGCTAGCCCAGGCTGTCCCAGGGCTCGGTAGCAGGCTCCCATTTTTGCCTGGGCTTGTCCCTGGTCACCTAGTGGCTGGTAGTGGCACAGGGCCTTGTGGTACCAGGCCAAAGCTTGAGGCAGGTCACCCAGGGCATGGTAGGCCAAAGCCACATTGAAACACTGGTCGCCATGACACCCGCCTTGGGCCGTCTCTTGAGGGTGAGCACGTAGGAGCAGCTCAAGGCCTCTGGCTGGGTCCCCAGTCTCCACGTAGGCAGCCCCCAGGTTGAAGGCACAGGCCTGGAGAACAGGGGTGTCTCTGGTTTGTGGTGACTTGGAAGCCAAGAGGAAGGCCCTCTGGAAGCTGGTCAAGGCCTCATGGTTCCGGCCAGCCAATAGGGCCCTGTGGCCAGCCCTGGTGAGGGCTTGGATGGTGGCCTCTTGCTGAGGCCACTTTCTTTTCTTCTTTTTCTTCTTGGAGCTTGAGGACAAGAGCGAGGGTTCTTGGGGGGTATCCTTGGTGTTGAGGGAAGACATAGGGCTGACAATAAGGAGCAGAGGGGTCAGTATGTTATCCTTGGTCCTCCAAAGGACCACTGTCCCTCTATAGCAATTCAGCTCTACTTCTGCCCCGGTGTGACCCTCAGGGTTAAAGGATTTCTCTCTGCCATCCCACTTTGCTTCACCTATCCCATTGGACACCACATCAACTCTCACTCTAATGTCCTGACTAATTGTTCATGCTCCAAGACTCGTTTTAAGACAAGGAGGGGCAGGGCACAATCTTTAAAAAAATGACTTAGCCTGAGGACACAACAAACTGATTTAGAACCAACTGGGTCCAAGATGGCGGACTCAACTTCCACTTGACCTTGAGCCTCAGTATACTCTCAATGTGACACACCCCAGGTGCCATGATGGTTCTAAGGATGACCACAAAAATGTCAAAAAGTGGGTGGTGGCCCAATTCCTTGAAATCCCCACCCCTTTTCCAAAATAACTGGAATACTCCACCCAATCATTAGCCTATATAATCACCTCAATACTGAGGATACCCACCAAGAGCCTATGTAAAAATTGACAACCCCACACACTCTGTCTATGGAGTGTGTTTCGTCCCTGAATAAGCCTTCTTTCTTTTTACTATGGCTCAACATTGAATTCTTTCCTGCATGATGCCAAGAACACATACTTGGCATCCACCCCAGGGACTTGGACCTGGGATGTGACATCCTCTCTTGAACCACTCTCTTTCTTGCAACAATTTCAAGTAACAGCTTCCTTTAGAAAGCCCCTCCCCTCAACCAACTGGGTCCTTCTTCTGTACTCCCATAGTACTTATCTGTCCTTGGGTCTTTTATGGCTTTTTTCACACCAGGTTAGGGTTGTTGACTTTCTTGACCATTTCCCCTACTAGATTTGGAGCAACTTGAATGTTCTAAAACAGTAGATTCTCAAAATATGTTTGCCGAATGAGATGAAAAAGTTGTGGAGATGGATGGTGGTGAAGGCTGCACAACAATGTGAGTACTTAATGCTGCTGAACTGTATGCTTAGAAAAGGTTTAGAATGGTGAATTTCATGGTATATATAGATTTTTGCCACAATAAAAAAGGTGTACTGAATGAATAAATGAATGGATGAACGAACAGAGCACATACAGGGCCTCTGCTCCACCATCTCCTTCACTCTGTGCATCCAAAGACATCCACTCATAATCTACATACTCCTGCGTCTAATCTCAAGGTAGAGTTCAAGTCAGTTCGACAAAAGCTCAGTGTGCTCCTGCTGTGTGCCAGGAGCCATACAAGGCACTAGGGACACAAAGCTGACTAGGCCATGTCATTGGCGAGGAGCCAGCTTTCAGGAGCAAGGCCTCTGTGTCTCCGGTTACTGCCTACTCCCTATCTCAGGGGGAACCTCTCTCCACACTACCTCCTTGACTTTCCGTCTGCTTGCTAGTTTTGGTCGCCTAACATCCTGCTGTCATCTCCGGGGCACTGTTAAACCCAAATACATTTCTTGCATCAGCATGTGTTTCTCATTAGTATCTCTCCCCCTAGAAAGGCAAAGCCTTTTTCCTGAATCCTCCCGAGACAGGAAAAGGAGTGGAAAAGGCCCAAGAGGTGAGTTCTCAGTCCTTCCCATTTTCTTCTTCTTCCCTGCTGCCTTTTTTTTTTTTTTTTTTTTTTAGGAGAAGCAAGCAAAGTGATACATTCTCTTTTTAAAGAAACTACCCCTGCTCCTAAGAGCACCCAGAAATTCTGTCTCTTTGAGGCCCTCCTTCCTGGCCATTCCTGGCTACCCCCACCAGACCTTGGGGCCCCAGGCACAGGCGCCTTACCTTCTTTGATCTTCTTTGTAGCTGACTTTCTGGAATGGTCCCTCTGGCTAGGGTTACCTCTCTCAGCTCTTAGCTCAGAGCCCCTGGGGTTACCAGACAACCAGGTACCGCCCTCAATGCCTAGGGAATTCTTTGATTGACAGCTCAAATATCCTATCTTAGTGCTGAACTCTGCTGGTGCTTGGGCACAGATACCTGGATTTCTTTGCCCTTCCTGCCCCACCTCTCCCCACTCTTGCAGACACATGCCTCAAATCCTTCACTTCAAGCAAGAATCAAAGCAGCAAGGGCTCGTTGCTAGTTATAGCTTCAAAGATCATCTATCACATTCCCTCATTTCACAGAGGAAGGGACCTCAGAAGAGCAGGTGTGCCTGAGGTCACAAAGCAGTCATGAGGCTGAGATCAGAGCCCAGGTTTTCTGATTCTGGGCTAACTAGCCTAAGGTCCTTTCCACTAACCGTGATTCCAAGTTTTAATGAGGCGTGGGTTATCCCGGCAATGAACCCTTTCACACACACACGAACACACTCATACACTGTGCTTCTGTGTGGTAGTTTTACATTTGGGAAGAGGGCGAAAAGTTGATGGTCAGGAAAGGCCTGGAGATCAGAGGGGCCTCTCTGCCCCCGGACTCCTTTTCCCAGCTCCACTGATCTGCAACCTCCAGGTTCTGCTTAATGAGAGAACAGCAGGACCCGGAAAAACAGGCACCTCCTGCCCTCACTCACCAAGGGTGGCCTGCATCAGAAAGCAAATGTCCTCATTTATCTAGGAGAAAGGCCTCTTTTAAGTAGAGAGGCCATGGCCAGAAACACAATTATAAGGAAGTAGTTGGGCTCACCTGCATTTGCCAGGCAGACTTGGTTGAGTGCCTGCTGTGTGCAAGCCTAGTGCTGTGTGCCGCAGATAGTGTCCATGCCCGAGGCGGGCTCTCCTAGCTGCCCGCGGCTTCTGCCCATGGGCTGGGCCTTCAGGATGCTACCACAGCATAACCAGTCAAATATGCTGCTCAGTCTGTTGCTCACTGACCAGCCTTTCTTAAAGGAAAAAAAATGATTTGGGAAGGGGGCAGGGACTGAAACTGATCTCACCAAGGTTCCAATGACCTCTTAAAGATCTAGTGATCATTTCTGGATCATATTTCTTGTTTGATTCCCTGCTATATCTGACATATCCTTGCAAATCTCTGCTTACATGGCTCCATGAGCCACTGTGTTCTGGCTGTCTTTCTCCTGTGCTGACAACTCCTTCTCCATCTCCTTTGCTTGCTTTCTGTCCACTTCATTTTTTTTTTTTTTTTTTAATTTTTATTTATTTGGCTGTCCACTTCTTCTTTTTTTTTTTTTAATTTTTATTTATTTGGCTGTACCAGGTCTCAGTTGTGGCATGCAGGATCTTCTTTCTTTGTTGTGGCATGTGGGACCTTTCGTTGCAACATGCAGATTCTTTAGTTGCAGCATGTGGCATCTAGTTCCTTGACCAGGGATGGAACCCCTGGGCCCCTACTTTGAGAGCATGGAGTCTTAGCCACTGGACCACAAGGGAAGCCCCTGTCCACCTCTAAAATACCAGTGTTCCCCGACACTCTGCCCTTTGCTCCTTTCTTACTTTACATACTTTTCCTCAAACACTTACTTCATCCCGTCCTCTGAATTTTTTTAATTGAAGTATCATTTATTTATAATCCTATGTTATTTTCAGGTGTGCAGCATTGTGATTCAGTATTTTTGCAGATTATAACCTATTATGTGCTCTGTTTAGCGGCTCAGTCTTGTCCGACTCTTTGAGATCCTTTGGACTGTAGCCCGCCAGGCTCCTCTATCCATGGGGATTCTCCAGGCAAGAATACTGGAGTGGGTTGCTATGCCCTCCTCCAGGGGATGTATCCTATTATAGGCTATTATAAGATATTGGGTATAATTTCCTGTGCTATACAGTAAATCCTTGTTGCTTTCTATTTTATGTATAGTAGTTTATGTCTGTTTCTCTCATACACTTAATTTGTCCCTCTCCTCTTTGGCAACCACAGGTCTGTTTTCCGTGTCAGTCTGTTTCTGCTTTGTATATACATTCATTGTATTATTTTTTATATTCCACATGTAAGTGATATCATATAGTATTTGCCTTTTTCTGTTTGATTTATTTCACAAAGTATTATTATTTCACTGCTCTTAACAACAGCAATTATCTGCTCCCTCTGTGTATCACTGACCTCTGAGTTACTTGATTATGTCTTTATCACTCAAGCAAATTTCTTTAGGGCATTAACTGTGTCTGTTTATCTCTACATTGGGCTTCCCTGGTGGTGCTAGTGGTAAAGAACCCGTCTAGTATTTCTGCCTGGAGAATCCCATGGACAGAGGAGCCTGGCGGGCTACAGCCTATAGGGTCGCAAAGAGTTGGACACGACTAAAGCGACTTAGCACGCACGCATCTCTCCATCAGCACCACCTTGATGAGCGCGTAGCACAAAATAGGCCCTCAAGTTAGCGAGACCAAACCAAAGAACACTATAGGAACGGGAGTGGGGTTAATGGGAATATTAGGGGGAAATGAAAGTGGCAGGGGCAGGAACAGAGGGTACTCGAAATAAGACGATTTAGCAGCGAAGAAGCCCTGGAGAAATAGAGACCCAAAGTACCGCAAGGGTCCTCCCAGCCTTGAGTGGTACCCTTCCTACCTGGTACTACAAATCCCAGAGCACCCTGCGGCACAGACCGGAAGTATCCTGTCCGCCTGTGGCAACGGTGAGGGGCGGTGGCTGGGCGGCGGGAGATTCAAACCTGGAAGAAGGAGGAACATGGAGCGGAGAGGAGCGGGCCCGGGCCGGGCGATCTGTGAGTGCTAGAAGAGGCCGAGTAGGATCCGGTTGTGGTGCCACTGGTCGGGGACACGGCGGTCCTGGGAGAGGTTGGGGCTGGGGCTGGGCGCGGTGCCCGCTGGACAAGGGGCGCCCGGACTGTGTTCCTTGGAGGGGGAGCACCCAGTTCGGACTCTGGCGGGCAGGAGTCAAGCTGTGAGCTGCGAAATGCTCTGACTTCTGTGTCGCGTGTCAAAGCTTACAAAGAGTTTTCTCCTTTATTCCCAAATTCTGGGGCTCCGGGGCTGGGAGAATGTAGGTGGTTTGGTTGGCTCCTTAAAAATTCAGCAGTTCATATTTGCCAAGCACTGCCTAACAAGACATGGGGGACTTCCTTGACTTTTTGGTGCTTCTTTTGAGACAATGCCTCTTAAACTTTATGGTGTTCGTTCTATCCCAGAGCGTTAGCAACAGTAGGTCTCAACTTGGGTCCATAATCTGCATTTATAACAGGCACCACTGGGCTTCTTCCATAACCCTACCTAATTGTGATGCGGGTAGTCTGTGTACCACATTTTCAAAACCACTGCTTTAGAGTGGGGTCGGAAAAATGAAGTGCAGAAAGGTTTTCATCTGACCTGAGTGAAAGCAAAACCTTCTACTCCTTTTCCTTCTTCTCCATTTGGATTCAAAAAGCTAAGTCCATGTCTACCGATCAGTTGAAGGAAAGCTAGTTTCAGACCTGAAAAGAACAGGAAAACTGATTTTTTTTTTTTAAGACTCTGTGTATGTGCAAAGTCCCGCCCATCTCTCACAGTCCTCAGTTCATAATTCTGAAGTGATGTCATTCACTTACTGGTTTATTTTCCATGCTTAGCAACCAACAGTTGTTCCTTGTACACCCCCTCAGAGGAACTGGTGGATTTCCTGCTGTTGGCCAGTGCTTTCAAATCTGAACATGGAGGGGTGTGTGTGTGTTTTAACTTGCTTAACTACCAATTCAAAGAAGCCCTGCCCCTCCCGCAAGTCATATCATAGGATAAGCAACAGAAGGAAAAGAGATAAAGAGTCGGAATGGCATTAAGTGCTGAGTCAAAGACAGATTTGCTAAACTCTCTTTTCAAGTTCTCTGAGTTTATTTTCTTGGTGTGTATATGTAGCTTTCTCTCACTGTGTCTGATTTTGTATCGTCTTCCCTAAGGAGACTGACGGATGGGAGAGAAGAGTTAGGGGAAGGATAAGAGGAGGCTGTGGCTAAGGCAAAATAAGGCTGCCTCATTTAAGGGATTTCCTGTTCTTGAGTTTGGGAGTCAAATTATTGTCTGCATTTTATTTAGCTTGGAGATTCTTTTCTTTCTCAGGTGACCTATACCAAAAGGGAGAGTAAATACACCTTTGTGATCTTTTAAAATTTTCTGTCATTCCATTTAATCCCAAGTTGAGTGGCTTTTTTTTCACATGGTACTCTCTGTTGAGTTGCTTTTCCTTCCTTTCTGCTTGGATTTCCCTGGTGGCTAAGATGGTAAAGAATCCACTAGCAAAGCAGGAGACCTGAGTTCAATCCCTGGGTAGGATCCCAGGGATCCCCTGGAGAAGGGAATGGCTACCTACTCCAGTGTTCTTGCCTGGAAAATCCATGAACAGAGGAGCTGGAGGGCTCCAGTCCCTGGGGGTCAAAAAGAGTCAGACAGGACTGAATAACTAAACAAGAACTTCTTGAGAGTAGAGCTCCACTAGTCTAGTGCGACACACAGGAGGTATTGAATGAATGAATGGTTGCTGAATGATGCATCTTAGTTGGTTCTGTTAACCTAGTCTCTGGGAGAGTACATGAGGAGGATGACAGAAGTCCAGTTCTTGGAGAACTAAGACTAATTAGGGATAAAATGAGGAGCTAAGTTCTCAGCCAAGGAGGGATCTGGACATCCCTGAAGGGAGGGAGGAGGTCTGGAAGATGGCTGGAGAGGAAGATGGCTGGAAAGGGAAGGAATGCCTCCAGTAGAGGAAGGATCCTCCCTCTAACAGGGTGCTGACTAGGGTATCTTTATTGAATAGGAGCAGAAGATTGGAGCCAGTGTCCTGGGAATAGGGGGACAGGCATGTGGGAGCTGCCTCTAGTCTCTGAGCAGAGTTGCCTAAGAAAATCTACTAAGAAGAACCTGGCTACGGCCCTCTGTCTAATGCTCCCTTCTTTGACTCCTCAGATGAACGCCTCACAGCGGAGGAAATGGATGAGCAGAGGAGGCAGAACATCGCCTATCAATACTTGTGCCGGCTGGAGGAAGCCAAGCGGTGAGCAGAGGGACTGCCTCTTTCTGGCCTCCTTTTCCCATCTTGCCCACCCCAGGCATCTGCCCCCAAAGCAAATGGAAAAGGGCAAGAGTCCATTCTGTGGGAAAGGGAGAGTTGAAATAGCATCTTTTATTTTTTTAAAGACTTTATAGAGCCTATTTAAGTTCACAGCAAAATTAAGATAAAGATGCAGAGATTTTTCATACATCCCCTTCCTAGAAACATACATAGCCTCCCCACCATCAATATCCCCCATAAGAGTAGTACATGTGTTACAATTGATGAACCTACTTTGACACATAATCTCTCAAAGGCCATATTTTGCCTTAGAGTTCACGCTGAATTGTAGGCGTTCTGTGAGTTTGAACAAATATATAATGACATGTATCCTTCCATAATTTTTGTATTAGTTTCACTGCCCTAAAAAGGCTCTGTTTCAGGTATTCACCCCCTCTCTCCCACCCCACCCCCAGTTCCTGGCACCGACTCATCTTTTTACTGTCTCCAGAGTTTTGCCTTTTCCAGAATTTTACTTACCTGGAATAATGCAATATGTAGCTTTTTCAGATTGATTTCTTTTTACTTGGTAATATACATCTATCTAAGTTTCCTCCATGTCTTTTCATGGTCTCATAGCTCATTCGTTGCTAGTGCTGAATAACATTCCATTATCTAGATGTACCACAGTTTATTAATCCATTCACCTATTGAAGGTCGTCTTGGTTGCTTCCAAGTTTTGGCAGTATGCTTTGCAGATGTAAGTTTTCAACTCCTTTGGTTAAATACCAAAGAGCACAATGGCTGGATCACATGGTAAGAGTACAGTAACCACCAAATGGCTTCCCAAAGTGGCTTCCCATCAATGAATGAGAGTTCCTGTTGTTCCATTGCCTCAGCAGCACCGATATTGTCAGTGTTCCAGACTTTGACCATTCTTATAGGTGTATATTGGCATTCCATCATTGTTTTAATTTGCGTTTCCCTGATGAGATATGATGTGAAGCTTCTCTTCAGATTCTTATTTGCCATATGTTTATTTTCTTTGTACATCTTTCTTTCTTTTCTTTTTTCTTATGAGGGAGAATAAAGTATATTAGAGTGGGAGATGCTGTTAGAACAGCAGGCTGGCTCAAGGGAGAGCCAGACCTGTTCGTCTTTCTTGGTGAGGTGTCTGTTAAGATCTTTATCCCATTTTTCAGTCAGGTTGTTTGTTTTCTTACTGTTGAGTTTTAAGAGTTTTTGTATATCTTGGGTAACATCTTTTATCAGATATGTCTTTTAAAAAACTAATAATTTAATTTAATTTATTTATTTTTGGCTGTGGGATCTTAATTTCCTGACCAGGGATTGAACCTAGGCCCTGGTAGTGAAAGCACCGAGTCTTAATCACTGAACCGCCAGGAAACTTCCTCAAATGTGTCTTTTGTACGTGTTTTCTTTTGCAAATATTTTATCCCAATCTGTGACTGTCACATTATTTTCTTGGCATTGCCTTTTGTAGAGTAGACGGTTTTAATTTCAGTGAAATTTAGCTTATTATTTCTTTCAAGGACTGTGCCTTTGGTGTTGTATCTAAAAAGTCATTGCCATACCCAAGGTCATCTAGGTTTCCTCCTATGTTGACTTGTAGGAGTTGGGTTACAGTTTTGCATTTTACTTTGAAGTTGATGCTCCGTTTTGAGTTGATTTTTGTGCAGGGTGTAGGTCTGTGTCTAGATTCCTTTTCTGCACATGGATATCTAGTTATTCCAGCACCGTTTGTTGAAAAGAATGTCTTTGCTCCGTGGTGTTACCTTTGCTCCTTTATCAAAGATGGAGTGACTGTATTCACATGGGTTCTGTTCGGTTCCACTGATCTATTTTTCTGTTCATTCACCAGTACCATACGGTCTTGATTACTGGGGCTAAGTCAGGTGGTGTTAGTATTCCAACTTGTTCTTCAGTGTCACTTTGGCTAGTGTGGGTATTTGGGCTCTCCATGTAAACTTTAAGACTCTCATGCTCTACCAACTGAGCTAGCTGGGTGCACCTCCTTGTGGACTTTAGAATCGTTGTATGGACAACCACAAAATGACTTGCTGGGATTTTGATTAGGATTGAATTGACTTATAGCTCAAGTTGGGAGGAACTAACATCTTGACAAGATTGAATCTTCCTATCCATGAATATGGAATATTTCTCCATTTATTTAGTTCTTTGATTTCATCATCAGTTTTGTAGATTTCCTTATGTAGATTTATACCTAATTTCATTTGGAGGGGGGTGCTAATATAAATAGTATTGTGTTTTTAATTTTGAATTCCACTTGCTCATTGCTGGTATAGAGGAAAGCAATGGAATTTTATATATTAACCTGGTCTCCTACAACCTTGCTCTAATCCCTTATTATCTCCAGGAGTTTTTTGGTGTCATGCTTTCAGATTTTCTGCAAAGATGAATGTACCATCTGTGAACAAAGACAACATCACATCCTTTTATCCCCCTATATACTTTAATATATATCTCTGTATATGGACATTTGCCTTCCTAACCACAATGCCATTATAATACCCGCCTAAGTTATCCATTAATCCTTGAAAGATCAACACTCAGGCCATTTTCACATTTTCTTGAGTGTCTAAAAAAATCACATATTCTTACAGTTGACTTATCCAGTTAAGGATCTGAAAGAATTCATATATTGTGTTTGGTTGTTATGTACTATTAAGTCTTCTTTCATCTAGAACAGCTCACCTCCCCTTTTCAGTTCTTTATGTCACTGACTTGTTGAAGAAACCAAGTCATTTGTCCTTTAGAACATCCTACATTCTGGCATTTTCTATCTACTTCCTGTCTCACTCAACTTGTTCCACTCTACCCCATATTTCCTATGAATGGATGTTGGCTCTAAAGGAAGGATAAATGCTTAATTTTTTCCTTTCAATCAATAGTGTAATTTTAATGTTCTCCCAAAAAGTAGGTAGGATGGGGTAGATAAGAAATCAGGTGTCTGTGGCAGACAAAGCATAAAATGAGGTGTGACTTGCTCTTTCTTTGAAAACAGATATACTTTCCTTGCTCTCTTGGTGTAAGACCTACAGTCAATAGACTCAGGTCATGGGGTTACATTTGATATAAATGCCAGCATAACAAAAGCCTAGCCTCCAACAACCAATAAATCTACCTTATTTACATGCTAGGTGGACAAGATCCGTGTTTCAGTGGTATGAGTATATTGCTGCTTTATTTGTACCCTCCATAGGGACAACAGATATCATGATTAAAGTAGAGGCCTTGACTAATTTCACAAAACAGGTCCTCCTAGATAGAACAAAAGCCATTCCAGCCTTAAATGAAGAGCAACTCCAAATGAGAAAAGCAGTAATTCATAATAGAATGGCTTTGGACATACTCACAGCTGCTCAAGGAGAGACCTGTGCTATAATTAAGGTTGAATGTTGTGAATACATTCCTGACTTATCTGGCAATGTATCGACTGCTTTAGATGACATGAAAAACCAGGTAAAAACAATATCACATGAAAACATTCCTTTCTGGACTTCAGTCCTATCTGGGTGAAGGGCGATTGGTGGAAAACTATATTTACCACTGTTATGGTCGCCTTGATAGTTCTGCTTTGTGGACCCTGAATTTTACAATGTATTATGAACTTTGTAACCTGAAGGTTGATGTCATTCTCCCAAATTGGTGGTCAGAGAGCCAGGGTGCAATATATCCCTATGAATGATGCTCATAATATGAGTTAAGAGCATCAAGGGGGGGAATAATACTTTCCTAAAGGTCCCAAAATGTGGAGGAAGAGCCCACATATTGGGCTTCTCAGATGGGATCCTTTATTCTCTCCCTTATACACTCATCAGCCATAATAATACTTAATATTTACATTCACGGTGTTTTCATATTCATTAACTCATTTAATCATGGCAGCTTCCCACTGAAGTGGGAAGTACAGGTATCTTCATTTTGCAGATTATGCAACTGGAGGCTCAGAGAGGTGAATCTGGGAGATGGTGTGGAAAGCAGGTCTCCTGATTCCTTTTTGTCTGTTTGTGCTGCTCCCCTTGCTTCAATCCTACTCCCCTCTTCATCATCAAAACTGGGTTTTGGGCTGTGTAGACATGACCTTTGTGTGCCTTGGTTCTGAGAACATGCAGAATAAGAGAAGTGAACAGGTACAGTTTGGTTCAGCACTCAAATGCATAACCAGACTGAGTGAGAGGTTATATCACGTAACAGGTAAGAGAGACTGTTTAAGCCTCACCGAAGATGGGCAGCTTCAGTATCTGTCATGGAAGATGTATGGGGCAGGTGGGGGCTGAGGACTGGCCAATCCAGGTGTTGGAGGCAGCTTGGAAGACTATGGAAACAGCCAGGCAGTGGGCAGAGGTGGGTGTTGCAGGCAGGGCAGGAGCAGGAGTCAGGAGAGAGTCAGAGGCTGCTTAAAGGGAGAGAGGGAGGGAGGAGGGTCCTGGGACTGGATGAAGTGCTGTGGCCTGCCCGAGCGGGCCACAAGCTGCTCTCATGCCCTCAGCTGGATGGAGGCCTGCCTGAAGGAGGAGCTGCCTTCCCCGGTGGAGCTGGAGGAGAGCCTCCGGAATGGAGTGCTGCTGGCCAAGCTGGGCCACTGTTTCGCACCCTCTGTGGTTCCCTTGAAGAAGATCTATGATGCGGAGCAGCTGCGGTACCAGGTGGGGAGCAGAGGTCTCTACCTTCTACATTCTTCCTCTCAAACTCCCTCTTCTCAAAGCTGTGAGAGTGGGATGACCATACAATTTATTGTCCAGACCTGGCTACTATTGAGGATGAAAAGGATGCTATTAATCTTTGCACCAGAATAACAGGTTTCAATGGGTATCTCCCAGCCAGGCAGTGTGTATCACCCTTAACAGGCATTTGCTAGGTGGGTTTTGAGAGGGCCTGGTATGAGAACCTCCAAGCAGACTTTCTCCCTACAGTCTACACGCAGAGGCTGTGGGCTTTACCACCTGAAGGCACTTCCAGGCCACGCTTCCCCTTCGCTGTGTTCTGGCCAGCCCAGCCTGCCTCTCCTTCCCATCCCAGCTCTGGACTCCCCTTTTCTCGGAAGCCGTACTAGCTTGCTAATCCCATCCCCGTGCCATCCTTCCCAAATGCCCCACTGGAGCATCCATACCTGGTGGTTTCTGTCTGTCTGTGTGTCTCCATCCTGGGGGCATGGGAAATCCATAGGGCAGGATCCTCTGCCCTCACCCCTTGAATCTTCAAGTTCCGGTCTGGACTCTACCCATAACAAACCCCAAGAACTGTGGAAATAGATTCTCTTCTCTTTCCTTCCCTTTCAGGCAACTGGCTTGCATTTCCGTCACACGGACAACATCAACTTTTGGCTGTCTGCAATAGCCCACATCGGTCTGCCTTCGGTAACACTGGGCCTTAAGATTGGGGTTCATCTTTGCTCTTTACCAGCACCCCCACCACACACATGCTTTATCTCCCTGGGACTCTTCAGTGTTCATCTCCATGTGTCTTTGAACCTTGTTACTTGGTCTCTGCCTCTGTTTCCCTATGGGTATGTCAAGTGAAGGGCGGTGAAGGCTCCCTAGCCCAGGATGTTCCCATTAGTCAGTGAGGCACCTGTATCATGCAGGAGGTGGGCCTTATGTTGACGGGCCGTCTTTCCACCAGATTTTCATAGTGTGAAGCAAGGACACACCACACCCCTCGGTGATAGACTTGGAAGCCTGGGCCAGGACCCCAGCTGGACACATGCTGTGTGTCCTCTCACTCTTTGACTCTCAGTTTGTCTCTCACCTGTAAAATGGGGATAGTGATCCCTCCCTATCTACCCTATAAGGTTGTTAGGAAGATCACATGATCTGTTTGATCTCTTTTTGTAGATTGTAAAGACTGTACAAATGGTAAGACTGTGCTGTGTTTTTCTTCACTACAGGAGGGAACTGTAAGACAAGGAAATGACAGTTAAGAAAGAAGCTTTAGTGAGAGGCAGAAACAATAGAAACATGTGTCCTTGATGAGGCTAGAATGCTTTTAAGTCCCTAGATTTGGACCTTTCTTACGTAGCTAGGGTAACCGAGGTGTATTGAGGTTAAACCTCATTACTGTCATCAGGTGGCATGGGAAGTCATGCCAGGGGTGACTCAGCTCTTAGAGGGGTCCCCGCTGGCTAGAGACCTCTGGCTTGGAGACAGTGATGGCACGTCCTGATCCTGTGTGGTCCTTGGCAGTGTGTGTCTCACTGGGCCCTTTTTGGGGTCATGGCCAGCTCCCAGCATGCCACCTTTCTGGTGAGAGTCCAAGGTGAGGGATAGCGGCTGGCTGCATCTGTAGGATGAATAGAGGCACCTATCTCTCCTGAAGCGTGTGGCCTGCATCCTGTAGACCTGATAGTCTTGTCTGATGTTTGGTTCATGTTTGGTTTGGCTGTGTGTCTGTGCCTGGGCCTCAGCTGGAGTGTGTCCCAGTGCCTTTCTTCTACACTGAGTATGTGGATTAGTGCTGGCTGTAAAGAGCTGGGGAGATTGACCCAGAAGCCCCAGGCAACAAAGGAATACACACCCCAGGTCAGATAGGAGAACCTATTCCTCAGCCCCTCTTTCCACATCTGGTGCTGCTTAGAAGTCTCCAGTGGCAGTAATTGGGCGGTTTCCCCTCCAGACCTTCTTCCCAGAGACCACGGACATTTATGACAAGAAGAACATGCCACGGGTGGTCTACTGCATCCATGCACTCAGGTGAGAGGCCAAGACTTTGTCATCTGGGTTCCTTGGGTGGATGCAACCAACAGTCAACAGCAGCAAACACTGACACAGGAAGGGTGGAGGGTAGACCACAGGAGTGATGTTTTCAATCTACCTAATTTTGTTTAGATTTATGTGTGTGCTGGAGGGCACCCTTACATGTGACCTCTGTGGGTGAAGGGAAAGGTCAGGCAGTGAAGAGTCTTCAGCTTGTGACTGGGGTGCAGAGAAGTCCGATTAGGATGTATCAGGAGGGTCACATGCTGTCACAGACAGTGTGAAGAGAGAAGGCTGTTTAGTCCTACTTACAGCCAGCCATCAGCAACCAGTTGGCTAAATCACAGAAAGTGATTGACCTGTTCCTGTGTCCACCACGTCACCTCCTTCTGGCTTCATTTCCCGCGTCCTTTCAGGTTGCCATGACTTAGCTCAGTGGGTCTCTGCTTGCTATGCCCTTTGCATCCTCCGTCTCCATCCAATGACCTGCCGCTGCAGTGTGTCCTTCTCTGTAAAGCCTTCCCAGTCCCCACAGACCTCCTGTAGCATCTTACTTATCTGCTCCAGCATTGCCTTGGGCTGACTTACATTGCCCATCTCCCTGTAAATGGGGGATGAGTTGTGGGCAGGCACTGAATGGTCTTCATCTCTAAATTCCCATAGTATCTCCTGCAAACCCATTCTAGGCAGCCTGTCAAAATGAATAGGCCCCAATGCCTTCCGTTCTTTCCCAGTCTCTTCCTCTTCCGGCTGGGATTGGCCCCTCAGATACATGATCTATATGGGAAGGTGAAATTCACAGGTAAGCCCAGCTCCTCCCCCAACCTCCACAGTCTGGGCGGGGTCTTGGGGGTTCGGGGCCTGATGAAGGGCACCTGTGCTATCATTGCAGCTGAGGAGCTCAGCAACATGGCCTCTGAACTGGCTAAGTATGACCTCCAGCTACCTGCCTTCAGCAAGATCGGGGGCATCCTGGCCAATGAACTCTCAGTGGATGAGGCTGCAGGTAGAGATCAGGCTCACCTGTTGGCGTCGTTCCGTGGGTATGGGAGGACTCTGAGCCTTACGCCCCCCTATAAACTTTGGTTACCTCTCATCATAGGCAGGGCCATTAGGCTACCTGACTTGCCTGGCCTTGTGGATAGAAAAAAGGGTAATGTCAGAGTGGTCTGCAGCTGATTATGCTGTAGCTGGACTGGGGTTTGCTCTGGCCTCCTGACCCTGTTTTCATGTTCCCTCCTAGTCCATGCAGCTGTTCTTGCCATCAATGAGGCAGTGGAGCGAGGGGTGGTCAAGGACACCCTGGCAGCCTTGCAGAATCCCAATGCTCTGCTGGAGAATCTTCGAGAGCCTCTGGCAGCCATCTACCAGGAGCTGCTGGCTCAGGCCAAGATGGAAAAGGCTGCCAATGCTAGGAACCGTGTAAGGAGACTTGGCTGGCAAGGGCTGAAAAGCTGGGTGGCCTGGAAAGTCTCTAGTGAAACCAGGACTCCTATCTGTCTTGTCTCTGAGTAAAGTTGCCTGGAGAAACTAACTTGTCAGTTACTATAGAGAAATAGGAGAGGAACTGAGGAGAATGATGAGAATGAGAAGAGACTATGGGGGGAAAGGTTCTGGGGCAGGGCTGAGATTGGAATGTAGAACTGGATGAGACTGGACTGGAGATTCCCAAGGTTAGTTCAGCTTAACTGTGTCAGTACCGGGGGGGGCGGGGGTTAGCTCACACAATTTCCCCAGATTCCTTCTAACCAGACTGATCTTTGGCTTTGAGAAGACCCCCAGAAGACCAAATAGTTATACAGGGAGGGAGGAGTAAGAAAGATTGAACTGGTTTTCCCAGGTTCCCCTCTCAATGTAGTTTTTGCAGAATGATGGAGAAAGCCAGGACATCTATGACTGCTACCTAACTCAAGCGGAAATCCAAGGCAACATCAACCATGTCAATGGTAAGAGGGACAGGCCAGGACAGGTTTGAGGGATTAGCCCCCACCCAGGGAGTTTTGAGGTTGGCTTCTCTCAGGCCAGAAGGCCCATGGCCTCACTTGGGTCAACCTTTATTTCAAAGTCAAGGCTATATGTGTTCTTTACATCCGTCAGTGTCTGGAGAAGCAATCTCTGTCAAGGGGGCTTCTGTTTGAATGGAGAGCCATGGAGAGGACAGAGGCAAAGGGGAAGGCCATTCAGCCCTTGGCGCTGGGGGCAGTTGGTCCAGGGTCCTTCAAGAAGAGAGTTTGGAGGATGGATGGATGGGGATGGGGGATCAGGGCAGGAGAGGATGCTTGAAGGCCCAGGATGGAGTGTGCACCTGCCTGTTTGGGTAAGGGTATCCTCAGGTCTGGAGTGATGAGCTAGGAAGACCATGAGGATCAAGCTAAAGAATTTAGGCTGGGCCCTAGGAGCCCAGGGGGCAGGGGTGGGGGTAACCCTGGGCAGAAAAGAAGCGGGCTGAGCCGGGAATGGTGAGGGGTTGGCTTTCTCACACTGTGCATTATGGAGTCTTGGTCTTTTCAGTCCATGGCGCCCTAGAAGTTGTTGATGATGCCCTGGAAAGACAGAGCCCTGAGGCCTTGCTTGAGGCCCTTCAAGACCCTGTCCTGACCCTGCAAGGAGTGAGGAGAGACTTTGCGGACTGGTACCTAGAACAGCTGAGCTCAGACAGAGAGCAGAAAGCGCAGGTCAGGCTCTGTCTATGACTTGCTTACCTTCTCTATCTGACTATGGGATGGTGGAGAGCCTCACCACTGTCAATTCTTTGTATCTAGTACGTGCTGACTACATGCTCTGTGTGTGTGTTAGTTGCTCAGTTGTGTCCAGTTGTTTACAACCCCATGGACTGTAGCTAGGCTCCTCTATTCATGAGAGTGCCCAGTCAAGAATACTGGAGTGGGTAGCCATTCCCTTCTCCAGGGGATTTTTTCCCACCTAGGAATCAAACACGGGTCTTCTGCGTTGCAGGCAGATTTTACCATCTGAGCCACCAGGGAAGCCTATTTAAATGGTTAAATTACCCCAAAGTCTAATGGACCAGACTGATGAGCTTCTGCCCTCTGAGCATCTCTCATACTGACCAGGGGGCTCCGGGGGGCAGCCCAATAGGCAGTGATATGCTCCACCATTGCTGAATTGAGGCTTCAAGTTAGCAATCTTATTTTCAATGCTGTTGACTTTCTCCCAGACACTATATTTGTGTTGCCTATGTTGTTACTTCTGATGTTTGCTGGGTAAGAAGCCAGAGGTTAGAGATGAGTTCCTAGGGCTGGGCAGGCCAGGCTAGTCTGCCTAGAGGGGGAGGTGGGCTTGAGGGTAGGTGACTGGGTGGACCTGGGGCGCTCACTGGCTGCTCCTGAAGCACATTCACAGCCCTAGGAGGACTCTCTTCTATTGCATCTCTTCCCTCTTCCAGGAGCTGGGCCTGGTGGAGCTTCTGGAAAAGGAGGAAGTCCAAGCTGGTGTGGCTGCTGCCAACATAAAGGGTGATCAGGAACAAGCCAGTAAGTCACCTCCAGACTGAGACCTGGTCTGGCTGTATCCCTGGTTCTTGGAAGAGTATGTAATTCCTTGGCTGGCTTCTGTATAGAGCAGTGCAGACTGCTGCTCCATTTCCTGGCCGCCACCTAGTATGCCCTATTCTTGGCTCCCTAGAGGGATGCTACAGTTAAATTCATTAAGGCCTTGGAGATAATGACAGTCAGTTCTGCACCAGGCTGAACTCCTGGGGCAGGCAGTTTCCTTGTAAGCACTTGCCTTGTATTTTGACCGTTTCAACCTGCTTGGGTTCCTTTGGCTTCCAAAATACAGTGATGGCCCAGATGAGAGAGAAACTCGTGATGCAGCTCAGTTTCCCTTAAAAATATGCTATACAGATATAATTCTTTAGTAAAAGAATGTGAGTTAGTGATTGTCTCCCTCCCAGGGGATCAACCTGGAGAGCAAGCGTGAAGGAAAATAGAGCCCCAAGCGTCCTGCAGAGGCCTGTGGACAGCATACCTGGCGCGAATGCTTGCCTCTGTCTAGACTTGCTCGGTCACCTTTCACCTTTGTCTGGCAGGCTCTGCGGAGCCCCCAGGTCACTCTTGGCTAATGGCCTGTCTTATCGCTCAGTTCTTTCCTCGTGCCAGAGTAATCTGACAAATCTGATCTGATCTTTGTTGTGCACCTTCAGACCTTCACAGATTCTTCCATATTTCTCCAAGACTTGAGTCTCTTTTCCTCCTCCTCCTGGTATGTGAGACCTTCTGAATATCTCTCCTACCCTTCTCTTCACATCCACCAGCCTAGCCGGGTCAGACCACTTGTTCTTGCTTGATGGCCCCAGCCTTGCCCACCGCCAGGCCTCTGTCCTCTAGACTAAGTTCCTCCATATTGTCACCGGTGGAAACTGGATGAAAATGTCCTGCAGAGCTGCCTCACAGCTTCCTCCTCTGTGAAATCTTCCTCCTCTCTCCCCTGAAGTCTCTCCTCCCCCACACTGCCAGGATACTAGTGGGAAAGGGAAGTACCTTTCACAGCAATGACAGCAATGCCGTGTAGTAATTCTGTATCCTTATTTTTTCCAGTAGATTTTGTGCTCCTTGATGGCAATGCCCATATCTGCCTGACATTTTATAAGCCCCAGCATTTGAAAACTAAAACTACATTGATGCACCATGGCCCCTTTGCAGCCCAAATGGCTCTGCCTGGAAGCTAGTTCCTTATTCCTCTGCACTGTCATCAAGATTTGGTGTCTGGAGCCTCTTGACCAACCTCATCTTAGCTGTGCTCCACAACCTCCTGTCAGTCTTGCGCTCACCACCTTAGGAACTCACCTCAGCTATGACAGCCACTCCTTGTTACCTGCTGAGCTACTCAACTTCTAGGCCTGACAAATTGCTTCTTCCAGAACCTCTTCTTAAAGTGACCCAGCCCCTTTTCCTCCTGAACATTTAGAAATACATTTGGAACCTAGCAGAGGTTCAAAGCCATTTCCACTCAGAGATTACCAGCAGAACCTATTTAGCTAGGAGAGTGGAAATGGCACTGGATGCCCAGCCTTCACAGCCTCTCTCTCCTCCCCTGCAGTGCTCCGGGCTGTGCAGAGGATCAACAAAGCTATCCGGAGGGGAGTGGCAGCTGATACTGTGAAGGAGCTGATGTGCCCAGAAGCCCAGCTGCCTCCAGTGTACCCCTTTGCCTCGGCTGTGTACCAGCAGGAGCTGGCAGTGCTCCAGCAGCAGCAGCAGGGGGTAAGCCCTAGAAGTGAGGGTCCAGCTCTCAGGTTCCCAAGCAGCTGGAGGGATCAGAGTAGTCAGTTCAGAGCACCCAGGAGAGCACGGTTAAATGCTGGCAAGCGACTAGGGCTGGAGGTGGGCTGCCATCCCTGCCATCCTGGGTATGTTATAATGGCGAATACGTTTGAGCAAATGCTGCTTTAAACACTCATTTAATGCTAAAGGAACCCGATAGGATAAGTATTATTTCCATTTTAGAGATGAAGAAACAGATGCTGAGGTTAAGTAATTTGCCCCAAACAGCTATAGCTGGCAGTGCTGGGAGTGCATGCAAAGCCGAGTGTACTTGAAGCCTATGCTTTTTGCCACTCTGCTATCCACCTCCCCTCGTCCACACAGCTGCTCTGACAGTGAAGTGATAGGGCCTTCCTGGCCTGCTGGAGAAGTTAGAACACATCCGAGGGTCCAAGCAGAGACAGGGAGGAAGGTGTGAATGGAAGACAGTTTCTCAGTAGGAGAATGGAGGGGGCAGAGCTTGGGGTAAACCTGGGAAGTCTTGGAAGAGAGGAGACTCAAAAGAGAATCCTCCCCACAGCAGGCATTTACAGAGCCTCAGGTCCAGGCACAGCACCTGGGAAGGGGATGGTCTCAGTGAATGTGAGGAAGTCTATGACAAGGAAGCAAAAAATAAGTCCTAAGAAGTAAAATATAGCAACTAATGTGGACTTTCGAGCCAGACTGCCTGAGTTAAATTTCAGCTCTGCTACTTCCCAGCTCTGTGACCTTGAGCCAACTATTTACCTCCTCTGCCCCTCAATTCATGTATAAAATCGGAACAGTAATATGTTTATCTCATAGGATTGTTGTAAGGATTAAATGAGTTAACGTCTGTGCTTAGAAATGAGCCTGGCACGAAAGTTTTAGCCATTATTATTATTTGCAGCATTCTGTTTGTAGAGGACAGGAAGGGTGCTCCAGACAGGGCCAAGCACAGGGTGAAGACTGGGCAGGAAAGGGGCCCTTCGGTGTGTGGTATAGCACAGAGGGACCTACTTTTTCTTCCTCTCTGTGTGTCCAGGGATGACTGCAGTTCTTAGTGTGTGATAGGGACCTGTAGAACTCACTGGTTGAGTGTGGGCTCTGGTGTCTGGCAGTTAGGTTTATCTTATATTACTTTACTATAGTCTCATCTGTGAAATGGGAATATCAGTGGTACTTACCTCTTTGGCTTGTTAGAAAAGTTAAGTGATAGTGTGCACAAAGTACTTATACATTGAATACTAGTAAGCATTATTAAATTTAATTATTCGTGAGTGGATTAGGCCATAAGGGTTTTGAGATGTAGGCTCTGGGATGTGGGAGAGGCTTGGGGGCAGGAGGGCAGCTGGGCCCCCAGCCCTTCACCAGCCCGTGGAGACTCAGCCCTCCCTGTGTTGCAGGAGCTGGCCCAGGAAGAGCTCTTTGTGGCTGTGGAGATGCTCTCAGCTGTGGTCCTGATCAACCAGGCTCTGGAGGCCAAGGATGCTAGCAGCTTCTGGAGCAGCCTGGTGAACCCCGCCACGGGCCTGGCCGAGGTGGATGGGGAGAACGCTCAGCGGTAAGAAAGGTGTAGCCGCATACGGAGGGAGGGGATGGGTGATGGAGAGAGTGTAGCCAAGACTCCAAGTTCTTGTGCTTGGAGGCTAGCCTTCTGCATGATGTCCTGTTCCTGGGCCCAGGCCCGCTCTCTGGGTCTTTTTGCAGTTCTCTGACCTGTTTCTTCTGGGAGTGGTTGGGTTCACAGTCATTCCCCTTCCCTCCATTTATTTAGTATTTCATTGCTAATGTTTGAGTACCCACTCACGTGCCAGATACTAATCTAGGTGCTGGGGACAGTTGCGAACAAAACACAGATCCTGCTGTCATCTGACTTTGTGCTAGCAGAGGAAGAGAGGCAAAAAACAAATACGTTAAATGATTAGAAGAGCTATGGTGATAAATGGGCTTCCCTGGTGGCTCAGTCGGTAAAGAAGCCTCCTGTAACTGAGGAGACCTGGGTTTGGTTCCTGGGTTGGGAAGATCCCCTGAAGGAGGGCATGGCAACCCGCTCCAGTATTTTTGCCTGGAGAATCCCATGGACAGAGGAGCCTGGCGGGCTGCAGCTCATGGGATCGCAAAAAAGTCAGACGACTAAGCGACTAAGCACAGCATACATGGTGATAAATAAAACAGGGCAGAGAGGATAAAGGATGTGGCCCTGGTGAGCGTGGTTTGTGTCTGCTACATGGCATGGTTAGAGAAGGCCTCTTTGGTAAGAGTGTCATTTTGAGAGAGACCTAAATGGCATGAGGGATTGCCATGAGCTATCTGTAGCACAGATTCTGAAAAAGAAGTGTGCTTGGTGTGTTCAGAGAACACTGGGAGACCACGAGGTGGGGTGGAAGGAGGGGAGGAGAGTAATGGGAGGTGAAGTCTCAGAGACCTGACCACGTAGGCCTCTGGCTTTTACTCCAGGTGAGGAGGAAGCCATGGGAGGGATCTGAGTGTGGAGGGAGGTGATGCAGTCTACTTTTAACAGGATCACTCTGGCTGCTGTGCCAAGACTCTCAACTACAGGTTAGAAGGGAAAAGCAAGGAGATCTGTTAAATGTCTATTGGAGTAATCCAGGCAAGAGATGATGGAGGCTTGGCCTTGGGCCATGGCAGTGGACGTGGTGAAGAGGAGCCATATTTTGGATATATTCTGAAAGCTGACAGGATTTGGTTATGTGGTGGATATGGAATGTGTGAGAGAGTCAGGTGTGACTTCAAGATTTTTGGCCTGAGAAGTTGGAGTGAATATTTACCAAGATGGAGAAGACTGTGGAAGATGCAGAGCAAGTGGGGGAATCAGGAGTTCAGATGTGAACTCAGCTGGAGGTGAGTGTCAGACATTCATGTGGAGATGCTGAGCAGGCAGCTGGCATTTATGAATGGGTTGTAGGTGTACTTTGGGGAGTCACTAGCATATGGTGCTTCAGGCCATGAGATTAGGTGAGATCACTTAGAATGTGAGCACGGAGAGAGAAAGGCTTGAAGACTGAGTCTTGGGATGCTCTGTGCTTAGAGGTGAAGGAGGAACTAGCAGAGTAGACTCAGAAAGGACAACCTGTGAGGTGCGATGAGAACCAGGAGAATGTGATGTCCTGGAGGTCAAGCGCGGAAAGTCCAGAAGTTTCCCCTGACCTCTGGCTGGTGATGCACACGCTCTCCCCTCATCCTCACTCACCTGGCTGCCAGGTACTTTGATGCTCTGGTGAAGCTGCGACAGATACGTGGAGTGGATGGGGCCTTCCTGAGCTGGAATGACCTACAGGCTGCAGTGAGCCAGGTCAACGCCCAGGTCCAGGAAGAGACTGATCGTGAGTGGAGTCCAGGACAGGGGGATGACAGCCCAACTCGGACAGCCCCATCCTTTAGCCATAAGCCTGTGCCCTCCGCCCACCTCAATCTCCCTTTCCCAGAGGTCCTTGCGGTCAGCCTCATCAACGAGGCTCTGGACCAGGACAACCCCGAGAAGACCCTCTCCTCCCTTCTGCTTCCTGCTGCCAGCCTGGATGATATCAGCCTTCCTGTCGCCCCTCGGTACCATCTCCTCCTCGTGGCGGCCAAAAGGCGGAAGGCCCAGGTGAGGTTTGGGCTGGCTGGGTTGGTCACCAGCACAGGAAGAATGTCTCCTGTGCGTAGAGCTGTGCCCAGCATGCACCCTGGAAAGCCAGTCTGATGGACATGGTCCCTTCTGGGGCTGGGAGGCGGGGGGTTCTGATCTGCCCTTGGGGAAGAAGGGCAGAGCTCCAGTTGGCAGCACAGAGTGACCTGTGGGCACCTGGTGTGTGGGAAGAGCACAGACCTGGGGGGCTGAGGGCCAGGCTGTATTCCCTGCTCTGACGCTCAGTGACCATGTGACCTACAGCAAATCCCTAACGTCCCTGAGCTCTCCTTATACACTGCATGCCCTGGTGCTACCCCCCTACTGGAATGGGGGTGAAAAACCAAGTGAGCTGACGAATGTGGCAGGGTTTTGAGCCTGTAATGGCCGGAGTAGGTGGCAGCATAGAGAGTGGCTGAGGGCTGCTAGTCCTGAGCCAGGCTAGCTGAGTTTGGATGCTGGCATCTGACCCTGCACGTTACTTACCCTCTCTGGGCCTCAGTTTCCTCACCTACAGGCTTGTGACAATAATAAACTTACCTCAGAGATATAGGGTTTAAGTGAAATAATATGACAGGGACACCAGCTAATGTTGATCAAGTTCTCACCTTGTGCCAAATATTGTCTTATGTGCTTTACAAATGTTAGTTCATAAGTGCTTTAGAACACTGCCTGGAACACCAGGGCTCAATAAAATGTTAGTTCGGAAAGTTCATCTATGAATGAGGAGAGTGGGGAGGGAGCAGAGTCTGGGGTTGGGGTTGGGTAAAATCTAGGGAGGGAATAAGCCTGTCAGTGAGACGGGCACAGGCTCCCTTGGCCTGTGTGGCAGAGGAGCCTGGGGAGGAAGGGGACGGTGGAGGTCAGGGTCAGCATTGGCCTGAGAAGCTGTGTGTTGAGGCATAAGGGAACAGGGAGGAGGAGTGGGGAGAGCCCATCACCCTCCGATGTGGGCTCTCCCTGGACATGGCTAAGGCACAAGGGCAGGAAAGGGAACTATTGAGAGCGTGGTGGATGCTGAAGGTTTCAGAGGGTTCTGGGGTGCTACGGCCCACCCGAGTTGACGCATGGCCTGAAAGCAGGATGGAAAGAATCCTGTGAGCCTGGCAGCAATCCAAGGGAGCCACAAGGCTGTGCCCATGCAGGGTGGGCAGAGGGGCACAGAGACTGCTTATCCCTGTGGCTCCCCAAGCCAGTCTGCAGTTTGGCTCCCCTGGGCACCTGGGCTTGGGAACCTGAGGAGACCAGCCTGAGCTCGCATCATATCCCATTATTCTCAATTTATCAGGTGACAGGGGATCCTGAAGCTGTGCTGTGGCTGGAAGAGATCCGCCAGGAAGTGGTTAGGGCCAACCAGGACACAGATGCAGCTCAGAGAAGTAAACGGGCCGGGGCGGAGGTGGGGGCAGTACTGGCGGGGAGAGGGCTTGCGGGAGGCGAGGAGATGGGGCTCAGTGGGGGCCCAGCCAGCCAGGTAGCCTCCCCAGTCACCTCCTTCTCCATTTCAACTGATTTGGGGAGGCAGGCCAGAAAGAGAACAGGAGGGCTGCTGCTTTGACCATAGGATGGATTTCCTAGCAGTCAGCTGGGCAGGAAATCCTCTGGAGTCGAGAGCCCCTGGTCCACCCACTGCCTCCTTCTATGCCTTCCTGTGTGCACTTTCCTCCTGCAGTGGGAGCATGTGAAACAGGTGGGGGCCAAAAATCCATCCCATTTTCTGCTGGTAGCTTGAGTTTGGGTTTCAACAATTAGCTCTGGTTAGAGAATGTTCAGTCTCAAAGTTGGCAAAGAGGGGTTGGCTTTGAGGAAAAATAAAGGCCAAATCGGCACAGACACTGGTGTTCTTGTGTGGGATGCTGATGATGTTAGTTCTCAGTGTCTGGAATCCATCGGTATGTCTGTTAGTGACTGGAAGGCAAGGGCTACATCAATTCCCCCCACTTCTTGGACTTTCTTCTCTTCCTATGAAACTGTCCTGTGGTGTCTCTGACCATGTCTTGCCCCAGAACTTCTGTATAAGCCTTCCTTTTACCAAGCCCTAGTCCAGCCCTGGAGAAGGCAATGGCACCCCACTCCAGTACTCTTGCCTGGAAACTCCCATGGATGGAGGAGCCTGGTAGGCTGCAGTCCATGGGGTCGCTGAGAGTTGGACACGACTCAGTGACTTCACTTTCACTTTTCACTTTCATGCATTGGAGAAGGAAATGGCAACCCACTCCAGTGTTCTTGCCTGGAGAATCCCAGGGACGGCGGAGCCTGGTGGGCTGCCGTCTATGAGGTTGCACAGAGTCGGACACAACTGAAGCGACTTAGCAGCAGCAGCAGCAGTCCAGCCCTGCCTTCCCTGGTGGCTCAGTGGTAAAGAATCCGCCTGTAAATACAGGGGATACAGGTTTGATCCCTGGGTCGGGAAAATCCCCTGGAGGAGGAAGTGGCAACCCACTCTAGTATTCTTACCTTGGAAATTCCATAGTCAGAGGAGCGTCATAGGCTACAGTCCCTGGGGTTGCAAAAGAGTCAGACAAAACTTAGTGTGTAAACAACAGCCCAGCCCTACACTGCTTTCTTCCAGGAAGCCTTCCTTGATTGCTACCTTTCCCTTTAAGCACAGCTGCTTGCTGCTTCTTTTCATCTGTCCATCCTGGGATGTCCTTGTCCCTTCTATCACACAGCGTGATTTTGAGTCCTCCTTCTCTGGATTCCTTCACAATAGACAGGACAGAGCCTGTGGAAGGGGCTCAAGGAAAAACTGACCACTTCCTCTCTATACCCCTGTTAGTGGCTCTTGGTGTGGCTGCCATCAATCAAGCCATCAAGGAGGGCAAACCAGCCCAGACAGAGCGGGTATTACGGAACCCTGCCGTGGGCCTCCGAGGAGTGGTTCCCGACTGTGCCGATGGCTACCAGCGGCTCCTGGAAGATGCCGTGGCAAAGAAGCAGCGCCCAGGTAGTGGCTTCACCTTGCCTCTCCCCTTCGTGGCCGGCCCCAGCTACCTCTCACCTCCTCTGAGCCGCCTTTGCTTATTTGGCTTCTGCTTAGGAGATACAGCACTCTGGGTTCAACATGACATGAAGGATGGTACTGCCTACTACTTTCACCTGCAGACCTTCCAGGGGACCTGGGAGCCACCCCCTGGCTGCCGCCTCCACACCTCCCACCTAACTCGGGAGGAGATCCAGGTTGGTGGAGCCCCTGTGAGAGAGGGGCTCGTGGATGGGAGGTTTCCTGTGGGAGAGGCTCCCACCCACCAGGACACCACAGGCCCTCTCTTCTTCTACAGTCAGCTGTCACCAAGGTCACCACTGCCCGTGACCGCCAGCAGCTCTGGAAGGCCAACGTGGGCTTCATCATCCGGCTCCAGGCCCGCCTCCGCGGCTTCCTGGTCCGGCAGAAGTTTGCTGAACGTTCCCACTTTCTGAGGACCTGGCTTCCAGCAGTTGTCAAGATCCAGGTAGCAGACTCTGGCATTCTGAGGTGGCAGAGCTGGACTTCCCTGAGGTTCAGAGGTTCCTCCTGCTTCCTCTTTGCTGAGTGGAGTTGGGGTGGTCTTTTGGCCTCTGTGCAGTAGTAGTAAGGGCATGGATGCTGGAGCCCAGACTACTTGGGTTTGAATCCCCTCTCCACCATGTTAACTAATCACTTACTCTCTCCCAGTTTCCTCATCTGAAAACTAGTCATCTGAAAGTTATAGCACCCCTCTTCTAGGGTGTTATGAAGTGATATCTAAAGTACATTTAAACAGTACCTGGCAGATAGGCAAGAACATGGGCAAATGCTAGTTACTGTTGTTATCATCATCACCATCCAGAGGGTATGAGAGCTGCTTTCTAGCTTCCCCACAGAGAGAGTGGAACAAGATTTAGCACGACATCAGGGTTTAGACACCAGGAGGACTAGGAAGGAGTAGTGAAGAGGTGGTAGTGGTGATTGTTAAACAGAAAAGGGATGAAATCCCTTAGGGAAAGAACTTCTACCTTTCTCTCCAGCCAGCCCTTTCCATTTTTATTCTTCCAGCCTTTGGGTGGTTCAGTGTGGCCTCTGAGACTGACCCATAAGTCACTCAGGCATGAGGCCTTGGGCTGAGGCACTTTCCAAGCCAGGAACAGTGGGAGCTGAGCAAACAGAGGCCTCCTCAGGCAGACGTGATCTGGAGGGTCTCATGGCAAGGTGGGCAGTGTAAAGAGACTTTATTTAATGAACACCTCCAAATGCCCAGTATCTGCAGAGGATACCACTTGGCACTGGGCAAGGGTGAGAGATGGTATGTGAGACGCAGATGCATGCTCACGTCTCTTTCATTGCAGGAACTGGAATACAGTGGGTGTTAGATGTTGTGGTAGTGAGGACACAAAAATAATAGCAGAGAACCCTGAGGGAGCCAGAGGCACGGAGACGGGCAAATGCCCTCAGTGGTGATGTGGGATACGTGGTCACTGAGAGGGCAGGCTTTAGACCCTGAGGCTGCAGTTTGCATTCTGGTCCTGTAACTTCTGGGTACCTTACCGAGCCCTTTCCAGCCCTCAGTTTCCTTATTCATGATGATTCCTTGCCTCATGCTGGTTGTGAGGGTGAAGCAGGAAAATTACATGTAGCACTTGGTGCGGGGACATGCTCTTGGTGAAAGCCGTTATGAGATGTTAAATTTGGGGGCACTGATCCCAGAACTCAGAACCTTAGCCATCAGCATTTAGTGTCTGAATCAATCCTCCTGGACGCAGCCTGGAATTTCACACCAGCTAAGGAGCAGAGAAGCCACACCAACAGTGGGAGAGGGGACAGAGTCAGAAGGTGAGTTTGCCACCCATCCTAGAGCTGTGCTGACTCTGGCCTGGGTCTGGGAGGCAGAGAAGGGAGAGGGGGCCGAACCCCAGGCCACCTGCCCTCCAGCTAGGGAGAGTGAGAGTCAGAAATGAAGCAGCTTGGGTCTCCTGAGAGCTCTAACCCTGGCCGGGACTCCAGTCAGGGTCCTGAATTCTCACCAATCCAGACTGAGAGGGCTTCTCTCTTAAAGGAGAAGCCGTGTGGGGATGGGTGGGTGGTCAGAGCAGAGGAGACCCCTCTGCCTTTCCCTGTAACAACTAACAGTATGTCAGGCAGTACCTGGAGTGGGAGGGGAAGGAGTGCTGAGAAAGGACATAGACTTGGGGCTCCCTGGCCTCGAGGTTCCAAAATAGACAGCTGGTACCATGGGACCAAGTGCCTGTTTTATATCCTTTCCAGCAGAAGGACAGTGTAAGTCTTAGGGGGAAAGCCTGCCCAGGAGAGTTGGCTTTAGGAAAGGCTGGGAGAGCAGTTGGCTGAAAGGGGCTGCTCTTTTAAAAAATATTTTGGCTGTGCCGTGTGGCACCTGGGATCTTTATTCCTTGACCAGGGATTGAACATGTACCCCCTGCACTGGAAGCACAGAGTCTTAACCACTGGACCACCAGGGAAGTCCCTGAAAGTCAATGCGCTTAACACACTAAACCATGACATCATCAGTGGCAGAGTGTCCTCCAGGATCTGAGTGCCCAGGAGAAGTTTAATGATTAGCGCCCTAAAGACAGGTTTCAGTAGGTGGAGATAGGGCTGGGATAAGGGCATAGATAGACAAAGGCTTGGGGCAGCAGATCATAAAGCATGTTTGAAAGAAAGTGAAATGTCTGAGGTGGCTAGACTTCTTAAGGAGGTAGGGACCAGTAGACAGTCAGATAGGAGTGTGGGGTCAGATGGTTGAGATTTCCTGGAAACTGGCGCTATGAGAAGCATGGTCCGAGTAGTGTTTTAGGAAAATTCACACAAGCTTGGGGTGAAAGGGGAAAGGCCCACAGGAAGGACACCAAAACAGAAGGGAGTCATGAGATTTGTGTCTTAGAGACCAAAGCGGGTGTGATTATTGAGGAGAGGGTCATTTAGACGCCTTTGCAGCAGACTAGTCAGCGAGGAAAGGCCATCAGCCTGACAGCTGAATTACTGGGGACCTTGGAGGGAAGATTTGCTTAGAGCTGACGTTCAGAGCTAAGTGGTAGAGTTGTAAAGAGAAGTGTGAGTTATGAGAACACGAATGACCTGAGGCCCATATGGCCGTTGGCAGAGATGGTGGGCACACAGCTCTGTGCCTGCACACACTTTCCAGCCACTGCACCATGCACGTCTCCAGACTTTGGATTGTGTGATGGTGTGTGGGTAGTTTTTTTTTTAAATATGTATCTATTTGGCTACATTGGATCTTAATTGCAGCACGCAGGATCTTCGCTGTGTCATGCAGGGTCTTTCATTGCGGATCACAGACTGTCTAGTTGTAGCATGAAGGCTTAGTTGCTCCATGGCATGTGAGATGTTAGTTGCCTGACCAGGGATCAAACCCACATTCCCTGCATTGCAAGGCAAATTCTTAACTCCTGGACCACCAGGGAAGTCCTATGGGTAGTGGTTTTATGGGTGGATGAGTATGTTGTAGGGGATATGGTACATGCTGTGGTGAAGTTGGTAAGTGTGTGTTTTACTAATATCTTTTTAAAAAGCTTGTGTCTTAACACTTGTTTCTGTGAGGAGGTGTTGGTTATGAATGTATGTTTGATTGCATAGTGCATGCGTCAGAGTTTGTGTGCGGGAGTATGTGTTTGCTGGGTCCAGGGAGTATGGCACAGGGCTTGGGTGGCTACATGCAGATGTTTAGTCTTCCCCATGAAGTTGGCAGTTCTTTGAGGACAGAGCCAAATAAGCCTCTCCATTCTCCTTTCCGGCCTCCCCACCACCCTTTTCTGGAGAGTCCAGAACGAGGCTTTTCCCACAAGCTTTTCAGGGCAGTTGGGACCAGCTGGAGTCATCTTTCTTCCCCCTTCTGATCGGCAGGCTCATTGGCGTGGTTACAGACAGCGGAAGATTTACCTGGAACGGCTACAGTATTTAAAAGCGAACACAGATGCTGTAATCAAGGTAGCTCCCATGATTTGGGTGGGTTCCTGGCTCTCTTAAAGGACCCTCTGAAAACCATTTGTAGTCTTCTCACCTCCCATGACCTCTGGAGAAGGCTAAATTGGCCTGGGTCTAAGGGAGGGCCCTGAGCCTGGAGCTCTGAGTCAGTCTGTCTCTGCCCCCAGATCCAGGCTTGGGCCCGGATGTGGGCAGCTCGGAGGCGATACCGGAAGCGTCTGGGCTACTTCCAGAAGAATGTGAGTCTCATTCTGCTCCCCTTGTCCCCATTCCCCACCTTTATCCATGAGACCAGGGCACGGGCCACCAACAGTGCTTTTTCCATCTGCATTCATGACAGGTTAACTCCATTGTGAAGATCCAGGCGTTTTTCCGAGCCAGGAAAGCCCGGGATGACTACAGGATGTTAGGTAAAGTGTCTGGTTTCCCTCCTCTGTCTATGCAAGTGACTGTCCTTGTGAGCTTCCTGGCTTTCAACAATGAACGAGGCAGAAAGCCATACCACTCCATAAACTGCAGCCTTGGAGAGGTGGTCTGACCTTCCTGAGCCTTTCTCTCACCAACAGCTAACGCCTACAACCTTGAGCATGCACCGTAGGACCCAAAGTGGGCTGAGGAGTGAGGAGGTGTGCTCCTGCCTTTGCCAATCCCCTAGTTTGGTGGGAGTGATAGGAGTCCCCTGAGAGTCAGGCAGGTCTAGGTATCCCTCCTTGGAGCCACACAGCAGGTTAGGGGAAGGTACTAGTTGTCTGTGCAGGAATGTGGAACAGGGCTGGTGACAAAAGCCCCCCGCCCCACCCCAGCAGCAGATAACCTCATCACAGGAAAAGTCCCTCAAACCAGCTACTGTCTGTACCAGGCTTTGACTTTCTTCCTCTTACTATGACAAAAATCAAAAAGGCAAAAAAAAAAAGAGAGAGAGAGAGAGAAGGGGAAAGGGAAGGAAAAAGGGAAGGAAAGGCTCTTTTCCTACAGTTGCAGCCTTCCCCATCTTTCCCCTCTTCCCTGACCCATGACTCTTCCCCTGTTAGTGGCCCAACCCACAGGAAGGCAGACCTGGGGTCCTTTCTGCAGTCCTGGGGAACTTGAGGGGGTTGCATCTTCCTGCCCCATGGTTCCCAATAGTTGAACATCCCCCTGAAGTCTTACAGAGGTCCTTCAGGGTCCTCTTGATTCCTTTGTTAAAGCCTAGAAACCCAGCCTTGGAAGTCTGCCTCCTTTTGGTAAAGTGGACTAGTGGTCCATCTCCAGGTTGGCCTCCAGCCCTGGGTTTCCTGAAGAGGTAGGCTCCTTTCCTTCCTGGGCCCGAGACTACGCTTCTGGGCTTCAGGATTGAGTACACTGTCCAGGAATCGTCTCCTTCACCTCCTCAGTCCCTCTTCCCACCCTGTCCTGTGGCAGGGGTGCTCCTGCCCCTCTCTGACCACAGAAACTCAGCCCATTTGCTTCTGGGCAACTAGCTGCTTTTCCGTCTTTACGTCTCCCCAGCTTGGCCATTTCTGTTTTCTCTCTTGCTGTTACATTAACACCAGTGCCCTGAGGCATCCTTTATCTTCTTTTTCCTCTTTAGTTTATAGTTTTTCTGGAAGAACTTGTTTTTTCTCTGGTCTTCTCTCTCTTCATTAGTCCCACTCACGTAGGGAGCTGCCACTTACTAGCCATGTGGCCCTAGGCAAGTTACTGAACTTCTTTACTGCCTCCACTTTCTCACTTATAAAATGGAGATAAGGATCAGGTCGAGTTGTGAGGATCAAATGAGTTAAGTACTGTATCGTCGAATCCAAGATGCCATCAGTTGTCTTTGGTTCCACCACTCTTCACTCCTCAAAGATCTGTCCTCCATGCAGCAGCCAAATTAGTTTATTAAACCTTGTGATCTTATCACTCTCCTTAAAACACGTCAGGATGCCTCACTGCCCCAGGGATAAAGTCCAGCCTCCTAAGGGCAGCTTCTGAAACTCTGACCCAGCCTCTCCTGCACCTCTGGCCTCACTGAACCCCGCCCTGTCCCTCACCACCTGCACCCTCCTCTCTATGCTCCAGACATGGCCTTTGGTGGCACGCCTTTACTTTCCCAAAAGTCCCCATGCTTGCCCCTCTCAGAGCACTAAACCGCACTGTAGTGAGTTGTTTAATTGTCTGCTTCCTTTACTGAATAGCCTTTAAGGACCAGGCCTAGTTTTGTTCATCTTCCATATCTGACCCTTTTATTTCTTACTAGCTGTGCAGTCTAGGGCAAGTTACTTACTCTCTCTCTGCCTGGGTGATCTCATCAGTAAGTTACAGTGTATAAAGTATGTAAAGCACTTAGAGCAGTTTCTGTTCCATAGTGAAAATTATATGTCTTCAGTTCAGTCAGTTCAGTTCAGTCGCTCAGTCATGTCCACCTCTTTGCGACTCCCATGGACTGCAGCATGCCAGGCCTCCCAGTCCATTACCAACTCCCAGAGTTTACTCAAACTCATGTCCATTGAGTTGGTTATGCCATCCAAGTATCTCATCCTCTGTCGTCCCCTTCTCCTCCTGCCTTCAGTCTTTCCCAGCATCAGGAACTTTTCCAATGAGTGAGTTCTTTTCATCAAGGGGCCAAAGTATTGGAATTTCAGCTTCAGCATCAGTCCTTCCAATAAATATTCAGGATATTTCTTGTTATTCCCTGTAGCTCAGCCCTGAGACTCTTCTTTGCTCAAATGCTCATTCCAAGAGAGATTCAAGGAGAATCCATCTAGCTCTGATCTCCCTATATTATAAAACCCATTGTTGTATGAGGGTCAGGCAGGGCCTCATGGAGGCTGATAGGTGGAAGTAAACTCAGGATGAAGAATGAGTAAGTCGACCTGGCACGAAGGGGAATGAATCAGATTGGGGGGGGGGGGGGCCGAGGGGGTCATCAGAGGCTGCTAGGGCTCTGACTTTAGGGCGGGATGGCACTGAGATAGGCCCAGGTTGGGGGGGAACCCAGGCAGAGGAAAGCAGCTTTTGTGTCATCCCTGGTTATAAGACAAGGAGTTCAGAGACAGGACTGGCTGGGAGGCTGCCCACTGCCCTCCAGCTGCAGGCAGAACTATTGGAAAAGAACTGGAGTTGGGTGCCTGCTAGCTTCAAGCAGCCTGGACACTGAGGGTGGGGTTACTGGGGAAGAGGGCGGCGAGGAAGTGTCTGCTGAGGACATGTCTAATCCTGGCACCTCTCCTCTTCCTGCCAGTCCACACACCCCATCCCCCACTCAGTGTGGTACGCAGATTTGTCCATCTCTTGAATCAAAGCCAGGAAGACTTCTTGGCTGAGGCAGAGCTGCTGAAGCTCCAGGAGGAGGTGGTCAGGAAGATCCGGTCCAATCAGCAGCTGGAACAGGACCTCAATCTCATGGATATTAAGATTGGCCTGCTGGTGAAGAATCGAATCACCCTGCAGGTGAGGGGCCCACCCAAAATCTAACTAGCAGCCTCTGGAGAGGTGATGCTGGTCATTCTCTGGTTGCTAATCAGATATTTTCTGAATGTCTAGATTTTATCATCTGGCTCAGATCCTTGTTCCAGCAGTCCTCTGCCCTTCTAGTCATTTGTTGGGGGCACATGATATAATGGAAAGAGCGCTGGACATAAAATTGTAATGCCCGGCTCTGCTGACTCCTAGTGATGGGACTGGAGGCTGGTTGTTTAACCTCTTGGTCTGTTTCCTCATTAGTAAAGTGGGAATAATGAGAGTGCTCACCAGGGCAGATGTGAAAATAGATATGAGAGCTCCTTAACCTGTCAGTTACCATACATGTATGCTGTGATGAGGTAGAAGTGATTCAGCAGTATCTCCACCTCAACTATGTACAACAGGCTAATAAGAAGTCAGAGTGGAGATGAATACACCTGGCGCCTCAGTCCCGCAACCCAGCTCTCTTTGGAGACTCACCTGGTGAGCACAGAGGTGCCAGGTGAAGTCTCAGGACAGCAGGAGGCCCTTCCTCATCCTAGAACTGTTTGTCTCCCCTGGCTCATGCCTTCAATACCTTGCACAGCAGAAAGCCCAGGCTCTTCGAAGCACTGACTCTAGACCATATGTTCTGTGCTCTGTGCTGGCCTGGATGGGTTGTATCACCTGCTCCCCTGCCCCGGCAGGAAGTGGTCTCCCACTGCAAGAAGCTGACCAAGAAGAATAAGGAACAGCTGTCGGATATGATGGTTCTGGATAAGCAGAAGGGATTAAAGTCGCTGAGCAAAGAGAAACGGCAGAAGCTAGAAGCTTACCAACACCTCTTCTACCTGCTCCAGGTGAGCAGAGGGCTTTGGGAGGAGACATCTCTATTCTCTCCTGAGGGCCTGGGACCTGCTGGACCTTCGCGTCTAAGGCCTCACCTGCGTATCAGGAGTCATTTCCTGCCATCCTAACATCCTGTACCCAGGGAAAGAGACTGCCTCCTTTCATTTGTCTGGAATGTTCCTAGGACCCTTGAGAAAGTGTAGCCAGTGCTCCCTATTCCTAGTTCCAGTCAGCAAAGCCTTTCTTTATCTGATCACTAGTCCTTGAGGTACATCATCTGCCATTCCAATCTCCCCATTGCTTTCAGACTCAACCCACCTACCTGGCCAAGCTGATCTTTCAGATGCCTCAGAACAAAACCACCAAATTCATGGAGTCAGTGATTTTCAGTCTGTACAACTATGCCTCCAACAGCCGAGAGGCCTATCTCCTGCTCCAGCTGTTCAAGGCAGCACTCCAGGAGGAAATCAAGTAGGTTTTCCAAAAGCAAAAAGAATGGGAAGAGAAGGGGTTAAGAGATGCCACTGTTGGCTGCTTCACAAGGTGACAATTTATTGAGGTTTGAAGGTAGAAATGGACTCAGAAGACCTCTTTTCTCTGCCTCCCAGGGAGGCAAGGCATCTCTTGGGACAGCCTGGGGGAAGGACATGCGCTGACATGTTAACAGCACAGCTGAGACAGACGTAACAGAACGGTCCTTAAGAAAAGGGATGCCAACGCAGGCTTTAAAGAAAATCTCAAAAGGAAAAGCAGCTCTTCTATACCAAGGCAGGAGACCAGCTTCAATGACCTCTTAATCCACAGGTCAAAGGTAGAGCAGCCCCAGGATATGGTGACAGGCAACCCGACTGTGGTGAGGCTGGTGGTGAGATTCTATCGGAATGGGCGGGGGCAGAGTGCCCTGCGGGAGATCCTGGGCAAGGTGATCCAGGACGTGCTGGAGGACAAGATGCTCAGCGTCCACACAGACCCTGTCCACCTCTACAAGAGCTGGATCAACCAGACTGAAGCCCAGACAGGGCAGCGCAGGTGAGCAGATGGGCAGAGAGAGAGGTCTCTTTGATCAGCTTGGTCTTGGGCCTCACCGGGGAAGCTTGAGTGTGCTTTGAAGGCGGCATATAAATGAGCTTGCTGATTTATGTAAATATGACACCAGCCCTATAGGATGAAATAAGGTAGCCTTTTAGACCCCCTCTGGTAATTAACATGGAACTGATGTAAATGACACTGGACCTGGTGCGCTTAACATAGAGTGAGCCCAGATGAATATGCAAATGTGTATAATTGCTGTGTCAGTGCTTGCAGATGATTTGTCAAATATACTGGGAGTTGGGATAGGACTCCTTATTGATAGGCATATAGCTGAATATTCAGATTTATAGATGAATAGGCAAATGAGGTGGTGGAAGAAATAAATCAGCCTTCCAGATGGCCATTAACTGAGGTGCATAGGTACTAAGGAGATGGAGCCACGGAGGAGAGTAGGCAGTGCTAGTGGCTTCTCTGGATGGTGCACAGGCATCCAGGTGGGGGCACTGCAAGGCCCTGGCCCAGCCTTCAGCATTCCCATAACTACCAGAGACTTGCAGGGAGCCCTGGTCTCATCTGGTTCCCCTTGGGATCTTTCCACAGACCCCAGACCCTCCATTTCCTCCTACACTCTTCCACCTCCCCATAGGGGCTTCATCTCTTCTTCCACCCATATCACTAGTCCTCTCTGAGTCCTTTCTCTTATTCTGGCCTAAACCCTGGGCTGTCCTCAGCATGTATGTATGAGATCTTGTTGTGAGATGAGTTTAAGGGGTGGAGCCTCAGGGAGGGGAGGCCTTGGGAGGGGTTTCTGGCTGATAGCTTGTCTCTCTCTGCCCACAGCCACCTCCCCTATGATGTCACCCCAGAGCAGGCCTTGAGCCACCCTGAGGTCCAAAGACGACTGGACATCTCCCTCCGCAACCTCCTCGCCGTGACCGATAAGTTTCTTGCAGCCATCATGTCATCTGTGGACCAAATTCCGTATGTGCAACAGCCTAGGCATGGATCTCCGGAGCGCTCGAGCATGGGGGGTAGAGCAGAGCAGTCCTGAAGGGTGACAGGCAGGAAGGGAAGCTGGGCTGGGGTGCTCAGGGGCTTCCAGGAGGTGGTGGAGAAGGCGCGAAGCCCCTGCTAGAGACTTGCGCTGGATTATAGCACACATGGATCTAGTGGGCAGTCAAGACCTCCCTGGGCCAGAGAAAGGCACCTCAAGTGATCACGGGGACATGTGATTGTCCGAATGTAAGTGATGGAAAATGTAAAATTCTTCAGTCTATAAAGTCAAAAATAAGAAAACTTCACACCAGTAAAGCACTTTATAAAAGTCCTTTCCTTTCCTAAAATTTGGTCAATAATTATTTTCTGAAAAGCAAATGATTGAAAATGTTGACAGGGTGGGTCTCCTCTAGATCTTCACTCAGCCAGCCAGCCTTCCTGGTGCTCAGTGGTGCCCAGGGCAGGGTGGGGGTGCGGGAGAGGGGAGCCCGCGGAGCTCATGTCCCTGCTCCCCAGACCTGGAAGACTGGATTAAGGACTTACAGTTAGGATTCAGAAAACATTGTCCTAGGACTGATAAAGGAAAGCGCACAGTGAGCTATGAACTTCTCTCCCTGGTACCCCAGGAGGAGGCAATAGCTTTTTAAAGTATTTAATTAGATTTGTAGGTGGCACATCCATAAATAGGAATAATAATAATAAGGTCCCAGGGATCGAACCCAGGTCTCCCACCTTGCAGGCAGATTCTTTACCATCTGAGCCACCAGGGAAGCCATTTGAATTGCACTCTACCATTACTTTCACAAAAATAATTTTACTTGATCCTCACAAAAGCCCTAGGAGATAGAGAGGGCAAGAATGAACAGTCCCATTTTCCAGACCAGGGAACAAACTTGTAAGGGGAGCGCAATAGCCTGAGCTGACGTCTCTGGTTGGTGGCGGAGGCAGGACCAGATGCTTCTACTCCAGTTCATTGTCCTCCCAGGCCTGCCTCTAACCCAGACGAGGCCCTCACAGATGCTCTGTAATAACAGAGCCTCCTGGGCTGTCCTGGGATTGGGTTTTGGCTGCAGGTGTCAGACACCTAACATACAGGCTCAAGGTGCTTCTGTGGGGAAGGCAGGATGGACACTGGGATCTAGGGTGTCCCCAGGGGAGACTAAAGGGGGCCGAGGAAGAGGCTCTGGGGACAGGCTGGAGGCTTCATGAGAGCTGGCTGGGCCCTGGTCCTGGGTGCTGACACAAGGGCATGAGGGAGGGATAAGGCCCAGAGATGTTTGGAGGAAGCAGCAGGGAGCTGGCTGTGGGAAGTGGAGGGTCAGCTCTGGTGTGGCTATGCCCAGGGAAGGAGAGGCAAGCACTCAGGCCCTTGCGCTGGGGTGGGGGCAGGGCCATAGTGCACCTATTGCTTGGCCCCAGGTACGGGATGCGGTACGTGGCTAAGGTCCTGAAGACGACTCTGGCAGAGAAGTTCCCCGACGCCACAGAGCACGAGATCCATAAGGCAAGTGCTGTCGCCCATCCCCACCTTGAGAGCTCTGCTTTGCCCTGATGGTGGCCGTGAACCCCCAGAATGAGACCAAAGGACCAAAAAAAAACCTTATGCTATAAAAAGCCAAGAAGGCGAATATTCTCCACCCTGTCAGACAAGCCTGGCTCACCAACAGGGCTCAGATGGCAACAGGTGGCAGACGGGAAGGGATCCAGGACAGGAGTTAACAGTACACAACCACCTGAGCTTGTCAGAGCGGGTTCTGTCCCAGCTACGGCTAACATTTGCTGCGTGACCCTGAGCAAGTTGCTGGTCTGCTCTGGGTCTGTTTTCTACACAGGGATGGGATTGACCCGGGGGTCCTTCCCACCCGCTAAGCTGGGAGAGCGGGGCTGGGGCTGTGGAGGTGGGCCACAGGCGCTTCTACGACAGCCTCCTCCGCCCTCAGGTGGTGGGGAACCTCCTGTACTACCGCTTCCTGAACCCGGCTGTGGTGGCCCCCGACGCCTTTGACATTGTGGCTATGGCAGCGGGCGGCGCGCTGGCGGCCCCCCAGCGCCACGCCTTGGGGGCTGTGGCTCAGGTCCTGCAGCATGCTGCGGCCGGCAAGGCCTTCTCCAGGGAGAGCCAGCACCTGCGCGTCTTGAATGACTATCTGGAAGAGACGCACCTCAAGTTCAGGTCTTGGTCCCGGTTTCCTGTTCCTCTCTATTTCCTTCTTCTCCTCCTCTTCCCATCTTCTTTTCACAGACCACTTCCTTTCAGGCACAACTTACTTTCTCAAATCCGTGAGGAGGGGAGGCGCGGAGCATAGTTAGTGGGCTGGAGGAGAGATTGTTGGAAGGACTCCCAGTGAAGAGGAGAGAGGGCTATTGAGGGAAGCTGGTTTGAGGGGGCCCCTGGGAGAGGTGAGGCAGCAGATGGGGGCAGAGAGGCAGAGTTGGCTTGAGCAGTCACCGGCAAGGCGGGAGAAAGGCTGATGGACACAACGTGAGGCGGGTGCCGGACCGCCCCACCCTCTCACATGCTTTTCCTCTGGAGCTAGGAGGTTCATCTGCCGAGCCTGCCAGGTGCTAGAGCCAGAGGAGCGTTTTGCGATGGATGAGTACTCGGACATGGTGGCTGTGGCCAAACCCATGGTGTACATCACCATGGGGGAGCTCGTCAACACGCACAGGGTGAGGGCCTGTGCAAGCCTGGGGCAATGGGTGGGTGGGCTGGCCCTGGAAGGAAGGCCTGGCTCAAGCTCTGTGTCTCCTTTACTCTCTCCACCCTGTAGCTGTTGTTGGAACACCAGGACTGGCTCGCCCCTGATCACCGAGACCCCCTGCACGAGCTCCTGGAGGACCTTGGGGAGCTGCCCACTGTCCCTGACCTCATCGGTGCGTGCCATCCTTGACACTGGGGCGGGCGGTGGGGCCTGCAGGAGGGGCGGGTGGGCAGGTGGGCAGGTGAGCAGGGCCTTGGAACGTGCCCTCTCGAGTTTTTGTTCAGGCTGGCTGTGCACTCCCTTTCTCCCTCTGGTCCTGAGATAGACACAGAGTGATGTAGGGGACCCTGTACCATCATATAAATATGATGTTAAATCACATGAAATAGGACAGAGGGATAATGGCCTGTTTGGGGTCCCAAAATGTGTCTCTGATGAGGGTAGATTTCAGGAGCTGTGAAATGGAAGGAAGTTGGCTTCCAGAGGCAGAAGGGCAGGGCAGATGGGGACAGATAAAAGAAAGCCAGGAGGAGCTCCCGGCCTAGAGAGGCATAGCCCCAAAGACACAAGGGTTAGCTCTGTGGGTGACAGCCCTTCTGCTGGTGCTCAGGGCGGCCAGAGAGACAGTGCGGGAAGGCTTCCTGGAAGAGGGGCACTTGGAGCAGCATGCTCACCATGGCCCCATCTGTGCACGTGCTAGTCTCTCTCCTTCCTCACTCGCGTCAGGGGAGAATGTAGCTACGGATGGGAACGTGGATCTGAGCAAGCTAGAAGTGTCCCTGACTCTCACCAACAAGTTTGAAGGACTGGAGACAGACGCTGACGACACCAACACCCAGAGCCTGCTTCTGAGGTGGGAGCACACCTTGGCCCCCTGGGACTCTCCGGGCCAGTGAGCTGGCTGCTCTGGAGTGGCCATCCCGCCTTCTTCCCGGACTCTCTTACCCTCCAGAAAGTTCTCCCGCAAGCCTGACTGGCCTTCCCCTTCCTGCAGCCTCAGCTGTTTTCCTTCTGGCGGCCTCAGCTTTTGGCTCCGTGTTGTGGCTGAAGGCAAAGGACTAGTTAGGACGTTGGCAGCGTGGTTGTTGGCATGTTGTTGTGCTGTCTACCAAATGCTCGCTTTTTTTAATTGCTTGTTTATTTATCTGGCTGTGCCAGATCTTAGTTGCACCATGCAAAATCTTCTTTGTGGCATGTGGGATCTTTAGTTGTGGCGTGCGAGATCCAGTTTCCGAATCAGGGATTGAACCTGGTCCCCCTGCATTGGGAGCACAGAGTCTTAGCCACTGGACCATCAGGGAAATCCCCCAAATGCTTTCTTACACTTCATTTAACGTAAGGGACAAACAATGAGGTAGATGATGGTTTCCCTGCCTTCCAGTGGAGGAAAGAAACTCAAGCTAGGTGACTTGCCTAAAGTCCCGCAGCCAGGAGGTGAAGGAACTCGTGTTCTAATCAATCCCCTGGCCTTGTGAACTGTGATCAGGAGATGGGTGTGGAACTGTTCATCCCCAAGTCTGCAAATGGGAGGCAGGACCCCCAGTAGGCCCAGGCTGGTCATCTAGGCAAGAGAGGAGCCAGGTCACCACTTTGACCCCCCTGCCAACAAGACAGCCTCTCCACTCATCCATGCACCAAATAAACCAATGAGCTGAGTGTTCAGCTCTATCTTGCCATGGAAGGGCTCACAGCGGGGGCCAGGCTAGAGGTGAACACACGTCAGAGGACACCGAGAGGGGGCGGGCATCGGGTGCTTGAGAGCTCAGAGGGACCCCTGGATGGGAAAACGTTTCACAGAGGAGGAACCACATCCTTCAGCCAGAGGACTCAAAAGAAGGCCCTCTGTGGGAGACGTTGCAGGCAGAGGACACAGAGGCATGAGAGAGCACAGTGTGTTCAGACATGGCAGTTCAATGTCATGGGCCATCAGTCCACCCGGGTCTTCTTCCTGGTTACGTCCTCTTCATAATACCCCCCCGCATCGCTCTCTCCTTACCTCCAGCCATGCCGGGCAGCCATCATGCAGGGCAGGGCTGCTTACTGGCAGCTCCCTCGCCAGCCCCAGTCCAGACCCTCCCCCATCCCTCACCTCTCCCCCATCACTCCCCTCCTTCCGCAGCACCAAGCAGATGCTGGCTGACATCATGCAGTTCCACTCAGGAGACTCCCTCCAGGAGATCCTATCCCTCTCAGCTTCCAGAGAGGAGGTGAGTGGCATCCTGGCTTCCAGGTCCTATCTCATCCACCCCACTCCAGCATGGCAGGTTCCTTTCCCAGGTTCCTTTCCTTTTCCTTGCCCACAGTCGGCTCCAAGCAGACACCTTGCTCACCAGTCATGCGAGCTCTGGAGGGCTGAGGCCTCTGCCCTTAACCCCCAGAGACCCTCAGGCTGCGGAGTCCCAAGACTGCAGCTCCTCCCTACTCCCCACTGAAACAAGAGTGAGCTCTGCAGGAAAACCAGTCCTGCTGCAGCCCTGCTGTCAGTGGTAGGAGGGGTTGGGGGTGCAGAGAGGCAGAATGGGCAGACTCCCTTGAAGAGCACCAGGGAGCTGGCGCTCAGCATAGGGAATGGGCTGCTTGAGGGCCTAAAGGCCAGAGAAGGTGGTTAAGTGTGGGAGGCCAGGGGCAAGTTGGACCAGCTGGATCACAGGCTCAGCCAGGGTCTTCCCAGAGCACAGGTGGGGACAGCCAGTAGAGGCCTGTCCCAAACATGAGACAGAAGGAGGGAGATGCCCCGGGTCCCTTGGAGCCATCACAAGCCTCCACCGTTGGGAAGTCACAGCCAGTGTCCACTGGACTTTTTATGCCGTCCTCCTGCTGGGTCTCCTGGGCCACTCGTCCTCTGTGCTGACCCACAGGGCCCTTCAGTGGCTATGAAGTTGTACACTTTGATGTTCTTCACCACCTCTAGGGTGGGGACCCATGGGTGGGGCAGTATGTCAGTACCCGCTAGACCCCTCCAGCCTCTCTGCCCCCCAGGAAGTAGCCCACAAGCGGCTGATGTGCCGACGCCAGGCCTGTGAAGCCCAGACCCCGGAGCTGCTGCGACGACACCGCTCACTGACAGCCCACTCCCTCCTGCCGCTGGCAGAGAAACAGCGGCGCGTCCTGCGGAACCTGCGCCGACTCGAGGGCCTGGGGTTGGTCAGTGCCAGGGATGGCTACCAGGGGCTGGTGGACGAACTGGCCAAGGTAACGGTCTGGAGGGAGGGAGAGAATGTGTGTGTGTGTGTACACATGTTCATAGTGTTGACACTTCAAGGGCAGGCCTCTCCCTGGGAAGTGCCCACCCAACATTGTCACCAGCCAGGGGAAGGCCAAGCGACCTCCAAGGGCCTTTTTGAAGGAAAGGTCTCAAAATTAGTCAGGGAAGGGAGTATTCTTAAAATGCTCTTTTACTTAAAAAAAAAAGCAAGCTTTGGACCTGTTACTGCTCAGTAGGAGGGCGGCCCTGAAACATCCTTTGAGGGTTTGGGGTGGGGTCCTTGAGGTTGTTCGCCTCCTAGAGAAACTGCCTTGAAGTCTTCCTCTTCTGGCTTGTCCTGAAGATCCTCACAGTAAGTTGTTCTTGGGCCTGAGTCAGGCCCTGAGGCTCTCCTGCCAGGAAGGGTCGACTCAGCCCTCCCTTGGTCCCCCCACCCCCAGGACATCCGCAACCAGCGCAAGCGCCGGCAGCGGAGGAAAGCAGAGCTGCTGAAGCTCCAGGCCACACTCCAGGGCCTGAGCACCAAGACCACCTTTTATGAGGAGCAGGGCGACTACTACAGTCAGTACATCCGGGCCTGCCTGGACCACCTGGCCCCCAGCTCCAAGTATGTGCTCCCTTCCTGCACTCTGAAGGTGACCTGTGACCTCTCACCCATGTCGACCTTTGCCCCATGGTTTACCAGCTTTGGAACGGACGTCTCCCCCCAGCACAGCGTGGTCCCTTCCTGACACTGTCTTTGAGTCTCCCTCGTAAAGTCTTAGGCTCAAGTGTCTTCCACCAGTGAGAAGTCTTCCTCAGGCTCTAATTTCCTTCTACCAGCCACCCAGAGAATTAGTGTCTTTGGTGTTGAAGAGTTTGTTAAATGAACGGTCTGGGACTTTTCTTCCTCAGGAGTTCTGGGAAAAGGAAGAAGCAGGTATCTCTCCACTACACGGCTGCCCAGCTCCTGGAGAAGGGTGTCTTGGTGGAAATTGAAGATCTTCCCACCTCTCAGTATGTGTCTTTGGAGGGCAGAATGTCAGGCCGTAACCTGGGAGGCGGATGGGGGAGCTCTGGGCTGGGCACTGGGTGGGAGGGAAGAAGCGTGGTCCCTGCCCTGAAGGAGCTATTAGGATGATGGGGAAGACAGGGAGCTCCAGACAGAGAGCAAAGGGCAGTGGGCATGGTCTAGCACAGTTCTGGACACCCCAAGGCACAGGATGCTGAGAAAGCATCCTGGAAGAGAAAACAGCGTTTTAGGGCCAGCCAGAGAAAAGGGCTGAGGTGTGCTGAGCAGAAGTAAAATTGGAAGGAGGAAAAGAGAGAGGGGGAGTGACACAAGGGAAGCCTGGCTCTGGGTAACACACAGCACTGCCTGGGAAGAGTGGGTGGAAGCCCTGGGTGCAAGAGTGGGGTGTGGCCCTGGTAAGAGGCAGTGGGTCCCTGTTTTGAATCCTGCTGTTGATAGTTTCAGAAATGTGATCTTTGACATCACCCCTGGAGATGAGGCGGGAAGGTTTGAAGTAAACGCCAAGTTCCTGGGTGTGGACATGGAACGATTTCAGCTCCACTATCAGGTGAAGGGACATTCCCATGAGCCCTCCAGATACCCGGTGGGCTTTAGGTGCTAGCCTGAAGGTGGAAGGCTGGCCTGGCTTCCCTGGGCCTTGGACGGTATCAACTTTGTTCCCTGTCCAGTCCACATTGTCTGTTCCTGAAGACAAGAGTGATGGTCTGTGTAGCCCAAGCCTCCCCCGTGCCCTGACACAGACCCCACAGCCAAGCAACAGGAGAGTGGAGTGGGCTGGCATTGTCAGAGCAGATTAATATTTGATGCCCTCTCCCATGTCAGGGGCTTTACACATTACCTCATTTAATCCTCTCCAAAGCTCTCCAGCATTATCCCTATTTTATAGGCTCTGAGGCTAAAAGGTTAAGAAGCTGGCCTAAGTCATAGGCCAGTGTTCAGGAAAGCAGTGATTTTAAATCCAAACCGTGCCGCTCTGCTGCTTTGCCTTTTAAATGATTTCAAGCCCTGGCTCTGCTTGAACTGACATTTGGTCAGGTCACTGCACCTGCCTCTCTCGGTCGCGGTTCCCTCATCTGTGAAGGGGGTTTCCACGCCCGCTTCGGTGGCCAGTGCCACCGGATGACTGTGTGGCTCCAAGATGCTGGTGCTCTGTAGACTCTGTGGGCCACAGTGAGAACCCCTCCAACTCTCCTCCCTGCCCCTTCCTTCCCTCCTAGGACCTCCTGCAGCTCCAGTACGAGGGTGTGGCTGTCATGAAACTCTTCAACAAGGCCAAGGTCAACGTCAACCTTCTCATCTTCCTTCTCAACAAGAAATTCTTGCGGAAGTGACTGAGGCAGGGGGTGCTCCTCAAGCCCTTCTTACCTCACTGGATGCTTTTCTTAACACTAATGCACTGCTCCACTTTCCTGCAGACACCCAGAACTCAGGCCCAGGCAAGGCTCAAGGAGTCTCGCCTTTCCCCAGCTGGGAGGAGTCTGGCTCCCTGGCCCACAGGCAGGGTCTCTAATTGGCTCCAGGCCGGCCATGTGGCTAATAAGCCACAGAACTCCATGATTTTCCAGCCTGATGGGAAAGAATGAACCCAGGGCCTGCCCTGCGAAGGCTACTGCTCTAGTGTCTGCTGCCGCCCTCCCCATACGCAAGCACTGTCCCAGTGGCCTGATTCCTGCTGCCTCCCTTCTCTCTGCAGACCCAAGGCAGGGCTGGGCTCCCTGCCCCACCCCACTGCAGCAGCAGCTTCTGTTCTCTCCTGCTGAGGCCAGGCCACTCTGCTGCAGCGAGGCCTCACACCCTCCCGCCCCTGACCCTCACCCCGTGTGGACAGCGCTCATTAATGCCCACTCGGCCTTGTGACACGGTGGCCTGGGCAAGATGACCCTCCATTAACCTCAAATCTCACTCTCCTGTTTACAGTCTGTTTTACATGTGGGTCACCAGGGTATTTATTCTCTCCTGTGCAACCTTAATCATGGTTTTTATTCTTTCTTCCTGAGCTCAGAGAAAGAGTTCCCATTTCCCTATTCAAACTAATACTCATGCCAATCTTTTATACCTTGTATATAAAGTCACCTTGGGTCCCTTGTGTTTAAGATCTCATTATTTCAGCCTCATACGGTACGAAAAGCAGTCTTTCCCTTTTCTCTCTCACCCAACAGGATTCTTACATCTGAGAGCTAACTTCCTGTCCTGGTGGCCCCTCTGATTTCACTTTAATATAAACAGCTGTTACCTCTGCATCTGTTGTTAACCGCTTATTTCATCTCCTGCAGAGCAGGCGCCTAGGTTCTGGGATAAATCCGCCCTGGTGAGTGGGGGAGTCTTTCCTGCAGCGCCCCCCCTTACCTTTCTGCAGGCATCTACTGTGGACCCTGCCTACCTGAGCTCATTGGTTCTTAATGAGATGTGGCGTTTATTCCTCTCTTCCCTCCCCCAGGGGACAGAGAGGAGGAAGAAATGCTTAGATTTCGATTCCGTTTTTATTGGCCACTCTGAAGACTAAAGCCCAGAGGAGGGGAAACCAGTCCAGGTTCTACTCCACTCGTTTTGCACACATTTGCAGCAGGTTCTTTGCCTGAGCCTTGGATGACAACACCAAAGGCCCCTGAGCCACAGCTTCTTGGATTCGTGGGCTCTACACTCTGGCCCAAATCCCCTGTCCAGGAGGAAAGCCCCACTCTTTTCCCCCTGGGTTTCAGGAAGCTGGGAGGAGGGGACAGTCTAGATGGACACCTATCCTGCCCTCGGGACTCCCGAGCAGCTCCTGCTGGGCAGGCACACACAGGTCTGCGCGGCGCAGCCTGTCTCCCTGCACTCCTTTCCATTCTGTCGCTCAGGATCTGTCTTGCTGTCACATTCCGTTTCAGTCACATCCTCCCCCCACCACTTAACATGTCACAGCAAAGACTTCAAGTACCGCCTCGCTCTGGGTGACAGTGACATGTACCAGTGGATCCAAGTTTCTATGCATCGGTCATCATTAAAAGACTTAGATTCACCAAGTGATTCCGACACTATCCCACTGTGACGCTCCCCCACAATCACAGGGTCTCCGCCACATACAGCACGTACAGAAAAGTCCCAGTAGCTACTGTGCTTGCCGGGATATTTACACACACGTACTACTCACAACAGCTACAAAGGTGAGCAGTCACCAGTTTCATTTAATAGATGATGAAACTGCAGTTCAAAGGGTCAGATAACTGCACAAAGCACCAGAGCCATAAGGGGAAGAAAGTCTTTAAACTCAGGTCCATCTGCTCAGATTTATATTCCCCTGTACTCTTCTCTGAAACATTTCCACTTCCATCACCCCACACTCTCATGCCACTCTTGTCTTTCAAGCCCACCCCACTCCACCCTAGTGTTGGTCCCTGATGCGCTTCAGTTCATCTTTTCCTAACTATTGGTGCCCAATCTGAGATACAGGCACTTAGTTCCGATGGGTGGGACTAGATACCAGTACAACCTCTTCAGTAGACAATTTTGCAACATCAGAAATAACAAGAGCAGGGACTTCTCTGGTGGTCCAGAGGCTGAGATCTGTGCTCCCAGTGCAGGGGGCCTGGGTTTGATCCCTAGTCAGAGAATTAGATCCTGCAGGCTGCAATTAAGACCTGGTGCAGCCAAATAAATAAATATTTTAAATATATGCATATTCAAGTGCAGAGTACCACGACAATTCAATGGGGAAAGAGTAGTCTTTTCAACAAATGGTGCCGGGATGCTGGATATCCACATTCAAAAGAGTGAAGTTGGACACCATAAACAAAAATTAAAACATCAGGCCTAGATATAAAAGCTAAAACTATAAAACTCTTAGAAGAAGCATGGATATAAACTTTCATGACTTTGGATTCAGCAGTGGTTTCTTTAGATAGTGAAAGCACAAGCCACAAAAGTAGATAAACTGAACTTCATCAAAATTCAAAACTCTGTGCTTCAAAGGACACCTTTAAGGAAATAAACAGCCCACAAAAGTGGGAGATGTTCTCAAATCATATATCTGACAAAGGATTTATATCTGCAATGTATAAAGAACTCGTATGTTACACAACTCAAAAAGATAGCCCAATTAAATGGGCAAAGAATTTGAAAGGCCATTTCTCCAAAGAAAATATATGAATGGCTAATAAGCACCTGAAGTGATGCTCAGGGTTCCCCTGGTGGTCCAGTGGTTAAGAATCTGCCTGCCAATAAACGTGGTTCGATCCCTAGTCTGGAAAGATCCCACATGCCCTGAGGCGACTAAGCTCCTGGACCACAATTACTGAGCCTGTGCTCCGCAACAAGGGAAGCCACGGCAGTGAGACACCCAGGCACCGCAACTAGAGCAGCCCCTGCTCGCCACAACTGGAGAGAGCCCCTGTGCAACAGCGAAGATCCAGCACACCCAAAGGTAAATAAATAAAATCTTTTTATAAAAAAGACTGTAAAGGCCCAAGATTATTAGAAAAAAATGATATTCAACATCATTAATCATTAGAAAAATGCAAATCAAAATCATGAGATACCACTTCACCCCCCACTAGGATAGCTAAAGTACAATAGGGAATAACAAGTGTTAATGAGGCTGTGGAGAAATTACAAGTCATGTATTGCTAAGGAGGCTGTAAAATAGTGGACTCACTTTGGAAAACAATTTGGCAGTTCCTCGCTAAACACAGAGTTACCATATGAGTCAGCAATTTCACTCCTAGGTATAAATCCCAAGAAAATTGAGAGCATATGTCTGCACAAAAATCTGTATACAAATGTTTATAGCATCATGATTCTTAATAGCCAAAAAGTGGAAATAATTGCATTGCTCATCAGCTAACAAGTGGATAAACAAAAGGTGATATATCCATACAATGGAATATTCAGCCATCAGAATGAAATACGGATATAAGCTACAACATAGAAGAATCTTGAAAACACGCCAAATGAAAGTCAAACACAGGCTTCCCTGGTGGCTCAGTGGTAAAGAATCTGCCTGCCAATGCAGGAAACTTCAGTTTGATCCCTGGTCCAGGAAGATTCCACATGCCTTGGGGGCACCTAAGTTTATGCACCACAGCTACTGAGCCTGCGCCCTAGAGCCCACAAGCCTCAACCACTGAGCCTGTGTGCTGCAACCACTGAGCCCGTGTGCTAGAGCCCCGGCTCTGCAACAAAAGAAGCCACTACAACGAGTGGCCCACGCACTGCAACTGGAGGGTAGCCCTGCTCGCGGCAACAAGGGAAGGTCCACGTGCAGCAATGAAGATCCAGCACAGGCAACAATAAACTAATTACATTTTTTTAAAGGAAGGAAAAAAAGAAATGAGCTAGATCTGAGTGTACTGATGTGAAAAGCTGTCAATGGTACATGTTATTTGGAATGCTACATGAGAAATGTGGCAGTGGTCCACCTTTGGGGAGTAGGAAGCATCTTTCTGTGCTGTTATTACAGTAAACTTATCCAAGTCTTATAGAAAAGGAGGCCAGCACATGCTATGCGTCTAGAACAGGGGTGAGCAACACGGAGGAGTGGCGTGGCCCTTGTCCTAGAGCAGTGATGCTCCAACTAGGTGCTACAGTCTGTGCCAGGTCAGCTACTAGGACACATGCAGAAATCGACAGCAAGCACTTAGAAACTCACAGCTTGCAGTTGTACCCGTGATTCTAATGATAAAAAAACTGAGATTATATTTTATATTATATAGGTCTCTTCATTTCATTTTTCTAGTAACTTAGTTTTTTGATATCTCACGAAAATATCAGTCGATAACAGAATTGAAAATTTTAAGGAGTTGCCCTTTACTACAGACTGTTTGAGAAGAACTGTTCTACAGGGCATACTTCTAGTCAAGCGACATAGAATGCATTAGCACTGAAGAACTAAACCAGAGGAATTGAATGGAGTAGCTGAGATCACACTATATATGCAATTTTGGATTCTGCTGTATTCACTGAGCCATGAAAAACATTCTCCGTTTCTTTAAAATTTCTTCAAACCATTATGTAGGCCATATAGTTCATGTATTTAACATTCGTATAATATCAGTTTTCCATGATCAATAACATATAATTCTGCAATGAATATTTTTGAATTCAGTACAGTTGCTCAGTTCTGTCCAAGTCTTTGCGATCTCATGAACCACAGCACGCCAGGCCATCAACTGCCAGAGTCCACCCAAACCCATGTCCATTGAGTCGGTGATGCCATCCAGCCATCTCATCCTCTGTCGTCCCTTCTCCTCCTGCCCTCAATCTTTCCCAGCATCAGGGTCTTTTCAAATGACTCAGCTCTTTGCATCAGGTGGCCAAAGTACTGCAGTTTCAACTTCAACATCAGGGCTTCCAATGAACACCCAGGACTGATCTCCTTTAGGATGGACTGATCTCCTTTAGGATGGACTGGTTGGATCTCCTTGCAGTCCAAGGGACTCTCAAGGGTCTTCTCCAACACCACAGTGCAAAAGCATCAATTCTTCAGCACTCAGCTTTCTTTATAGTTCAAGTCTCACATCCATACATGACCACTGGAAAAACCATAGCCTTGACTAGATGGACCTTTGTGGACAAAGTAATGTCTCTGCTTTTGATATGCTATCTAGGTTGGTCATAACTTTCCTTCCAAGGAGTAAGCGTCTTTTGATTTCTTGGCTGCAATCACCATCTGCAGTGATTTTGGAGCCCTCAAAACAAAGTCTGACACTGTTTCCACTGTTTCCCCATCTATTTCCCGTGAAGTGATGGGACCGGATGCCATGATCCTCGTTTTCTGAATGTTGAGCTTTAAGCCAACTTTTTCGCTCTCCTCTTTCACTTTCATTAAGAGGCTTTTTATTTCCTCTACACTTTCTGCCATAAGGGTGGTGTCATCTGCAGATCTGAGGTTATTGATATTTCTCCCGGCAATCTTGATTCCAGCTTGTGCTTCTTCCAGTCCAGCGTTTCTCATGATGTACTCTGCATAGAAGTTAAATAAACAGGGTGACAATATACAGCCCTGACGTGCTCCTTTTCCTATTTGGAACCAGTCTGTTGTTCCATGTCCAGTTCTAACTGTTGCTTCCTGACCTGCATATAGGTTTCTCAAGAGGCAGGTCAGGTGGTCTGGTGTTCCCATCTCTTTCAGAATTTTCCACAGTTTATTATGATCCACACAGTCAAAGGCTTTGGCATAGTCAATAAAGCAGAAATAGATGTTTTTCTGGAACTCTCTTGCTTTTTCCATCATCCAGTGGATGTTGGCAATTTGATCTCTGATTCCTCTGCCTTTTCTAAAACCAGCTTGAACATCTGGAATAGTACACGGTTCGTGTACTATTTGAAGCCTGGCTTGGAGAATATTGAGCATTACTTTACTAGCATGTGAGATGAGTGCAATTGTGTGGTAGTTTGAGCATTCTTTGGCATTGCCTTTCTTTGGGATTGGAATGAAAACTGACCTTTTCTAGTCCTGTGGCCATTGCTGAGTTTTCCAAATTTTCTGGCATATTGAGTGCAGCACTTTCACAGCATCATCTTTCAGGATTTGAAATAGCTCAACTGGAATTCCATCACCTCCACTAGCTTTGTTCATAGTGATTCATCCTAAGGCCCACTTGACTTCACATTCCAGGCTGTTTTTGAATATAAGATCTTTATTTATATTTCTAAATATTTCCCTAGAATACTAGGACAGAAATTGCTAGATCAAAGAGTATGAACATTTTTCAAAATTAGGTTTTTCCATATTATAATACATATTCATTGTAGAAAATTTCAGTTCAGTTCAGTCACTCAGTCGTGTCTGACTCTTTGCTACCCCATAGAATGCAGCACGCCAGGCTTCCCTGTCCATCACCAACTCTGGAGCTTATTCAAACTCATGTCCATCGAGTCCGGGATGCCATCCAACCATCTCATCCTCTGTCTTCCCCTTCTCCTCCTGCCTTCAATCTTTCCCAGCATCAGGGTCTTTTCCAATGAGTCAGTTCTTCGCATCAGGTGGCCAAAGTATTGGAGCTTCAGCTTCAGCATCAGCCCTTTCAATGAATATTCAGGATTGATTTCTTTTAGAATTGACTGGTTTGATCTCCTTTCACTCCAGGGACTCTCAAGAGTCTTCTCCAACACCACAATTCAAGAGCATCAAATCTTCAGCACTCAGCTTTCTTTATGGTCCAACTCTCACATCCTTACATGACTACTGGGAAAACCATAGCTTTGGCTAGATGGACGTTTGGCAAAGTGATGTCTCTGCTTTTTAATATACTGTCTAGGTTGGTCATAGCTTTACTTCCAAGGAGCAAGTGTCTTTTAATTTAATGGCTGCAGTCTTTTGGAACCCAAGAAAATAGTCTGTCACTATTTCCATTGTTTCCCCATCTATTTGCCATGAAGTGATGGGACAGATGCCGTGACCTTAGTTTTTTGAATGTTGAGTTTTAAGCCAGCTTTTTCACACTCCTCTTTCACTTTCATCAGGAGGTTCTTTAGTTCTTCTTTCATTTCTGCCATAAGGGTGGTGTCATCTGTGTATCTGAAGTTATTGATGTTTCTCCCAGCAAACTTAATTCCAGCTTGTGCTTCATCCAGCCCTGCATTTCTCATGATGTACTCTGCATAGAAGTTGAACAAGCAGGGTGACAATATACAGACTTGACGTACTCTTTTCCCAATTTAGAAGCAGTCTGTTGTTCCATGTCCGGTTCTAACTGTTGCTTCTTGACCTGCATACAGATTTCTCAGGAGGCAGGTAAGGTGGTCTGGTGTTCCCATCTCTTGAAGAATTTTCCACAGTTTGTTGTAATCCATACAGTCAAAGGCTTTGGCCTTTTGTCAATAAAGCAGAGGTAGATGTTTTTTCTCTAGTCTTTCCCATTCTGTTGTTTTCCTCTATTTCTTTGCATTGATCACTGAGAAAGGGTTTTTTATCTCTCCTTACTATTCTTTGGAACTCTGCATTCAGATGCTTATATCTTTCCTTTTCTCCTTTGCTTTTTGCTTCTCTTCTTTTCACAGCTGTTTGTAAGGCCTCCTGAGACAGCTTTTTTGCATTTCTTTTCCATGGGGATGGTCTTGATCCCCGTTTCCTGTACAATGTCATGAACCTCCGTCCATAGTTCATCAGGCACTCTATCTATCAGATCTAGTCCCTTAAATCTATTTCTCACTTCCACTGAATAATCATAAGGGATTTGATTTAGGTCATACCTGAATAGTCTAGTGGTTTTCCCTACTTTCTTCAATGTAAGTCTGAATTTTGCAATAAGGAGTTCATGATCTGAGCCACAGTCAGCTCCTTTCATTCCAATCCCAAAGAAAGGCAATGCCAAAGAATGCTTAAACTACCACACAGTTGCACTCATCTCACACGCTAGTAAAGTAATGCTCAAAATTCTCCAAGCCAGGCTTCAGCAATACGTGAACTGTGAACTTCCAGATGTTCAAGCTGGTTTTAGAAAAGGCAGAGGAATCAGAGATCAAATTGCCAACATCCACTGGATGATGGAAAAAGCAAGAGAGTTCCAGAAAAACATCTATTTCTGCTTTATTGACTATGCCAAAGCCTTTGACTGTGTGGATCACAATAAACTGTGGAAAATTCTGAAAGAGATGGGAACACCAGACCACCTGACCTGCCTCTTGAGAAACCTATATGCAGGTCAGGAAGCAACAGTTAGAACTGGACATGGAACAACAGACTGGTTCCAAATAGGAAAAGGAGCACGTCAGGGCTGTATATTGTCACCCTGTTTATTTAACTTCTATGCAGAGTACATCATGAGAAACGCTGGACTGGAAGAAGCACAAGCTGGAATCAAGATTGCCGGGAGAAATATCAATAACCTCAGATCTGCAGATGACACCACCCTTATGGCAGAAAGTGTAGAGGAAATAAAAAGCCTCTTAATGAAAGTGAAAGAGGAGAGCGAAAAAGTTGGCTTAAAGCTCAACATTCAGAAAACGAGGATCATGGCATCCGGTCCCATCACTTCACGGGAAATAGATGGGGAAACAGTGGAAACAGTGTCAGACTTTGTTTTGAGGGCTCCAAAATCACTGCAGATGGTGATTGCAGCCAAGAAATCAAAAGACGCTTACTCCTTGGAAGGAAAGTTATGACCAACCTAGATAGCATATCAAAAGCAGAGACATTACTTTGTCCACAAAGGTCCATCTAGTCAAGACTATGATTTTTCCAGTGGTCATGTATGGATGTGAGAGTTGGACTGTGAAGAAAGCTGAGTGCCGAAGAATTGATGCTTTTGCACTGTGGTGTTGGAGAAGACTTTTGAGAGTCCCTTGGACTGCAAGGAGATCCAACCAGTCTGTTCTAAAGGAAATCAGTCCTGGGTGTTCATTGGAAGGACTGATGCGAAAGCTGAAACTGCAGTACTTTGGCCACCTCATGCAAAGAGTTGACTCATTGGAAAAGACTCTGATGCTGGGAGGGACTGGGGGCAGGAGGAGAAGGGGACAACAGAGGATGAGATGGCTGGATGGCATCATCGACTCAATGGACATGAGTTTGAGTGAACTCCGGGAGTTGGTAATGGACAGGTAGGCCTGGTGTGCTTGGATTCATGGGGTCGCAAAGAGTCAGACACGACTGAGCGACTGAACTGAACTGAACTGAAGATGTTTTTCTGGACATCTCTTGCTTTTTCAATGATCCAATGGGTGTTGGCAATTTGATCTCTGGTTCCCTTGCCTTTTCTAAATCCAGCTTGAACATCTGGAAATTCATGGTTCATGTACTGTTGAAGCCTGGCTTGGAGAATTTTGAGCATTTCTTTACTAGCATGTGAGATGAGTGCAATTGTGCAGTAGTTTGAGCATTCTTTGGCATTGCCTTTCTTTGGGATTGGAATGAAAACTGACCTTTTCCAGTCCTATGGCCACCTCTGAGTTTTCCAAATTTGTTGGCATATTGAGTGCAGCACTTTCACAGCATCATCTTCCAGGATTTGAAATAGCTCAACTGGAATTCCATCGCCTCCAGTAGCTTTGTTGGTAGTGATGCTTCCTAAGGCCCACTTGACTTTGCATTCCAGGTTTTCTGGCTCTAGGTGAGTGATCACACCATCGTGGTTATCTGGGTTATGAAGATCTTTTTTTATATAGTTCTTCTGGAAAATTTAGAAAATATTTAAAAGGTAAAAAAACAAAAGGGGGCTTCTTTGGTGGGCCAGTGGTTAAGAATCCTCCTTGCAAAGTAGGGGACGCTAGTTCAATCTTTGGTCTGAGAGGATCCCACATGCCACAGAGCAACTGAGCCCATGCACCTCAACTACTGAACTCACTGTGCCCACGCGCCATGACTACAGAAGCCGGCCCCTGCAGCCTGTGCTCCCCAGCAAGAGAAGCCATCGCAGTCAGAAGCTGGCGCACTGCAACTGGAGAGTAGCCCCTGCTGGCTGCAACAATAGAAAGAGCAACGACAAAGACCCACCGCAGACAAAAAGTAAAATAAAAAAAGAAATCTTTTTTAAAAAGAAAAAAGGGTTAAAATAATTCACGATACCATCACTAAATGATAGCTACTTGTAACATTTTGATGCATTCTCTTCCAATCATATTTGTAATTAGAATCACACTATGCATCTTATTTCGTTAACTGCTTATTCCATTTAACACTGTAAACATATCACCATATTAAATGGAATATACCCTAATTTACTTAATCCACCCACTATTAAACAACAATTTAGAGGGTTAAGTTTTGATATATAAAAGAATGCTATGTTGCAAATTCCTTGTAGGGGCTCTGTTGACATTGTTCTCTCTGGATCTTTTTTTCCCTTTTTTTAGTATCTTAGTTCCCTCACCAAGGATCAAACCTGTGTCCCCTGCAGTGGAAACACAGAGTCTTAACTACTGGACTAGCACAGAAATCCTGGATCTTTTTCTTTAGTGAACTGATCCTCCCTTCCTCCAAATGACTGGTGGGGTTAATGATTTGCAGAATCTGCCTCCCACTGACCAGGACACTGGACTCCAGGTTCTAGAATAGACACAGACTCTCTTCCCCTCTGCCACTAGAATTTGAATTCTGAGGGCGGCACCCAGGAAGGGAAACCAGTGGTAGCTGAGTCACCAGCTGGCAGCACCATGGAGAGATGGCCACCAGTTTCTGGCACTGAGATCCCCAGAAGGGTCAGCGTGTCACCTTTCCCAGCACAAGTCACCTAACCCCTTACAACCCTGAGTGCCTCTTGGCATCTCCCAGCCAATCCCTGCTTGCTCAAGTTCTTCAGTGCCATGTTTTATTATTTACAAAGATTCCTTCCTGATTCATCTCAGTACCTAATCTTTATGCCTGGATTTATTTTCTCAAACTATATTCCTAGAAAAAAAGATGCCGTGTTGAAGGGTAGGCACTTTTTGTATGCGACCTAACATCCTCCAGAAAATCAGTATCAGTTAACTAAGAAAGGGGGCACAGAATGTGATAGAAAACTGGTGCACCTTGCTGGGGCCAAGAGTCCTGGATCCAGAAGGAAGCCCAGCATGACTCTTGCCAGTCAACCTAAACTTGCCCTCATGGGACTGTGAGACCTCTCAGTTGCCTTTCTACCACCATCATTGCAGCATAGGCGGCCCCTTCCTCTGCAAGGAACACACATTTAAAAAATACAGGTTGCCAAGATTTTCCTGGTGGTCCAGGGGTTAAGAATCTGCCTTGCAATGCAGGGGATGTGGGTTCAAACCCTGGTTGGGGAACTAAGATCCCCACATGCCTCCCAGCAACTAAGCCAGTGTGCCTCAACCTGAGGGAAACAAATAAATAAAAGAACTTAAAAAAATAAAATGAACATAAAAAATACAGATTTCCAAATGCAGTGTGGTACCCTGGACTGGATCCGGGAATAGAAAATAAAACATTAATGGGAAAACTGGTAAAACTGAATAAAGTCTAGAGTCTAGTTAGTAATAATATGTTAATATTGGTTTCTTAGTTTTAACAAATGTACCATAGCAATGTAAACTGTTAACCGTGGGGATAGACAGGAACTCTCTGTACTGTTTCTGCAACTTTTCTGTACATTTAAAACTATTCCAAAATTAAAAGTTTATTTAAAACTGTATCACACCAATTTAGAGTCCCACTAAGAGGGCATAGAAATGTTAGTCTTACCACAACCTTGCCAACAGCAAGTATTTTTAAAAATTCAGTCTTTCAGCAAATATTTATTAAGTACTGTCTATGTGCCAGGCACTATCCTAGGTTCTCGGGATCCATCTTTAAACAAAGCAGACATAGATTGATGCCCTCATGGTGTTGACATTATAGCAAAAAAGACAGATATTTTAGTCTGTTAGAAGCAAAAAGTGCTTTGAACAAGGATTTACTGTATAGCACAGGGAACTATAGTCAGTTGCTTTTGATAAACTATAATGGAAAAGAATTGAAAAAAAAAATATATATATATAACCGAGTAATTTGCTGTAAATCTAAAACTAACAAAATACGTAAATCAGCTATACTTCAGTTTAAAAAAAAAGAAGTAAGGACTTCCCTGGTGGTCCAGTGACTAGAACTCCAAGTTCCCAATGTAGGGGGCCCAGGTTTGATCCCTGGTCAGGGAACTAGATCTCACATCATAACTAAGAGTTCGCAAGCTGCAACCAAGATTGAAAGCCCCACATGCTGCAAGTAAGACCCAGCACACTTCCAATAAATAAATTAAATTAAATTAATATTTTTTTAGAAAAGAGAGAAAAAGAAGTAATTCTACTTTGGAAAAAGTAGAATAGGGAACAACACAGGGGAAGAGAGAATAAGGGGTGAGCTACGATTTTCAATAGGGTGATCTAGAGAGGCTTCATTGAGGAGGTGACATCACAGCAATGACCCGAAGGAGGTGAAGAGGTAAGCCATGTGGATGTCTGGAGGAAAGGTCTGAGAGATACAGTGGAAGGACGGATCGCATATGGCCTTGTCAGGGGCTGTACAAGATGTCACAGGGACCAAGCTCACCCCAATCCTCAATTCCTCTGCTGCACTCCCAGCCCCTTGCAGCTAGACAGGACTGTAGGAACAGTTTGGACCAATGAAACGTGAGTGGAGGTGTAATGGGTGTCACTTCCAGGTTGAGGCAATAAAAATCCCACATGTGATTCTCTGGTCTTTCTTTCCCTCGTTGCTGTCTGCAGTCCACATAGTGCAGCGCCAAGATGATAGAGCCTTCAGCAGCCTGGGTCACTCCTGAGTGACTACCTACTACCTACCTAGAGCAGAGCCTCCCCCTACTAACTGTTTGACAAGTGTCATGAGCTGAGTCACCAGTTGGTGGCACCCTGGAGAGATAGCCGGGCACAGGCACCAAGACTTAATACCTTAAGCTACTGAGATTTGGGGAGTAGTCATCACTGCACCACATCTTAGCCCATCTGGCCTGACATGGAAGGACTTGGCTTTGGGTTAAATGACTCCACTGTTTCTTTAAAAATTCAAGCATGATTGTTCAGCTTTCATTTCTTGGATAATTACTGAATATGGCTTTTGAACTATGGTGTTGGAGAAGACTCTTGAGAGTCCCTGGAGTGAAAGGAGATCAAACCAGTCAATTCTAAAGGAAATCAATCCTGAATATTCATTGAAACGACTGATGCTAAAGCTCCAATACTTTGGCCACCTGACGCGAAGAACTGACTCATTGGAAAAGACTCTGATGCTGGGAAAGGTTGAAGGCAGGAGGAGAAGGGGAAGACAGAGGATGAGATGGTTGGATGGCATCACCAACTCGACAGACATGAGTTTGAGCAAACTTCGGGAGATGGCGAAGGACAGGGAAGCCTGGCGTGCTGCAGTCCATGGGGTCACAAAGGGTCAGACATGACTGAGCAACTAAACTGAACTGAACTGATAGCAGATTGTATCTTCTAACATGGGCATAACAAATTCTCCCACGCGCCACGCTCTTCTCACCACGGCATTGACACTCCACCCATTGAGAGGCGGCCTCTGTGCTCCCTTCCCTTGAAGGGGCAGGCCTAGAACCACACTGAAGACGAACCTATGTGACTTCTAAATCCAGGTCATAACAAATGCTATGGCTTGCATCCTGTCTCGATGGAACATTTGCTCACGGAAGCCCACTGCCATGTAGTGAGGAAGCCGAGGTGACCCAGAGGAGTCAGGTAAGGGTGTTCCAGTTCGCGTTCCCAGGTGAGGTCCTAGCTGACAACCACACGCATGAGGAGGCCTTCGGGAGGACTCCTGCCATCGTCTGTCTGCAACCTCATGAGAGACTCTAAAAGAGAACTGTTGGGCTGAGCTCGGGCAGGCCCAGAGCCATAATGATGGTGATGAGGAGGAGGAGAAGGAGGAAGCTTTAAGCCACTAAGATCTGTTTTTGTTTTTTCAGGTTATTGAATGAACTTAACCCATGTAAAATACTTGAAAGAATGCCTGACACATAATCTGCTTCCAACAAATGTTACAAAAATTACCTGAAATTTCACCTCTCAGAGAAAATTACAATTAAGATTCTGGTAAATGTCCTTTCCAGGAAACAGCCGTTTACTTCTTCAATCGTGTATACAGATGAGACCAAACTCTACATGATGTTCTGAAACAAATGAAACTCAGTCTCTGTATATACACATCCCATCCGTTCTGCTTCTCTGGAGAATCCTGACTAATACAGTTGATTAGGTTGCTCAGCTCAAATGTTTATTGACTTTCTGTATTTATTTTTTTTTTATCTTTCCTTTCTCTCTTCTTTTTTCAAAAAAAAAATTTATTGGAATATAGTTGCTTTACACTGTTGTATTAGTTTCCACTATGCAGCAAAGTGAATCAGCAATACATATACACATATTCCCTCTTTTTTGGATTTTCTTCTCATTTAGGTCACCGCAGAGGACTGAATAGAGTTCTTTGTGCTAAACAGTAGGCTCTCATTAGTTATCTATTTTATACTTAGTGATGGCATGTATGTCAGTCTCAATCTCCCAATTCATCCCACCCCCCTTTCCTCCCTTGGTGTCCATAATTTGCTCTACAAGCCACTAACTTGTTTTGAAAATGTTTATTTATTTGGCTCTGCTGGGTCTTATTGTGGCATGTGAGATCTTCGATCCTTGCAGCATGGAAGCAGCTGCAGCATGTGGGATCTAGCTCCCCGACTAGGGATCAAACTCGGGCCCATTTGACGCAGAGTCTCTTAGCCACTGGGCCACCAGGGAAGTCCCTCAAAGCCACTAAGTTTCAAGGTGGTTTGTTATATAGCAATAGATAACTACAAGAGTAAGGCTGAACATTTTCATTATTCTTACCTAATATATTAAAGTCTTTTTACACGAAGATACCAAGCCTGCCTTTTCCCTTTCCAGATAACCGTGTGAAAAAGGATGAGGCAATGTATGAAACTACCAGAGATGTCCCTTAGAATGAACTCAGAACAAAAATGTTCTCAGAATAGCTGTTCAATTAACACACATAGGTATTCAATAAATATTTGTTAAATCAGTAATCTTATTCATAGAAGGTGGGGAGATGGGGATATATTGGTCAAAGGGTACAGACCTAGTAATAAGAGGAATAAATCTTGGATCTAATGTATAGCATGGTGACTATATTTAACAACACTGTATTCTTATACCTGAAAGCTGCTAAGAGACTTTTCTCCTAGCAAAGAAGGAGAAAAGTGTGTGTTTGTTCTCACAAAACACACACACACACATGATAATTATGAGAGGTTGGTGGTGGTGTTAACTAACCTTATTGGATAATCATTTTGCAATTCATAATTATCAAATCATCACACTGTACACCTTAAACTTATACAATCTTATATGTCATTATAGCTCAATAAAGAGAATAATAATAATGCCCATATTTCTGTACCTTGTTTAAATATATTATAATCAATCTAAATCAGTGTTTTTCATGAAATTCAGATGTATTATGCAACATTCCCTAGAAATACCAAACTGTTAAATAATTTTATTTTAAGAGGCTTACAGCAAAGTTTTACTTTTTCCTTCTCTTTAGTTTCCTTTTCATTAAATGAATAAAATAATGTATATTGCGTGGATGCTCAGTCACTCAGTCGTGTCTGACTCTTTTTGACCCTATGGATTGTAACCTACCAGACTCCTCTGTCCATGAGATTCTCCAGGCAAGAATACTGAGTGGGCAGGAGATGCCAGAGCCTCAGGTTTGATCCTGGGTCGGGAAGATCCCCTGGAGAAGAAAATGGCAACCCACTCCAGTATTCTTGCCTGGGAAATCCCATGGACAGAGGAGCCTGGTGGGCTACAGTCCCTGGGGTCGCAGAGAGTTGGACAAGACTTAGCGACTAAACAACAAGCACGGTACATGTGAAGGTAAGCTAAAATACATTTGCATCCCATTTTCCCTAGAGATAAGGTTTACTGACAGTTTGGTATGGATTCTTCCAGATCTTCTTTCTATATATTTACATTCCTGGATATGAACTTTTTGTGGCAGAATGTATTTTCCAAAAATGGCCGTGACAACATTTCCCATCCCACGTGCTCTTTCAAAACCTTGCCACACCCCATCAGGCGGAGGTTCTGTCCTCTGTCCGCCTGAGCATGCCTCTCTGTGACAAAAGTGATGTGAGCTGACACCCAAGGCTTGTCATAAGAAACAATATTGATTCCCCTTGGCTGTCTGTGTTAGGACACATACTTCTAGAGCTGTAAGCCACACTGTAAGAAGTCTGGCTACCCTGAAGCCCCCATGCCAGGGAGATCACAAAGACAGACTAGAGAAAGAAAAGATCATAGCTTTTCTGAACCCCACCTGCTTGAGTGTTCCCACCCCAGGTGCCAGACAGGTGAGGAAGCTTTCATCTTAACCCCTGTCAGCGTGGGACAGTGTGAGACCTGGATGAAAAAGCCACTAACCATTAGGTAATTGATTTATATATATATATACCTATACATGCTTATTTGCATAAATGACCTATTACATAGATGTCTCTGAGACTTGTTTTTTTAATTTATTTATTTTTAACTGAAGGATAATTGCATTACAGTATTGTGCTGGTTTCCGCCAATATCAACATGAATCCACCACAGGTATACGTATGACCCCTCCGTCTGGAATCTCTCCCCCATCTCCCTCCCCATCCCATGCCTCTAGGCTGTTACAGAGCCCCCGTTGAGTTTCCTGAGTCATACAGCTAATTCCCATTGGTTATCTATTTTACATATGGTAATGCATGTTTCTGTGTTATTCAGTACATCTCACCCTCTCCTTCCTCCCCTGCCACCGTGTCCATACGTGAGATTTGGTTTTTGTGGGATCTTAGTTCCCCAACCAGGGATCCATTGAACCTGTGCCCCTGCAATGGAAAGGCAGAGTCTTAACCACTGGACCACCAGGGAAGTCCAAGGTTTGCTTTTTTCACTGAGCAATTTCTGAGACTGTTGTGTGTCAGTGGGCTCAGATCCACTCAATATTTTGTAAGGCTGTGCAGTATTCTATAGCGTAGATATTGCATAACAGAGCATAGAGAATTTTCAAACATCTTTAGCTGTGGCCTCCCTTATGGCAAAAAGTGAAGAGGAACTAAAAAGCCTCTGATGAAAGTGAAAGAGGAGAGTGAAAAAGTTGGCTTAAAGCTCAACATTCAGAAAACTAAGATCATGGCATCTGGTCCCATCACTTCATGGCAAAAAGATGGGGGTTCAGACTTTATTTTGGGGGCTCCAAAATCATTGCAGATGGTGATTGCAGCCATGAAATTAAAAGACACTTACTCCTTGGAAGGAAAGTTATGACCAACCTAGATAGCGTATTCAAAAGCAGAGACATTACTTTGCCAACAAAGGTCCGTCTAGTCAAGGCTATGGTTTTCCAGTGGTCATGTATGAATGTGAAAGTTGGACTGTGAAGAAAGCTGAGCGCTGAAGAATTGATGCTTTTGAACTGTGGTGTTGGAGAAGATTCTTGAGAGTCCCTTGGACTGCAAAAAGATCCAACTAGTCCATTTTAAAGGAGCTCAGTCCTGGGTGTTCACTGGAAGGACTGATGCTAAAGCTGAAACTCCAATATTTTGGCCACCTCATGCAGAGTTGACTCATTGGAAAAGACTGATGCTGGGAGGGGTTGCAGGCAGGAGGAGAAGGGGGTGACAGAAGATGAGATGGCTGAATGGCATCACCGACTTGATGAACGTGAGTTTGGGTGAACTCCGAGAGTTGGTGATGGACAGGGAGGCCTGGTGTGTTGCAATTCATGGGGTCGCAAATAGTCGAACACGACTGAGCGACTGAACTGAACTGAACTGCCTCTTCAAAGTAAGAGTTCCTGGAAACTCATGGTTTAAAACAAGTCAAATAAGCTGCTGGTCCCAGCCAGTGCCTCTCCCCACTACCCTCCATACAGGGAGAGGCCTCTGAAGAGACTCCTAGCTTTTGATGACATTTACAAATCAATCACCTTGTAGAGGGTCTAAGGACAGGTCAAGCAGCGCTTCTCTATGTTTGTTTTGTTTTGCTTTAAAGAAGGCAATGGCAACCCACTCCAGTACTCTTGCCTGGAAAATCCCATGGACAGAGGAGTCTGGTAGGCTGCAGTCCATGGGGTCGCAAAGAGTCGGACACAACTGAGCGACTTCACTTTCACGCACTGGAGAAGCAAATGGCAACTCCAGTGTTCTTGCTTGGAGAATCCCAGGGATGGGGGAGCCTGGTGGGCTGCTGTCTATGGGGTCGCACAGAGTCGGACACGACTGAAGCGACTTAGCAGCATAGTTGATCCGGGCTTCCCTGGTAGCTCAGCGGGTAAAGAATCTGCCTGCAATGCAGGAGAGCCCAGTTTGACTCCTGGGTCGGGAAGATCCCCTGAAGGGATAGGCTACTCACTCCAATATTCTTGGGCTTCTCTGGTGGCTCAGAGGTTAAAGCGTCTGCCTGCAAGGAGGGAGACCTGGGTTCGATCCCTCGGTTGGGAAGATCCCCTGGAGAGGGAAATGGCAACCCACTCCAGTATTCTTGCCTGGAGAATCCCATGCACAGAGGAGCTTGGCAGGCTATAGTCCATGGGGGCCCAAAGAGTTGGACATCACTAAGCACAGCATAACATAGTTGATTTAAAATGCTGTGTTAGTTTCAAGTGTACAACAAATGCGTCAGTTATACACACACATATATCCACTTTTTTTTTTTAGATTCCTTTCCCATACAGGCATCTATTGTTGTTGTTGTTGTTTTTAATGCTCTCTCTCTCTTTTTAAGGTACAATGGACATAGAACATTGTATTCGTTTCAGGTATACAACATAATGATTCAATATTTGTATATACTGTGAAATGACCAGCACAATCCATGATCGCATGTAGTTCCAATTTTCTCTTGTGAAGTTTTTTTCAGTCTTGACTGTACATTCGAATCACCCCTGAAATCCTGTTAAAAGGAATGTTGTGATGAGTAGTTCTGGAGTGGGCTGACCTTCTCAGCAGTGCTGACCGTCTCCCAGGTGATACCCGTGTCCACTGAGTCAGGGGTTACCAAGCCTCAGCTAGCTTCTGATGACCCTTGCTTTCCTCGCTCACCTTCCAAAGTGGTGTGGGGGTGGGGTTCAAGCCTGGAGTTTTGAAAACTGATCTTTCCCTCCTCCTAAAGACTGGAAGCTCCTATTTTCACCTCCAGTCTTTGCTTCCCTTGACCGGGAGTCACCGAATGAATGGGCTATAGATGTGATTCTCACTTTTCCAGAACGTCAGTGCTTTCGTTTCCACTTTAAATATCTGCTTTAGGAGAGAAATGGGTAGAGAACGGGTGTTGGAAATCGTGTTCCCTCTGTGACCTGTCATCGTTATGCCGTCTGTTCCAGTAGAGGACTCTTCTTTGGCCCTTTCTTGGCACTTTTGCTTTAAACATGACCTTCCTCCACCCTGCCATGAGAGAGAGAGAGAGAGAAACCTCTAAGATGTTCCACAAACCTCTGCCATGCTTTGAGCATCCTGGTACTTTACCAACAGATTTGCACCACTCTGGCATCTGGCCTTGGTTACACACGATCCTCTCTTCTGCCGGGGATGGAAGGAGAGGGGCTTTGTAGCAAGGCACGTTTACATTATGTATGGTAATCTTTGCAGTAGTTTGTGAGTATCACCCTCACGTTATCCCTGAGGAAACTGAAACTCAAAGAGGGTCAGTGACTCATCTAAGGCCACACTGCTAGAAATGACTAGCTGGGATTGGATCTCAGATCTGCCTGACTCAGCCTTCTCCCCAGGTTTTCTCCCCAGAAATCTGAGCAATTCCGAGGTCCCTGTGTGACCATGGTGGGTTTCTCAGTGCCCTTTTCTTCCTCATTAGCAGCTGCAGCAATGAATTCATGAGAGTACAGTTCTGATTACCCCCTGAGGTCTCCCCTCTGTGTGGAGTCCTGGGCCCCTCCAGTGTTCCTTCTTTTGGCAAGAGTGAAACCATTTTCTCTCTGACCCATGACTGGGCACAGAGGGGCCCAGGTTAGAATCCCACAGCCACCTCTTGGACGAATATGCATACATTCCTTAAACTCTCTGAGCTTCAGTTTCATCCTCTGTAAAATAAGGATGATAATTGAATGTCAGCTGAGCTATTGTAGGATGATGAGAAGAGGGCATCTAATGCCTTTCAGAGTGCCTGGCATCAAGCAGGAATGAAAACAAAACAAAGCTTATACCTTTTCTATCCTTGATTTTTAAACTTTCTCATGGATCAAGACTAAGACAGCCTCTTATTGGCCCCTGAGTCTTCCCAGCAACACAGCCTTCCAGGGGCAAGTGGGGAGTGTGTGGAGTGTGTGAGATGAAGCGATTTCCCAGCTCTTACTGAGAGCAGGGGTGGCAGGCGTGGGGGAGTGGATGTCTGAGGGTAGGGGGTGTCTTCCCAGGGGGAGCAGTGGTAAAGAATCTGCCTGCCAATGCAGCAGATGCAGGAGACGGGTTTGATCTCTAGGTTGGGAAGATCCCCTGGAGGAGGGCAGGCCCATCCACTCGAGTATTCTTGCCTGGAGAATCCCATAGACAGAGGAGCCTGGCGGGCTACAGTCCACGGGGTCGCAAAGAGTCAGACACAGAATACGCACACAACAATAATAAATAATAACTGAGAGCAAGAGGGGGCTGAAGCACACCCTGTTCCCTGTGGAATCTGGGGACCATACCCAGACAGACCTCAAGAAGTTATTAACCAGTATGTGCAACATGTGTGAGTGGAGGGCAAGGGGGAGAACCAGAGTTTGGCAAGATACCAGTGGGCAGGCTGGCACTCCAGAGGGGGTGCTGAGCATGAACCACCATGGTGCCCACCCCCTGTCACTTCCCCAGTGCCCTGTCACAGATGCTCAATAAACAACTGTTAAAGGAAGGTGCTCTTTGGGGACAGGGGCTGGCTGAGCCAGTGGAGGAAGCGGCAGAAGAATGGTGATGGCCCTGAGTCCACGCTGCATGAAGGCCGGAGCTACTTCCTGACAGACTTGTTAGAGGTGCGGTTCAATGAGCGACAGGGCTCAAAGGAGAAAGAATATACTCTTTCCTATTGGTGGTTGCTTCTGTCGAACTCCAGCCAACCTGAAAACAAATTTTAAGTAACAGAATGAAAATAATGAAATACAATGGAGATCTTCAGTTTTGAGAACACTGAGATTTCCGGGACGAGTGAGAGACCCCACTACCACACTGCTTCTCCTTTATGGAGCCTCCATCAGACTTGGGAGGCCAACGCAGCAGGGTCAACCAGACTCTTCATTCCAACTCCTGCCAAGTTTCTGCCCTCTGGCCTATGCATTTCCGCAGAAACTCCTTTAAGCGGATGGGGCATTTGACCCCTTCTGTCACCTGATGAAAAATGCTTAACCTGGTCTTTTGTCCCCTAGCTCGCATCCCCACCACTGGCTGCTCTCAAGAGAGAGTCTGAGGAGTATATCACAGGCAAGTGCACACACAGTCACAGCACCCTGGAGAAGGACCACACACTTACACACGCATTAACACTTGGATTGACAAGTGCGTCTCTCTTCTGTCACTCATGAGGAGGATGGGAGAGGGAGCCTTGAGGCTCGTCCACTCTGTCCCCTTACTGTCTCCCTGCCTGCCCTGCCCCCTACAAACGGTGCCAGGGCCCCTCCTATGCTGCCAGGTACACAGCCTCTGGTTGCTTAGCAACGGCGTGCCTCTCCTCCCTATCTCAGCAACCTCTCCACGTAGCTTTAGTATCAGCCACAGCAGGGAGAGCCAGACTGGTCTGACAGGAGCTGCTGCTGCTGCTAGGGAACGTGTGGGGAAAAGTCCCCAAATAGGCCCAGGTTCTTTTTTAACATTCGTGTTCCACACGGACTCTCAGAAAGTCCTGCCACCCTCCCTTGTCCCCAACTTCTGCCAGGCTGCTGATTCCCCCTCCCAACTGGACATCTTGCCCCACTGTTGTGCTCTCTCTGCCCTGGGTCTCTGGATCTGTGCCATGTAATCTATTCCTCTTTTGAGCTTGAAGGCCCCTTGTATAACTCCACGTCCACGGGTGTCTATTTCTGGGGTCTCTGTGGTTGTCCCAGGCTCTCTTTAGGCCCCTCCTGCTTAGAATGAGTAACTGTCTGTCTCCCCTTTACTAACACTAATCCCCTCCCTCCCCACCTCCAAAAACTGATCACTGTGATGACCCCATGTTGCCTTAGCAACCATGACCACACCCCTTGTTTCCACCTTTTCAGGAAAAGTCTGTGGTGGGAGGCGCCTCACAGAAATGACCCCTAGGCTTTCTGCACTCAGCCAGCCCCCGCTTCAGGTTCAATGGAAACTGACATTGGACTTCTGGCCAACCAGAAGAGGACTAGCTCCAGAAAAGCAAGTCGTCTCTGCTGCTCTCCCTCCTTCTCATCAGCTATAATGTCAGAGTCCCAGAGAGAAGCTCTTGCAGAGGCTCAGCACCTGCAGTGGGCAGGAACCCGCCCACCCAGAACAGTGCTGCCTAGCGCTGCCCCAGCTGACAGAGTGCCTTCCCAGGGCATAGCGTCGATCCCCCTGTCTGTGTCACCTGGCCTGATCTCTTTACCTACCCCATCTCCCTCAGTCCCCGAGGCTCGGGTCTGATGATATCATCTGTGGATTAAGAACCAGGACTAGGGAGCAGTCAGCAAACAGATGGCTGAGAAAATACTTCCAGAGTAAAGGAAGACGGGGTGGAGCCCAGCTCCTAGGCAGGGTTGGCTTGGAGGGATGCTGAAATGAGGGCATGAGAGAGATTTAGGGAGGGAGGCCTGGATTCTGCCTTCTAGCAGAGGAAGCCAGCAAACAGCAGATGGAACTTTCAGGCAGGAGACCGGACCGAGTGACCTCACCCAAACCCTGTGGTCTGCTGCTATTGCAACCTGGCGAGTCTCCCAGCTCTCCTGGGTCCCCAAGTGGGAGAGCTTTTTATAGTTCACTCCCCAACTTGGGTTTGAATAATTAAACAAGATGGACAGAAATAGCAGCCGGACAGCTAAGGCGGGTTATTTTCGGGTTTTCTAGAACACAGAGTGCTCCTGGGCGGCACCCCACCCATGCAGGGGGTGGAGCCAGCATGACGGCCGATGGGAGATTCCTGTGGGGGAAACCCACCCGCATCCCCCAGGGTTCCTTGGGGTGACAGGTTTGCTGTCAGCCAGAGGAGGGTCTCACCGCTTCTTCCTGGTCTTCAAGGAAGGAGAGGGCTCTCTCTCTCTCGGCCTCCTGCTCATAGCTCCACCCCTGGCAGGAAGTCCCTTCTGTTGTCTGTCAGACTTTCTACTTCAGAGATGGTGACAGATATTGAAAATCAGATCGATAAGCAGCTTCAAGACAAACTGAATCAGGAGGAGGTGGCTACAGCTCCTCTGGCCAAGGAGCTGGATCAGGTGATAGGAGGGTTTGTGACCCTCTCCAACCTCACTCCCCATGTATCTGTTGGGAAGCCGTGGGGGGAATGAGGACTGGCATGGAGGATGGGAGGCAGAGCAGGAGAGAATTGAGGGTGTATGTTGGGGGACGGGGTGGCGAACTAGGCTCCAGAGAAGAAAAGACCAAAGCTGGATTAGTGTCAGGGCTGAGAAACTCTGAAGGGGCAAGCAGCTCTCCTCTTCTAGCTCCCTGGTGTCCTGTGTTCCGGGCATATGCTCAGCCTGGGTTTGCTGGGATAGAGCTTTAGCAGCTGAGCTGGGGAGGGCCCCCTCAGTTCTCCATTGCAGACCAATCATTTGTGGCTTGTTTGCATAATACTTTTGGTTCAACCGCAGAGATTAGGGCCTCACCCCAACTCTACCCTGAGGCTTTAAAAACCTGGGGCACAGAGGGGGCACTTGTCATGTTTTCTCCCTTTAGATAACAATTTCAGGGGTGGGTTTGGAGGTCAGATTTCAGGAAATACTGAAGTACTCATTCATTCGTGTTTATTCATTCAACAAACATTTCAAAAGCACCAACTCAAACTCTTGTGTTGGTGCTGGGAATAAATTAGTAGGGCAAGCTCCTTGCTCTCAAGAAGCCTGAAGTTTAATAGGGAAGATGGCCATCTTAAAACCTACTCTCCAACATTTTTGAGCGCTTACTATGAATTAGATACCATATAGGAACTTCGCAGAAATTGTCCCATTTAATTCTCATAACAAGTCTGTGGTCTAAGCAGCATTAGCCCCATTTGACAGTCAGTAGAACCGAGAAGAGATCTGTCCAAAGTCACAAAGCTTGTAAACGGAACTGGAACCTGTGTGCACGTGATTCCAAGTTCTGTGCTCTTATGCCGTGGATATTCAAAAGAGAGCGAGACTGTCTTTAGCTTTGGGTATGTGCTATGCGTGGTTGAGTGGGGCAATCAGGGAAAGATGTGTTTTTGCCCTGTACTTCATTCATTCTACAAATTCTTAAACTGAGTATCTAGATATTTCGTCCTTTGCTCTTAGTGCCGAGGATCCTGAAGTGACCGAAGTCCTTGCGCTGTGGACATGCTCTTCAGGGATAGAAGAAAGGCTGAAATTATAATTGGGCGAGTCGTAAAGCCAAGTTGCCTTTACCCTCAGAGTTGTTCTGTTCTCTCCCAGGGACAAATACCCAAATTTCTGGGTAATCTAGAGGAAAGGCCCGGCCGTCCTACTCTGGGAAGTCCTTCCTAACGTCTATCCTGCATTTCTTTCTGTTCCAATAGATTTCCCCACCTCGCATTTCATTTCTCTTTTTCAAGGCCAAACCTCACAGCAGCAACCCGGCAGGACGAAAGCGTCTGGCCCTTTAAGGCCACCTTCTTCCCCCCACGTGCCGTCTGGTTGGGCTGGCGACGCTGACGCACGCGTGACGTCAATGGCAGCTGGCGGAGTCTGGGCACGAGGAGCGAAGTTGGGATGGGGGTTGGGGGGGGGCGAAAAACCAGAGGGCGGTTTATTTGCATTTAAAGGGGCCACTCCAGGGTTAGCGCTCAAGGCTTTAAAGATTTGTGTATTTATTTGGAAAACTTTCCGTCTTGCGCTAGGGGACAAGAAAAAGGCGTGGTACAGCCAAAGTCTGTCGTGACTGGAGTTTGCGATGTCGATTATGTCCTTCCGCGGAAAGGGGGAAATAGTCCCTCGGTGCCGGGGCTGGAACCACGTGACCTGGAGGGGGCGGTGGGGGGGTGGGGAGAGGGAAAAAGGGAGGAGCTGGGGAGTCGACTGTCAGGCTTGGTTTCAGCTGCCCCCACCCCCACATCCTGCCCACCCTCCTGCAGCTGCCACCACATCCTGCCCAGCCGGGGGCAGGGAACTCGTGTTGGGGGGCACTGACCCAGGACCCGGCTTAGGCACCCCGTCCCTGCCCCCTTCAGCTCTAGGGTGGGGCATCTGCCCTTTGCCCCCGGCCTGGCCCCAGGCACCCTGGCACTGAGCTTGGGGGACAGCTCTGCCAACAGTATTGGACATCTCTCTGCCTGACTCCTCCCTGCGCCCTACCCCCAGCCCAGAATGGGACTTGTTCAGTCCCAGATCAGAGCCCCATTCCTGGCCTAGCACAGTTATCAATAGACAAATGGAGGTGTTCAATAAAGTTTTTTGTAATCTTAACTCAGTTACACAGCTACAAACACATACAGAAATTCATGCAACAGAATGCTGAGCGCATACCATGCCAGCCCCTGCAAAGCTCAAAGCTGAGTTAAACTGCTGCCCTCAAGGAGCTCAAAATTACCGAAAGACAGTAAATTAGAAACCAAGAATGCCAGTACAATGCATTGTGTACTGATGAGGTAGATACAGAGAATACACTAAACAGAGGTACAGGAAAACACAAGTTCACATGGAAAATGTCTACACAGAAGAATCACCAGTATATTACGTGTGCTGATGGCACAAGCAAGGTGGAAGAGGTGGGGAGAGATTGGGGGCCTTTGCTGGGATTACTGGAAAACTGGGAGGAAGAATGATCAGCGCAATGTAAAGGATGACATGCATGGAGGTGAGGATGGAGATTGTCCAGATGGCTGTGGAGAAGGCAAGAGGGGTTAACCAAACAGCCAGACAGAGGCTGAAACGGTAGTAATGGCGTCCCAGAGTTCCATAGTCAGGACAACAGTCAGGAGAGCAGCAGCCCTTGTGAATGAGGCAGGCCTTTCCAAATTAAGTTGTACATGGGTGTTTGGGAAAGCACGAATCAAGGGAGCTGCTGAGGTCCCTTTGCCATACAAATAGATGAAGATGATACTGTTCAGAGGAGTTTACACACTTTTTAGAACCTTGGTGGGCATTTGTCTAACTCCTAGGGGGTTTTATGGCAATATTAGGTGGTTTTTCTCTTAAGAAAGATGAGTTGGTAAAGGGAGAGAAAGATAAGGGAGACCCAGGCGTCTGAACCTGTCTAGGTATTTTTCACCTAGTGCATCCTGGGATGGGTAGTCCAGGGGCTAGAAGAAAAAGATATAGTGAGTCATTTTCCGGAAGTCTTTATTATAGTCTAACTTGCAGCAGTACTCCCTAGATCCCTTCTTAGTTCTCCATGGAAATCAAGACCTCATGTTTGTTACTCTTCCTTTCCTATGAAGTTCTCTCTATAAATAAGTATATGTAAATTCTATTCCACTTGTAATGTCAGCCTGTTCCACTCTTTCCTACTCTGTTTTCTACTGGATTATCATTTCAGCATCTCAGGGTCCAAGATACTTCATCTCCTCTACTGAGTTCATCCCTCCCTTCCTTTCTCTCTCCTGCTTTTCCTGGCCCTTTAGCACCCTCCCAGGTGACTCACCTACCTTCCTCCCTCATTCCTTTGTTAAGGACCCAACATTCCAAGGCAGGGAGGACCAGCTGGCCAATCACAGCCCGGACAAGCCTGCCTCAGGCTTGAGATTGGCTGAGCTGCAGCTGGCGGGAGGCTCACCACGCAGATATATAGGATATTGCGGAGGTGGGTTCTGGGAATCAGCTCTGGGAAAGAATTTGTATCGGGACCGTTAATGTTTTGGGAGAGAATCCTTCAACTAGAGCTGGGGCCAGAGGGGTCTTCAGCTGGGAGAGCCTCGAAACTGAAGGCAGGCTGATTGACCCAGCTCTCTTGGTCTCCTGGGACCTGGATGCCCCCTCCTCACTTTAATTTTTTTCCTATGATCTGGGACCCAATGGTCTGAAGGCTTAGTTCCCAGGCCCGTCCCTAAGAAGTCTTTTTCAGCAGCGCTGGATCTCTCCAGTCTCAACATTCTGCTTTCCCGACGTCGGAAACAGCCGGAAAATAAACACCCTGATGACTAAACGGTTTCTCCAGCTAGAGCCTGGGGAAGCACTAAAAATAGAGGCCACAAGTGAGGGGAGGTTCCCCAGTTGAGGGGTGGGGGGGCACTTTCCCATCGTGCTATTGCCACAGCCCCAAGCCTGGCACAAGGCTCTGTTCTTCTCAGAGTCCTTGGGGACCAGGCAGATGGGCTCCCCCTGCCTACCCTGAGGTCCTTCAGGTAAGCCAGCTGTGCCTGGTAGGGAAGACAGACATCTTCTGGTGCTGGGGCCCCAACTCTTAAATCTAATGGGGAGCTAAAGCTACTTTTGGGGACAAAGTGGGACAGTTTAAATCAGGTTTCCAGAAGGAGTGGTCAGGTGGAAGAGAAGGAAACTGAGGCCAAGGAAATAGCCTGCTGGCTTCCTGTCTTAAAACATAAGACAAGCCTCCAACGTATTTGCAAAGCAATTCCACTGAACTTGCCTCCTCTGAGGATCCTGTGGGATAATGGGCCTAAAGGGGTCTTGACAGTCCAGCCCTTGAGTTTATTATAAAGCAGCATGGGCTACTGTTCAAAGCAATCTACTTGTATGAACTAATTTAATCTTCACACCAATTTATGAGTTAGGTACTATTATCATCTCTACTTTACCCACGGGGTACAGGGAAGTTAAGTAATATGCCTGTGTTCCCAGTTAATAAACGGTGAATAAGGATTTGAACCAAGATAGCTAGACTCCCCCAAAGTTGATGCCTCTAATCACCGTAACATGCAGCCCCTTTCAGGGATATATTTGTCTTCAACCCTTAACCTAGAATTGACTCTTTGTCCAGTAAATCAGACCCAGTAGAAATCAAAGTATGTGAAGAACTGAGTGCCCTTCTGTTCTGCAAGGTTCTTTGAGATCTAAGCCAGATTCCATCATTTGGTCAAGCTCAAGGTAGGAAGCTGACATTGGAGTAACGGGGAGTAAGTCTGACAGGGTCAGTTGTTTAGTACACATGGCACCCACACTCCTGTTGCAAGGCAGGCGAGGATTCACCACACCCTGGAGCAAACAGGAATTATAAACTTTTTAAAACAGCTACTACTCTGCTTCTTTAATAAGATGCTTTGGGGCGTTTCCTGTGCTGGGGGAAATTAAGGTCACACCCCTTTAAATTGCCCCCTCGGCTGTAAGTGCTCTGGGGCCGCAGGCACCCGGGATTAGGTCACCCAGGAACTATGAGCTGTCGCTTTAAATTGCTGGGCGTCAGCCGAGCCGGGTCCCGGGAAGGGAGGGGGCCTGTCACAGGTAGAGGGAGCAAACGAGCTCGCCAGGTAACCCCCTAGAAATGCACCTGTCTCTTTAAGTGGGGCTTCGGCACACCCTAAATGAGAGAGATGGAATCTTCTCAACACCTAGCATCTACCCTTAATTTATCTACTAAGACTCCTACCTCCCAACTCTCTCGGAGCTTGGGGGTTGGGGGAGTTGTCGATATAGCTTGAGTGCATGGGAGAGTATGCGTGCAGTCCGCCGAACCTCCCCAGAAAGGACCTCCTCAAGCGCATGGTGGCAGCAGTGCTAGGCGGCCGTCCCGCCGGCTAAAGCCGGCACCACGGGCACGGGCTGATCCCTGTAGAGGCCTCAGGGTCTTGCCTCCCCACTTTGCCTCGCTCTGTCGCTTCCTCCCTCCCGCCCTCCCGGCAGGCGGAGGGATCTGCCGCTGCCGGCGCCGCAGCCTAGCTTGGAAGGGCGGTGGGGTGGGGGCCGACCCTGCCCGGCCCGGCCGGCCCGAGGGAAGCGAGGGGCGGGGCCGCGTCTCCGGGACCGCCCCTACTCCGGCCCCGCCCCCCCGCCCCCACGGGTTCCTCCCATTGGCCCCCCCGCCTGTCCATCACCCCCGTTCCCCCCACCCCTCAAGCTAGGCTGAGCTGTGCCTACGTCGGCCTCGACTCCCGGGGGCTGGAGGAGTTACCTTTGGAGCCCGAAAGGAGGAAGGAAGCAAAATATCAACAACAGCCGAGGCGGCTCGGGCGGTCGGCCCCGGTCCCCCGTCTGCCTGACCGCCCGCGCGCCCACGACGGGGGCCCAGGCCCCCCGGCGCCGCCCAGGGCCCGCGCGGACGCCGGCCTCACTAATTATTCCCCCCGCCCGGAGCTGCGGCTTCCAGGTGCTGAAGAGCCCCTGGACTAGGGGCGAGAGCTACCCCCTCCCAGCCGTGACACCCTCCCTTCCCCCAGCGGGGCCGGTGAGTAAAGAAAAATAATGCGCCTGCCGCTTTAAGAGGTCCCCTCCCCCACCCCGTCCTGAGGTTGGGGTGGAGGGTGGTCTAGACCGTCCCCCTGAGGGGTGGGATGGGGTGGCCTCCTGGGCTGGGAGGAACTCGCGGAGCGGGCTCTTTTCGTGTAGCGTTAGTGGGAGATTACATGGGGGACTGCTTGGGTGAGGGAGTCGGCTGACGGGGACAAGTGGAGTGGGCTGTAATTCCCTTGGGTGTTGGGATCGGGGTGGGGACGGACGGCTTGGGGGCGCGCCGGTCTGTTGGTGTCCTGGGGTTACGGCGGACCCCCCAGTGGTCTGGGAAGGGGCGCCATCCTCAGAAGGGGTCTCCGGTGACAGCCGGGAGCGACTGACATTTTAACAGCCGGCCCTCCCTCCCTCTCCCTCGCGCCGCCTGTTCCCTCCTCCTTGGCCCGAAATGGTGCAGAAGGGGGCCTGGGAGGGCGGCGGGAGGGTGGGGGCGGGGGGAGCCGCAGCTGTTTGGGAAGCGGGGGAGGGAGGGGGGGATGTTGTTCAGATGACACCGGGGTGGTGGGTTGGGGTGTGTGAGTGTGTGTGTGAGTGAGTGTGTGTGTGTGTGTGTGTGTCCGGGGCCCGGGCTTGCCCGGTGCCTGTGGAGTTGGGACGCGGAGTCACCGCGGAGGTGGCCACGCAGGGCCTTTCCTTGGGACCTCCTCGCCCTCTCCTCCCGAGACCCCTGATCTGGTTTGTCAGTAGACCCAACTGGAGAACCCCCGGCCCGAAGTTTGCAGCTGTTTAACATCTGGGCGAGAGTTCTCCAGTCGCTTTCTTCACCTATGGCAGGCTGAGCTGGGCTGGGAGTGGGGGTCTAGTCAGTGTTGGGGGGCTTTTGGGGACGGAGGGCCAAGGAGACTGAGATGCATCTAGTCTTTTACTCCAGCGCCAGCCACTTTTCTGTCTGGTTTGGTCTTACAGGCAGGGTCTCCTTTCCCCTAGGGATTCAAGCTAATCTCTCAAAGGCCTCCTGAGGTCTCTCCCTAATGAAGGGAGGGCTCCTGAGTGTGGGTACTCTTGGAACCACTGACTAGGTTATCCAGGTTTGTCCTTTGAGTGGGAGGCTTTCCCTGCCTCCTTTTAAGCAGCTCATTGTTGATGGGTTGGGGGAGGGTACAGTGGGTGGATCCTGTGTCCCCCTTTTCAGTGCCCAGCCCCCTTTTTGAGGTCTCTGTAGCCCTGGTTTCTTTGGTTTGGGTGAGTGGTCCTCTCCACCCCGTCTCCCCATTCTCTCTGTGGGTCTTCTAGGCAGTTCAGGGCCCAGCCTGGACTATGGGAAGTTTAACGTCTGGGGCGGTGACCTTGGGCTGCTCTGGCCTCGAGATAGCAGGGGAGCCCAGGCCAGCAGGAGATTGGGTGTTTTGAAGTTAGGGAGCTGTCCACCTCCCACTCCCCTCCAAACCCTCAACAGGGAAGTCTTAGTAGTCAAGGAGAGTGTTGAAAAAAGCACATGTCAGTATTCACAGATGTCCACCCTCCTGTGGCCGCCGGGTCACACCCGCCCCAGGACTTAGCCTGGCTGTCCCAGCTCCCACGGCATGCCTGGGAATGAATTTCCTTCCTGTGGTTTCCCAGTGTGTTGGGCAGAAGATGGGGGTGGGGTGGGATCAGTGTGAAGGTGGCTGAGTACCCGTTTATATAGAGTGATTGGGGAATCATGTTTAAGTCTTTCCCCAGCAGACATATGGACCCTTGGGTCTCAGTGGTCATATTCTCTTTGTTGTAACTTCCATGCCACCCGTCTCCCAACACTCCCGGTAGCTGTTTGTATATTTGTGTGTGTGTACATTTGTAAAGGGAAGGTTTTCTGGTTTCTCTGTGGGAATGGGGAGCTTTTACTTAGACTCCTTTAGAGGCCAGAGAGGTTGTTTTTTAAATCTGAGGTCACACAGCAAATCTGTGTCAGTGCTTTAGTCCAGCTACCATGCTTTCAGGCATGGCTTCATAGCAGGGAGAGACCACAGGAAGGAGGACTTGGTCCTTCCCCTTGGAGGCCCTGGTCCAAGGGGAGAAGCAGGGCCCTTGTAATGGGGGATTGGAGTGGGAGGTTCTGCCTGCTCTCCCCAGTGCCTGGAACACAGTAGTGAAGGACTTGGGAGTGTGATGGGGGCTGCCCGTTGCCCCCTCCTCGGTGCCTGCCGTCCCTGTGCTGGAGGAACCTGGGCTTCCCCACTCTGCCTCTCTTGGCTCCTGGCTCTCCTCATAGGCTGGGAGATATGATCGTCTTTCTGGCTGCTTGTTACATAATCTCTCCATAAGGTGTTTTTTTTTTTTTTTTTTTTAATCTTTCCTGGTTTTTCCTGGGAGGGTGATGAGGGGAGAAGGCAGAGGGTAGACTCTTCAGGTTGGGGCTGGAGAACCGATAGTCAGGAGGCTGGAGGAGGCCTCCTGGCCTCTGAGAAGGACAGGAAAGACGAGGCCTTGGGGTTAGGCCCTCACTGATTGTGGCCTAGCCCCTCCTCCTCCCCGACTCTGCCCTGGGAATGTCTCTGTGCCGTGGATTTTCCTGGCCCTTGTGCCCCCAGAGAGGCCTGCCTCTCTACTCCTCCTGTCAACTGTCTTCTGGCCAGCCAGGCCCCCGCCCTCCCCGTTTGGCTTTGGCCCAGAATCTCAGTGCTCGCCCTGGCCTGGTGTGGATGGGACCCTGTGTTGGACACTTTGCCTCCCACTCGTGTGCCTCTGTGGGCGGGAGGTGCCAAAAACGAATGGGTGGGCCCAGCATTTCTCCCCTGGCTGTGTTGAGAGCCAGGCCTCCTGCCTCCGTGTCTCTCTAGTCCAGAGCATGGTGGCCTTACTGGAGAAGGGGAGTTGGTGGGGATGGGTAATGGAGACTCAGCTCTCGGGAACAAGTCATAGCTGGTGTTCACCCGGGTTCTGGAAGTGGGTCTGAGGATCAGACCTGGCTCGAACCTCCGCCCAGGTTCTGGGTCTTGAGGCACTGTGCTGACAGGCGTGCCCCACCCCTTGGGATCAGGGCTGGGGCTCTCTAGGCTCTCAAGCCAACTGGTTTGAGGCAATTATCTGCCTTTTAGAGGGAAGGAAGAGATGGTGGCGGGGCCAGCGTAGCCTTAGCATCACTGTAATCGCTAGTGGCTTTTACAAGCCAGTCATGGGGCCGGAGTCCGGCCAGCTGTCTGTCCTTCGGTCCCAGTTTGGTGACTTACTCATGGGGTGAGGGGGAGGCATCGGGCGCAGGTAGTCTCTTCTGGGAGCTGAACCCCTTTCTGTGTGGCGGTTGATGTCCCCGTCTGTCCACAACTTCAGCAGGCAGAATGGAGCTTAGACTTCAGGAAGGACTTTTAACAGTGGAGGTGGACGAGGGAGAGAGAGCGAGCTCCAGCTTGGCTGGAGAAAGACGGGTCTCAGAGTACTTTCTTCTCCAGTGGCTCTTGGTGGCTCTGCTGAAAGGCCTTGAACTTTGGCCTAGTGTGGATGGTGCTGTTTGGCTCCTGGAATATTTATCTTCTCTTCTCCCACGCTGCCTGGTACTGCAAGTATCCTGAGGAGAGTTTGTCCTGGACTTGTGGGATGGCTAGCCTTTGGGCCCCTTTCCCCTGGCAAGGGCTGGTGAGTGGGGGTCCTATGGAAACTAGCATGCCCGGATACATCTGGCAAGTCCGTGGCATTTAGTGGCACACACGCATGGTGGTGTGCGGCACATACACACGGGTGTGTCCACACCCCTGGGGCCACTGCATCCTGTAGGGGCTGGGGGTACTGAAAGGCAAAGATAATTAGATCAGAACCTGGGAACAGGGTGAGGGGACTGGAGGCCAGAAGGCAGAGGCATGGAGAACCCTCAAGAGAGGAGTGTTTAAGGGAGCTTGAGGAATTGAGTCTAGAGCTAGAGCATGGCGTGTTAGTTGGAGAGTCCTGGCTGACTTCCATCACTGCCCCTTGCCCACCACTGCATCCCTGCCACCATTTATCCCTCTGTGGCCCTGGCTCAGCCTACCGTGGCCCCTCATGCTATCCGCATGTCCTTGGGTGAGTCCACTTTGCAGATGTACAGGAGTTTCACCTAGCCTTGTGGTGAGCAGAGCACCTGCGTCTTTGGGTGGTTTGTCACTGGTCTCTGTCGCACTCCTCACTCACCCAGATAAACGAGGCCAGTCCGAGGTATCAAGGTTACATCTGAGCCCTCAGGCATCTCGGGGCTGACCCCTAGCCTGGGCGATCCCCAGGGCCCTTTGCATCTGATTTTCCCTTTTCTCGAGGCTGTGTCCACAGCCTTCCCTTCCTGGGAGCCTAGCCATGCTTCTGGCTGATCTCTCTAGGGTGGAGGTGGGCGATGTGTTTGCTGACTCTGCACGAGACCCTGAGAGCTTGGGACTGGGGGATGACAGTTGCGCCTCCTGTCTGGTCTCTCTCCCCTGTGTTGTAGGCTGGGAGGAGAGGGACTTGTCTGGAGCTCTGGCCTGTTGCTGGCCTCACCCAGGCGGAACCATATTTACTCACTTAAACTCACCCTCCCAGCCTCCCAGGAGGCTCCAGGCTCTAGGCCTGGTCACTGACCTTGGCGTGGTGCTCTGGCCACTCCCTGAGGAGTTAGAAAGGCCCAGGAAGCATATAGAGAGGGAGCTTGTTTTGCTCCGTGGTCAAGAGCACTTTACCCTCAGGCAGTACCCCACTCACTCTGGTTTCCAATATGCTTTGGAGACCAAAAACTAAACCTTTTGAGATCCCTGGGGACTGGAGGAAGGAAACTTGCGTTCGTTGTTTCCCTGTGTGCCAAGCTCTGTGCTGGGCATGGAAACACAGGAAGATTCATTTATTTCTCACACACTATTTCATTTGTCGTTTCCTTTGTAATTAGGGAGACTGAGTAAGAGATTTAAGTGACTTGCTCAAGTTTTCCCAGTTAGGAGTTGTTAAGGGCTTTTGTCTGAGATTAAGGGAAGGATCCTGCCCGCAGGAAGGGCAGTGGAAAGGAAGGCCCAGGGAGACCTGGGAGTAGGAGGAAGATATGCTGAAGGGAAGGGCCAACCCAGTAGGATTCCCTGACAGGAAGGCAGAGGGTCAGGGTCTGGTGGCAGGTTGGGGGCGGGGGGGACATGCTTTGGTTCCCTGAGAAGGTCTTCTGATTGACTGTTGTGAGGTAAGGTTCCCAAAGCAGGGGTATGTAAGCAGGAATAGGTGACACTCAGACCCCTCCTGGGTACTGGTTAGTACCCTCTAAAGCTGCCATATGAGAAAACTGAGGAGAGAGACTAGATCAGGAAAGATTTGAGCCACAAGAGTCCTGGGCTTGTGCAAAGGGTGAGAGGCATGGCTGACTTGAGCCTGATGGTAGGGAACCTGCCCCGGAAGCAATGTGCTGTTGCTTCTGGGAAGGGAGACCCTGCCTGCTCTCAGTCCAAGCTGTGCAGGGAAGCGCTGTGCTCAGCAGTCAGCCCACCTCTGCCACTTACTCCTGGTGACCTTGTGCAAGTCCCTGCCCATCTCTGAGTTGGTTTCCATTTCTGTGAAACAGAGATGCCTCCCCTGGAAAAAAAAAAAAGGTTAAAAGGTTCCATGGGAAAATGTGTGGTACTCAACACAGAGTAGGTGCTTGGAAAGTGGCTGTATCCTTTCTTCCAGACGTCAGCTCCAGCCTGGCCCTGGACCTGCCTGCTAAGGCCATGGTCCAGAAGGTGGGGCAGGGGCACACTGTGTCCCAGGAAGGAACTTGATGTGAGGGGGGCTGAGCAGGGCCCCGAGAAGACCCAGGGGTGGGTGGGCTTGGGAAGCTGAGCCCAGCTCTGCCCTCCCCATCCAGCCATCTCCTTGTCTCAGAACTGTCCCCTCCTCATTTCACCCCAGAGTGTTAGCAGATCCCTCTGGCTGCTTACTTATCTCTCATGATTTCCCTGCCCCCAGCCCTGCCAGCAAATACTTGGGATTGAGGGTTGGGAGAGTGAGGAGGAGTAAGAGAGAGCTGGTGCTCAGACCTCAAGGGAAGACTGCGGGAGTGGGTGTGGGTGGGGAGAGGAGGGTTGGTCTCTTTGTGGAGTCTCCCCGCTCCAGCTGGATTAAGTAGCACGGAGGTGAGGGGATGGGGCAGATGACCTCAGATCTTTAGAGCCTGTGTGTTTTGACGGTTGGGGGCAGACCTGGAGGAGGGGCTGGTTTTGAGAGTGTTGCCTCAGGCCTTCCCAGTCACATCTCTGGGCCGCTGAGCCCCTTCCCTCCACCCCCCACAGCTGCCTGCCCCTCTCTGCTGACTCCCCTGTGCATACCCCGTGGGGGCCAGGCTGACTGGGTGGGGACAGGTGTCCTGGCCCAGCTGTTCCCTCTTGTCTCCCCCATCTGTCAGCCCAGAGGGTGGGGAGCTGACAGGGAGCAGAGAGGAGGAACCTCTTGGCCTCCTCACCTGCTCGCTGGGGTGGGGCCCTGGTTGTAAAGTGTAGCAGAAGGATTGAGAGTAGACAATAGACTGGACTTCCTCCTCAGACGGAAGGTAGCTCTTGATGATAGAAATGGCAGAGAAAGCTGGGTACGCAGGAATCCTCACTGTCAGTAATCAGAGGGGTCTTTGTACAGTATCTTCAAGAGAGAGTGAGAAACTGTGTATTGGTGAAGGGCATGGATCAAATCTGGGGGCAAGTGTTTGCATAGATCTGTGCAGGTACTTCCCCCGCTCCCCGCCACTGTCTGCCCATGGGGGTGCGGGGTGCTCCATCTGGCTGGGCATCTTAGCCTCACCTGGCACCTTTCCTGAAAGCAGCAAGCTAATCCTGTAAGAGCTGCCTGGCTGGCCGCCTCGGCAGGCCCACGCAGCCGCACTGCTGCCCTCCCTTGCCAGGGGCTTAGAGGACTGTCCTTCGAGTCAGAAGGAGATCCAGCTGCCACCCCGAGCGGCCCCTTTAAATCCTCGGTGGCTTCCCGAGGTCATGATGTCTCTAGGAGGATTTGCTCTCCCTGATTGGATTGGCCTCTTTGGGGTGGGGTTGCTGGTGGTAATAGTAGGTGAGCACTTTGCATTCTCCTCCACTGCCTCCCCTTCCATTGGAATTGGTGCATCCTGTGTGAGGGCCCGGCCTCAGGCCCCTCCCTGCTCTCCTTGCTCTCAAGTCCCAGCAGTCAGGACATGCAATCCCTTCATCTGCTTCAGCCTGAGCAGCCTTGCCCCTGTTCTGTGGATGGGGACAAAAAGGACCCTGCTGCTTTAAACAAGGGAACAAACCAGAGTGCCCTTCTGAGACTGTACTGCCTGCTTTTCTCCACTTTCTCCTCTTCAGCTTGCTCTTCCTTTGGCCAGGGGCCCACACATCATAGTTTTCCCAAGCCCTCATTTCCATGGGCAGTCCCTCTCCTGATCTAACCATCAGCCCACCTGCTGCAATGGCAGGCAGCCCAGACCCAGCACTGGTGGCATTATGCTCACCCCAACGGCTCTCAAGCTGACCCGCCCCCAAGGCCCCAGCTGCCACTTTCACTTCTGTCTCCTGAGACCCCAGAGGGAAGTTGGGTGGGGAGGTGGAAGGTGACACACTAACCGTTCCAACCGCCCCACCTCTCCTCAGCCGAGGCCTCGCTGGCCAGGGGCCCCCGGCCACCACTCTGATTGAGATGAGTGGAATGAGCGTAGGTTGCCAGGGAAGAGTTGGCTGCAGTGGGAGGGATGGTGGTTAGATAGCAGGAAGAATTTCCTGGGATAGGAGACCACTGCTTGACTTCATTCTTTCAGGGGGTATGGCTGGAAGCATAGGTATTATAACTGGACAAACAGAGGTCAGTTTGACCTCTTCAAAGTAGGCAAGGGATCAGCTGTCTTCTAGCTCCCGTGGTTGGACTATAATGCTGTGGCCATCATCCCCTTCCAAGTGTTACCAGCTGCCCTTGCTTGGTCGAGTAACATCTAACAAAGCAAATTTTAGCCCCAGAGATGTCTGTGAGTTCAAAGACAGCTCTGGAAAGTCCTCTCTGTAGTCTTAACATCTATCTTGCACACTGTACTAGGCTGTTTCCTCTCACTTTGCACTCTTGAGAGTGGAATTTAGACATGGAGACAGAAATAGAAGTAAAGGATGGTCCACCCCTATCCTACTGCTGCCCCAACCTTGTCACTAAAGAGGGGACTAGGGCTTTTCTCCGGAGGAGCCCCAGGCCGTTGTGGAAAGATCACACTTCACTTCATCATTCTTATAAAATTCCTCTAGCTCCTGTGCTCAATTGTTGCTCGTAATTACACCTTCTCCCCTCACATCCCTTCCTGGACAGGGGACCTAGACAAGAGTCGAGGACCCTGTTGGACTGAGAGCTCTAGACAGTACCACTGGATAAGTGAGGGATGTTTTCTGGAGAAGGATGAGATAGATGGGCGATCTGAGGTGCCAGGAACTCCACTTGGGGTCCCTCAGTGCCTAGGGATGCTGGGTTGGGGGTGTCCCGGGTCCTGGAATGGGAAGTAGAAGTTGATGGAATAAGATCAGGTGCGCTCTGCAGATGCCCACGCAGATGACCAATACCGAGTCAGTACTGGTCAGCCTGCTAGCTAGAGCATGAAGCGAGGCTCCAGCTCGGCTGCCAGAGCCGGTCCCCCTGCTGCCCGTGACAGTGACCTTGGGTCAGTCATTGCTCTAACCGGAAGCAGGTTCCCAAGCCCTGGGTCAGATAGCATTCTGTGTGTGTGAGGGGATTTGTTTGGCAGAACCTCTGCCCCCAGGGCCTGTGTGCTGCGCCTGGCACCTGCCCTGACCTACCATGAGCCTCTGTCAAGCCTTGGCCATCTGTTGTGGAGGTTATTGTTCTGAAAGCACCCCCTCTTCGTCAGGCCTGTGCCTCCTCTCTCCTGGCCTCCACGTTGCCCTCCCCTCTTAAGCTGGAGCACAGCGCGTAAGCGGGCCGCCGCCTCTGTCCCCTCTCCATGGTGTCACGAGAGTCCTGATCTGCCTTTCTTTGGGGCTTTATAAAGAGCAGAGGAGTAGAATGTCTAGGCTGGAAGGGCACTAGGGTACCTGGGCCAGCAGGGGAAGGGGGGTGAACCCTGGAGGGGGCAGTGACTTATTCAGGTTCACACAGTGAGTTTGGCCAGGGCAGGGGCTTGAACCCAAGCACCCAGAATCCCTACCCACAGTCCCGGTATTTCCTTGGGCCTTTCACTGCCCTTCCTCACCTCTCCCTTTTCTACGAGGAACTCAATCTCCTGTTACCACCTCCCCCCCCCCTCAGTTATTTCTGAGGTCAGCAGCACAGGGACTAGGGTGGGTCCTGGGAGCCAGCCCAGAGGCCACTAATGGAAGGCCAGAGCTGGGTGGGAAGTGCTAGAGGTTGGGGGTGGGGGTCGGCAGCTGCCTCTGTAGGGAGCCACTGGGCTTCTGAGCTGCTACAGGAAGGATGAGAGCTAGACTACAGGAAGGACAAGCTGGGGTGGGGAAGCAGTGGAGGAGGCTCAGGAGACAGACCCTCACGAGAGAGGCATCTCCTGGGCAGAGAACAGGATGACCCATCCCAGGAGACTTGCCAAGGAGAACAGGGCGGGAAGCCTAGGGTGGGGCTCGGGAGAGTTGTCCAGCGGAAGCTGGAGGGAGGGCCCCTAGCCCTGCTCCCCACACTGGGTGCTCCTCTTGGCAGGTCGATTCCTGTGCCTTCAAATGGGGCTGCAGTGCCTGTCTCCACTTAGGGCACCTGGGACCTAAGACCCCCCCCCGCCCCACGTCCAGCTTTCTTGGACTGGTCCTTCTCTCCCTCCCCCCAGCCTGACAGCCCGCCCCCAGGTCCCCTGTCGGTGAGTTAAAATTAGCTCAGTGCCCAGACTAAAAATAGCCCCTGCCCAGCCCTGAGGCTGCTGGGCTGGGGGAGGGGAGTCCCCGAGGGAGGGGACGATGGTGGGAACCAGGGGTTTGGGGAGTGAGCCTGCCAAACAGTACGTTGAAGGGAGGAAGGAGGATGGGGATGGGTCCGGCCTGTGCCTTTGAGAGCAGACCCTAGAACTCCAGGGCAAGTGCGTAGGAGGGGGCAGAGAGAATGGAGCGCAGAGAGGAGCCAGGGAGCAGTGGGTGGGGAGCTGGCTGGGCGTGAGAATTAGACTGTGCAGGGTCAGGGAGAGGGGCCCTGCCTTGGCCCAGACTTTGAGGGGAGGGGAATGCCCCCAGTTCCAGGACTAGTACAGCGTTTGTGAAGAAAGGGCCCTGCATACCTCTGAGGCTGCAAACCCCAAGACTCCTGCCTGGGCCCCACCTCTCAGTGGTCCCTGAGCTCACCTTCCCACCCATCTTCCAGAGTCCCCACCCAGCCTGTGTCTGTGCTTAGAGGGAGTGGCTTGGAAGATTGTGAGCCCTGGAGTGGGGCAGGAATGGAGGCAGTGCCCAGGGTGTTGAGAGGGCTCCTGGGCCTTACGCTTACCTCCATCCACCTGCTCTCACTGCCTGCCTGCCCTCAAGCCTAGACCTAGCCAGAGCCCCAAGAGCCGAGATGCTCTGTCCCAGGCCAGGTCTGGGCCCAGTCCTGGCTCCTGAAGGTCTCCCTGGCTCTCCCTGCCCTGGCCTTGTCTGTCTCTTCGAGGGACTGCAGGGTTTTGGGGCGGGGATAGAGTCCTGTCGAGTTTTGCCCCCATGCCCAGCCTACATCAGTGCTCTGCGAGCAGTTGTTGAGCCTGCCTCTTGTTCTCTGCCTGCCTCTCTCTGAATCTTTGCCTCTGGCCTCCTGCCTCTCACTCTCCTCTGGCTCTGTCTGTCTCTGTCCACCTCTGCCCCTCACTCTGCCTTGCTCTTGGCTCTACTTTTTCTGTGTCTCTTTCCCTGCGTCTGTGTGTCTGTCCCCCTTTGCCACCCCCCTCTGTGTCTGCCTCACCCACGCCTCCTCCCTTGTTAGTGAGCAGGCTGCTTGAGGCCGCCTGACTGTGGGGGTGACAGGTGGATTGGATTGTCACCCCCTCCCCCAGCGCCTGCTGCTTATTTCATGCCCTGCAGCCCAGCCACAGGGAAGGGGCGGGAGGAGGGATGACAGCTGTCTCCAGCGCCTTCTGCCTTCCCCTCCAGTCCACAGCCTGCAGCCCTGAGCAGCCTGGGAGGAAGGGATGAAGGGCCTGCTTAATGAGAGTTGCCTTTCTCACTGTGTAAGAGCAGGGGCTGACGCCCGTTGCTCTGTGACGGGGGCTGCTCACTCAGCCTCTCTGGGCAGCTGCTCTATGTGGACTTGCGCTGGTGTGGCACTCTGAAAGCAGATACTCTGCCATGCCTCCGAGCCTCTGGGCCACTGGGACAGGAGGATGGACCTGGGTAGGAGGGGAGCGGGGAGGTAGGTGGTCCCCCCGACAGCACCGAGAGAGAGGAGGTGGGGGTTACCTTTGGGAGGTGCCTGTCTTGCAGCTCCCCCAGGAAGGGCAGCCCTGCTGCAACGGCAGCTCCGAGAGGCTGCCCTGACCGCTCCCCCCACTCCTCCAGCTGGCCCCAGGCCACCCTCACACAGGAACTGAGATAGCATCATTCTGAAACCCGAGAATGGTTTGAATATTGCTCAGGTACCAAGAGGTGTTACATTGGGGGAGGCAGGGGCCTGTTACTTCTCCCATGCCCGCTCCAAACCAAGACCCCCTTTAGGGTACACATTATATATTATTTGCACCTCCTTTGCTTGTCAGTGCAACCCACATATTCCTGTTGGGTCTGTGGCCCAGCAGAGAAAACTGGTCGTCCGTGGGGTCCTCCTGGAACCCCACCATGTCTGGTCCCCTCCCTCAGCCTCTCCTCCTTGTCAAGAGTGTTGTGAGAGAAGCCTCCTGCCCTCTTTACAGTCCACTAGCAAAGGCTTCTCTGCAGCCACCCTTCTCCACAGTGGGTCCTCGCCTGCCTCCCTCCCTCAGCTCAGCTGCCATCCCCCTCGTCCGTCAGTCCTTCTGCCTCCGTAGGGTGAGGCCCTCTCTCTGTCTGCTCCCATTACTCCCCAGTCCTGTCCTCCCAGCACTACCCAGAGTAGGTGAGTCAGAGTCAGCTGGAGCCTTTGAGGGGGGACTTTCAGTGACAGCGATGCTGCCAGCCCGAGTCATAGCTGTGCCCTGAGGTCAGGAATGATTCGGCCCTGGGGCCATCAGAGCAGAAAGGCCGTCCTGGACAACCCCCTGTCTGCAAAGCAGCTCTCCACCCTCCCAAGCCTTTGGCCTCCAGGAGAAGCAGCCAAAAGCCAGGTCATCTGGGAGGGCTTCCTAGAGGAGGAATGACTAGAGAGGGGAAGAGGCATGGGGCTGGGCCGGGAGAGGAAGAAAAGGCTCACATCTGGATAGCAGATGCTCAGGCCTCTGGCTCCTGGCAGTTGGTTAGGTAATTAGGCAGAGGGCTGATTAAGGAGATCCAGGTGTTCATTAAAATGTCCCTAATTGGCTAGGAGGGAAGCTTGGACAAGGTAGGCCTCCATACCTTGGATAGGGTCAGTTTAGGGTTCATCGTGCCCACCCAGGCCCCAGCCAGCCCTTTTACCAAAGTAAGGGCTGAGTTCATGTTCTTGCCCCCAAGCTTTCCAAGACTCTGCAGCAACGTAGAATGGATGGATAGCAGAAGGGGAAAGAGGAGTACAGACTGAGCCTGCTTTATGGGAACCTCCTGATGAGATAGGAAGGACTGCCTGAAGCGGGAGCATCTTCTCCTTGGGCAGGTAGCACAGAGGTGGGAGTGGCGATGGGGAAGGGGCCACGGGAACCTGGAGTTACGAAAGTGCCTTGGGCTGCCTTGGCAGGGACTGGGGGTGGCTGAGGCCTGGCCTGTTTACCCGGCTCTCCTCTGTCAGCCGAGGCTCAGTGGGCCTCGGTGCCTTCCCTGTCTTCTCAGTCCTGCTCCCTCTTGCATCCCGGCACCCCCAGCATGAGGCGGGGGTGGGGGGGGCGTAGGAGATCAGCCAGGGAGCTGGTTGCCAGGCGACAGTTGCCTGAGCAACCCCATCCTCTCCATCTCCATGTGTTCAGGGCTGCTCCTTAGAAGACTTCAGAGTCTCACCCTCTGTACCAACCAACCTGAGCATAGGGAAGGTTGAGGACTGAAGTGGCAGGGGTGGTCGGAGGGTAAATGGTGTCCAAACAGGCAGGCTCTTGGTGCAGCTGGGAGAGGAAGAGTTGTGTTTCCACAGAGCACAGAGTGAGGGGAGCTGGTCCTGCAGCAGGACTAACAGAAGTTATACCTCAGGAAGAACTTCTCACAGGGCCACGGCAATAAAGCAGCCCTTCCTTCCTTTCAACAGACATCTCTCCTCTCTGAGCTCCTCTTCACAGGGGATAGAATGGTGAAGAATACAGACATGGTCCCTGCCCTCATCAAGCTTCAGTCCTGTAGGGGAGCCAGGCATTAAACAGAAGCATTATTTACATTCACAATAGGGTTCGTGGTGGCTCAGCTGGTGAAGACTCCGCTCGCAATGCGGGAGACCCCAGTTTGATCCCTGGGTCGAGATCTGCTGAAGAAGGGATAGGCTACCCACTGCAGCATTCTTGGGCTTCCCTGGTGGGTCAGCTGGTAAAGAATCTGCCTGCAGTGGGGAAGACCTGGGTTCCATCCCTGGGTTGGCAAGATCCCCTGGAGAAGGGAATGGCTCCCCACTCCAGTATTCTGGCCTAGAGAATTCCATGGACTGTATAGTCCACGGGGTCGCAAAGAGTCATACACGACTGAGCGACTTACACACACACGCACACACACATATTCATGATAAGTGCTAGAAAGAAAAGATTAGAATACTATGAGAGTCAGTAATTTGGGGAGGACCTAAGGAAAGAAGTTAGATTGTAGAAATGACTTTTCTGAGGATCATGAGAGCAAAGAGAGCATGGGCCATAAGCTGAGAGTGGTTATATCTCAGCAGAAATTTGCTGGTGAACAAAAGGTGGCAAGAATGAGGTAGTAAAAATAGGATAGAGGGACAGAGGTGGATGCTGTAAGCATAGGAGGGTTATCGTGACTGCATTTACCAGTCTGGATTGGGGTTTTCAAGGCTAGATCAGAGAATCCTGTTTTAAAAGCCCTCTTCTTGAATAATTAAATTTTAAGAAAGCCCTCCCTTGCCCTCAGTGTTTCCCTGCCAAGCCCATACCACTGAAATTCTGGAAAATACAGCCTTTGGGCTGCATTGGAAGGCAGAGGAGCCGAAATCCTTGGAGTAGAGCCTTTACAGTGTTCGGCAGAGGTTGGGGTCACAGGCCAGGGATGGGATGGCTGGAGCTGGTTCTGGGTCCAGATGTCGGCTCAGCCAGCTCAGGGTTGACTGGGCTGTTGTTGGTGATGTCCTAGGGCATGCATGAAGGTGGACAGTAGAAGGCCCAGGGCCCATGGAGCACCCTGAGGGTAGGAAACCAGGGAAGAGTGTTTGGGGATTTCTCTCTGGGAAGAGAGAGGGAGAGGTGGAGGGTCCTTCCTGGAGTGGAAAGGGAGCTACATTGTTTTCCAGAGATAACCTGAACTCAGCAGAAGTGCTCTTCCAGCTAACTGAGCTAGGGAAAGCCTGAGGGAAAGTCCTGGTAGTGGGAGAGAGTGGGCAGGTATATTCCTGGCTCCTTCCAAGTCCACAGAGTCCCTGCCGGCCCTCTCTGCTCCCCTCTGTGGCCAAGGCTGAACTTTCGGTATCTGCTGTGGAACCCAGGGGGCCACACTTGAGTGGATATGTAAAGGCTCCAGAGAAACTCAGCAACCACTGAAATGGGGGCTGGGGAGGGGGTTCCAATGACACCTCTATCCGGGTTGGGTGGGGGAGGTGAGAGCCCACCCCCCTGGACACTGGTGGGCTCTCCCACAGGGCCTCTGAAGGGGAACTCTGGAGGAGGGCTGGCATGTGGCCAGGACTCCTCCCAGGACCCTTTCAGAGTGGCTTTAGGAGCCATGGGCCCCCTGCCACCGTCCCCCACTGCTCCATCTCTGGAATCACAGAGCCGGAAGGGCCCTGGGGTCATCTTGTGCCTCCATCCCGGGCCCTTCCTGTCCCCGCCGCGCCCACCCCCACCCACCGGCCGGCCTGTTAGAGCGCTCTTCACCCCCAGCATGCACCTTTTCTGGCTCGAGCATGGCTGCCATCTCTGTGCCTCCGTCCACCCATTACCTCATGTTGTTCAGTGTGGGGCTCTGTTTCCCCTCCCGGCTCTGGAACTGGAGCTCTTCGAGCAGTGGGCCGTGATGGGTTTGTAGGTGTACCGAGACGGGGGTCCCTCCACCTGTTGCCTGTGTCCCCTGGCTGCCAGCAGCCTCTTTCTTGTATGGCACTCACCTTATATTTTCTCTGCTGCTTGGAGTTGAGCAAGTTTGGGGGGCACTGCTCTTAGTCTGAACCTGGGTTCTAGACATGGCCCATTCCTCTAGAGCAGGAGTGTGTAAACTATGACCCATGGGCCAAATCTGGCCATGCCGCCTTTTCTTAAAAATCTAGTTTTATTGGGGCACTGCCACACTCCTTCCTTTAATTGTGTTGTCCACAGCTGCATTCACACTGCAATGGCAGAGTTGAGTAGTTACAATGGAGACTATGGCCTGTGATGCCTGAAATACTTATGATTTGGCTTTTTAAAGAAAAAATCACAGACTTGTGGTCTAGAGGGTTTGTTTGTTTGTTTGTTTGTTTAAAGCAGCAGAATCCTTTCTTCAAGCCTGAGATTTAGGCCAAGGCCCACTGAGTAGAACAGATTGGTGTCCAGGAGCCCTGGGTGAAGGGAGAGGGCTTCTGCAGCCTCAGCCCTCCGCTGGGTCTGCAGGCTCCAGGGCTCTGAGTCAGGTGTGAGGCCCACTGCTCTGGACCTGCACTGGTATGTCCTTGAGCCAGGGGCGCAGACACACTGGCATTCTGGTAGCAGGTACCCCGTGTGAGCTGTTCACACTCTTGGCCTGTGTTCACTCAGCCCATTCTCTGCACCAGGCTCCATACGGGAACTGCCATCCTTGGCCAGTGGGGCAGCTGGGGAGCCCAGGTGTCTGTTCTGGGAGAGCTCTGGGAAGAAAGGAAGGCCTGAGGCATTCTCTAAGACCCAGACCCTTGGAAGTCAGGGAGCTTCCTGAGTGTATTCTGTCTGACCTAAAACCTGAGGGCAGCTGTGATGGTGTCGGAAAAGCCTTTAGCAGAGTCCTGGGCCTGAGTGAATTCTAGCTCGTGCTTGGCTGCAGCATGCCATCGCCTTGTTGCCACCATTTCCTCGGTTTGTGGATGGGGCTCAGATGCAGCCAGCCTCTCACAGGGGTGCTGTGAGCCTGGCCGGTGTGCCTGAGGAGCTGAGCTGGGAGCCTGGCCGGGGTGCCCAGGGAGCTGGGCTGCGGGTTGCCACGGCTGACAGTCCTCTTGTAACCCTCCCCACCCAGGAGGCTGTGCAGAAGGTGTCCTGCAGACCATGAACTGAGCGCTGGTCCAAGACCGTTCATGAGCACAGTGTAAGGTGTGCCGAGCCCGCCACCCAGCAACCCCCTCCCTTTCCTGGCACTGAGGATCCCCAGAAAAGATGGGGAGGAAAAAGATTCAGATCCAGCGAATCACCGATGAGCGGAACCGACAGGTAAGGGCATCCTGGAGCCCCACAGAGTGGTTGTGGGCAGGGAGCTGGCCTCTGCCTCCACTCCTTCCGGCCACTCCAAGAAGGCTTCCTGGAATAAGGGGAAGGGCTGAGCTGGGAGAAGAGGAACCCCCATCTCCCTGCATCTCTTAGAGTCTTGTGTCCTAGAACCCTAAGACTCACCTGCTGCTGCGGCCAGGCAGACCTGTGTCCCTCCCATATTCACCGTGCAGGCCTCAGAACATGCCCAGGCACTTCCCCTTTCACAGGATGAATCCCTCCCCTCCTCCTATCCCAAGGGAAGAGCCTGGAAGCTCTTGTCTTCTCCTTCCCTAACCTCTTCATAGCCTCCAGCCCAGAGATGTGGAGTTCTGTCCATCTGACTTCTTTGCCTTCAGTGAATTGGCTCCGGGCTGTGTCTTGGCCATGTGTTGGCAGAGAGGCGCTGACCTATTCCTTCCCCAGACAGGGCCTCCTAAGAACAGGGCTGTGTTACCCTGAGGCAGGGGCTATGTCCAGCGGCCTGCGGGTGGGACTTCTGGGCAGCCCTTGACTGAGCCATACCTGGCCGCCCACCTACCCATCTACAGGTGACGTTCACCAAGCGGAAGTTCGGGCTGATGAAGAAGGCGTACGAGCTGAGCGTGCTCTGTGACTGCGAGATCGCGCTCATCATCTTCAACCACTCCAACAAGCTGTTCCAGTACGCCAGCACGGACATGGACAAGGTGCTGCTCAAGTACACAGAGTACAACGAGCCGCACGAGAGCCGCACCAACGCTGACATCATCGAGGTGGGCCGCGCGCGGACCCCGCCCCCGCCTGTGGCTGCGCACCCCACGCCCACACGCGTGCACACCTGCCCCGTGAAGCCCCTCACCCGTGTGCACACGCATATAAACCCACATCCTCTCACACAAACCCGGGGCCTGAGAAGGAAGGAGGGCAGCAAGGTAGCTGTCAGCTGGGGCTGCCCACTCAGCCCACGCCCCCCAGCACCCTCTGAGCCGTTTTCCTCATGTCTGTCAAGTGTAGCGTGACGTCTCTGCTCTGTCTTCTCTGATTCTCTCTCTTTTTTCTTCCTTCTCCATCTTTTGATGTGCTCCTGCCTCTGACTCTTTCTTTCTCTGTCTCGTTCTTTGTTTCCATCTCTCCTGCTCTGTCTTTGTCCCTTTGCGGGTGTCTGTGGCTCTGTTTTCTGTTTCAGAGAGAGCCGACCTGACGAACCATTAAAGGGCATGGGCTTGGGAGCCCAGCTCTGGCCTTTACTGGCTGTGTGGCCTTGGGCAGGTGCTTTAGCTTCTGCAGGCCTTGGTGCCCACCCCCGTGAAATGGGGCCAGCGCCTGCTTTAAAGAGTGTTGTGAATTGAATGAGACAGCCCAGTGTCTGCTTCCCTCACTGGGGGTGCAGGACCTGTGCCAGTGAAGAGGGTGCCTGGGGAGCCACAGGCCTGCCTTCTGGGAGCAAGACTTAATTTTAACAGATATGGAGGAAATTCTTCTATTTTTATATTAGAGAAAATAGATTTACTCTAGACTAGAAAGTAAAATTTACGTTCATTTCCAAGACAAAACAAGCATCTGTGAAGATGTTTTGAGCATGGAGAGGGCAGCCTGGGGGTTTCCTCTAGTCGCACCAGGGTTGCATGCCCTGCTTTGCACAAAGCACGAGAAGCACGAGCCTTGGTCAGGGACCACGCACGAGGCGGTCTGTGCTAGGAACTCAGGAAACGCAGGAACGATTTTGCTTTCTCCCTCTTATTCGTCTCCCTCTCTGTCTCAGTCTCTGCTTCTCTCCCCTTCTTTTTTAAACAGAGCCCAGGGGTGGAGTCAGGCAGTCAGCCCTAGAGCTGCCTTCTCCCGGGGAGCCCTCTGCGCCTCTGGCCGGGGCTCACCCAAGGGTGCACAGGCACTGCTGGCTCAGGGCTGTCCCCTCAACCCATCCCCCAGAAGTGCCCACCCCACCACCAACCACATAGCCACACGGTGCCCCAGGAGGGGTGGGCCACCGTGAGGGGAGGGGGCTGAGAACCCTGAGGTGGGGAGACAGTAGGGAGTCTTAGGGAGGGGCTGGACGGAGCGCCAGAGGGCAGGCAGGGGAGGACCCTCACCCCTGCTGATGGTAGTGGTGCGGTTACAGACCCTGAGGAAGAAGGGCTTCAACGGCTGCGACAGCCCGGAGCCCGACGGGGAGGACTCGCTGGAACAGAGCCCCCTGCTGGAGGACAAGTACCGGCGCGCCAGCGAGGAGCTGGACGGGCTCTTCCGGCGCTACGGGGTGAGCCGCACTCACTCTCTCTCTGTTGGCCCCCTCCCGGCCCCTCCCCCCAGGCGCTGCACAAGAAGCACAGGGAATGTGAGAGCCCCGAGGTGGACGAGGTGTTTGCCCTGACCCCCCAGACGGAGGAGAAATATAAAAAGATAGACGAGGAGTTTGATAAAATGATGCAGAGTTATAGACTGGCCGTGAGTAGTCGCATGGAGGAGCGCCTCCCCGTGGTGCATGGTGTGGCTTCGCGCCCGGCCCTCGGCGGCCTCTGGTGGATGCTCTGCTCTGAGCCGCGTGGGGCTGTTGGTGACCACTGAGGATCCTCTGACCCTGGTTGTGATAAACCCGTGACCCTTGTCATGGAGCATAAGCTGGGAGAGGCCTGGAGGGTCGCCTCACCAGCAAGAAGTGTGTAGATGGCCTGCGAGCCTTAGATGACTAGAAAGAGAATGTGCTGTTTGTCCAGATCTGTTCTGGGGAGAGGCCCCTCTCGCCCTGCTCTGACACCCCAGCCCAAGGTACTGAGTCACACTGTTGAGGGGAGGCAGAGACTGCTGAAGGGGAAGAAGGTGAGGTGGGTGAACACCCTCTGTAGCAGGCGGGCGGATGAGAGACGACTAGTGAGGTGATGTCCCGACCCACGCGCTCGGCCGTAACAGCTGTGTGTGAGTCGGGGTCTATACTCAGGGCCTCTAACCTGCTCTCTGTGTGTCCTGCCTGGCTGAGGACTAACCCACCTCCACTAGGGGGGTTCTAGGTGTCCTGGGTCCATCTGCAGCGAGCCGAGTCATCTTCTCATTCTCTGGGCCAGAACTGGATCCCAAAGCACTCCAGCCTGCCTACTTCCTTGGTGGGAGGGGCAGGCATGATTCCAGGGGCCCCCAGAGCAGAGAGATCGAGCTGCTGCTGGCCGTAGGACACACAGCCCAGAGACTATAGGGGAGCCCCGGCCTGCCCTCCCAGGAAAAGTGGGTCCAGGCTGAGGGGTCCCCCTGGCCTGACCCTGCCTCTCCATCTTCTGTCTAGTCAGCTGTCCCGGCCCCCAACTTTGCCATGCCCGTCACAGTGCCCGTGTCCAGTCAGAGCTCCCTGCAGTTCAGCAATCCCAGCAGCTCCCTGGTCACCCCTTCCCTGGTGACGTCATCCCTCACGGACCCACGGCTCCTGTCCCCCCAGCAGCCAGCGCTGCAGAGGAGCAGTGTGTCCCCCGGCCTGCCCCAGCGGCCAGCCAGTGCAGGTGAGTGAGCCGACAGGTGGTGGCGAGGCGGCAGTGAGGTGCGGTGAGGACTTGGGGATTCTGTCTCCACGGTGACTGTCCCGCGTCCCCCACCGCAGCGCTCTTCCATGTGCGGGGCTCCTGAGGGAAGGGGCTGCGACTCCTCTCCCTGTTCAGTTCCCAGGCCTCACCCTGGAAGGGGGCATCCTGTCAGCTCATGGTTCTTTTTCCTCCAGGGGCCATGCTGGGAGGAGACCTCAGCAGTGCTAACGGAGCCTGCCCCAGCCCTGTCGGTGAGTAAAGCTGCTCTTCTGTGTGGGAGTGGGCCAGAGTGCCTGCTCACTGGCTTCAGGTGTCCAGGGACCAGGAGGGACCTAGGTCAGAGGAGAGAAAGATCCCAGGACCTGAGTTGGTGGTATACAGAGTCTGAGGACTTTTAAGCCCCTGGATTTTTTTCTCTGTAGCAGTGATTGGTGCGGACGATCAACAAAGACGTAGGCTTAGGGAATTCTGGGCAAACAGAGAACTCACCAACACTTCCAGTGGGAGGAGAGGTTCCAGGGTCTTCCAGTTGAGTTAGGGGTGTCTGGCTGGGGTCTGGAGGATACGAGTATCTGACACTGCTGACGATAGAGGCATGGACTCACATACACTCACACACAGACAGTCTCACTCGTACGGGAATATCCAGACAGTAGGTGTGCACTTGGGAGCACACATCTATGAACCACAGAAGAAAGGCTGCTCCCTCCACGCCACCCCCAACCCCAGCAGCTGACAGCCGCTCCTGCCCTGTGCCGTTGTGCGGTGGTGACTGTGACTTCGAATGTCACCATTGACGTCACCCTGACATTCCTGCCATTCCCGGAGTGATCCGGGAATTGGGATGGAGGCAGCCGCACACTTCCAGGGAAGCAGTGTGCTCTCAGGAGACAGAGCAAGGTGACACTTCTGACTGTGGTCACTCCCACACCTCTGGGGTTTAGAACTCCCCAGGCACCATGCACTACTACCTCCTCGGCAGTAGCTGTGTACGGGGCAGGGATGGGTGAATACCCTCCCCCCGCAGAGAAAGGGCCCGAGAAGCATCTGCAGACCTAAAGGAACAGTGATCCTTGTAGACCCTCAAGCACAGCAGTAGAAAGTGGTTGTGTGGCTCTGGACACATCATACCTCTGCCAAGCGGGCTTTGTTTCTGCTTCCGTAAATATGGCTAATGATACATGTCCTCTCCGTTCTTGCAGGGTTAGTGTGAGGATTAAATACGCTGAGATGTATGTGAAGGCCCTGTGTTGGTTATGGAGTGTGGAACAAGTGTAAAAGATGGTTATACTGCTTGTTATTACCAGTCTAATTACGGGGGCAGCTGTGTCACCAGCCCGCTAGCTCCAATAACACCACCACGACAAGTTCATGGGGCGTCATTCCCGACATTCCCAGCTCAAGGCAAGGGGAGCAGTCTTTGAGTATTGATTTGATCTTGTGACCAGGATCCTCACTGAGTCTTAGCTTTCAGGCTGCTCCCTTTGTACCACCTGTGTCTTTATGGGCCTGGCTGGGGGCAAGTGCTGGACTTCCTGTCATCAGTGACCAGCTCCTACCACCCAGCCCCATCACATGTAGCTTGGAGGCATGGGGATGAACCTGATGATTAAGGAGTAAGGGGTGTTCTCCCCCTATTGCCAAGACAAGGTGGTTTTAGGGGAAAATTAGAGAACTCAGCCCCTACTCAAAACCTGAGCATGATTCTGAGAAGTTCTGGGTAACAGGCCTTCTGGCACAGTTGATAAGGATAAGTGGTAGGTCCATGTGTTTCCTTTTACCCCTTTCTCTTCACCTCTCCAGGGAATGGCTATGTCAGTGCTCGGGCTTCCCCTGGCCTCCTCCCCGTGGCCAATGGCAACAGCCTAAACAAGGTCATCCCTGCCAAGTCTCCACCCCCACCCGCCCACAGTGCCCAGCTTGGAGCCCCCAGCCGCAAGCCTGACCTGAGGGTCATCACTTCCCAGGGAGGAAAGGGGTTAATGCATCACTTGGTGAGTGGGGTGTTTGGACCAAGAGCAGGGGCTGAGGAATGGGAGAGTGGGGAAGGAGGACAAAGCTGACCTCCAGCGGAAGAGGTGAAAGTTAACCAGCAGCTAGGGCTTCCCGAGAGAATGTGGAATCGTGGCTTTTTAAGAGCTCTTCCTCCCAAAGGGCCTTACGAGAGGTTGAAACACAGAATTACCAGTCTCAGGGGTGGTGAAACGGGACACAAGGTGGGAGAGAAGGTTCCCTGATGATAACAGGAGGGTGAGAGGAGGACTTGCCGTCACAGCAGAGGGACGGGGGTTAGCCTGTGAGGATTTCCTCCACTGGTGGGCTCTGGGATATAGCAACTTCAGAGGTCAGTCAGGACAGTGCCCTGCTCTGATGCAGAGAGGTAGATGGGATGGCCCGGGGGGCAGGGGTGTGAGGGAAGGGCAGATGCCAGAGACTGAGCCATCCCCTTGGTTTTATTTCTGCCGCCAGACTGAGGACCATTTAGATCTGGTAAGTGAGGCTGTGAGGGGTTTGCTGGGGCTTTGAACCCCGGCCATCCCGCTGCTCTGTGGCCCCCAGCATGGAGTGCTGTGTGTGCCTTGTCCTTTCACCTACGTGTGTGCGTGCTGTTCGGTTAGCTGCCAGGAGCTGTGCTTAGTGCCAGGTGGGACACAGAAGTGAATGGGGTGGGGGCAAGGGGTTACCCATGCACGTGTGTGTAGCTGAGTGTCTGTGGACGTCTTCTTGTGACGTTGCATTCGTGCAAACTGACCTCTCTGTGTGTACGTGCACATGTGCGCGAGAGGGGAGCGGGCCTGCCCCAGGCCTCAGAGGTCCGAATTCGTTGTGTCCCAGCATGCCTGCATTAGGCCCCTGCCCTCTGACTCTACTAAGGCCCACCCAGGACAGGGCCCTCCAGCGGAGTGCCAGCCAGACAGGAAAATCGGCTTTCTAGGGGAAGCTGAGGCCAGGCAAGGCCAGAGTTGTCCTTGGCTGTGGGCTTCCCTGCCTCCCCGTCTCTGTATGCTCCTTCCTGCATACAGCCCATCTTACAGGCACTCAGAGGCGCACACAGCCACTCTTTCTCACACGCACACACACTTACATACTCACCCTCAGCCGGAGTGGGGTGGGGGCTCCCCCCGCCCCAACTCCCTGATGGGAGGCCAGAGAGGCTGGAAAAGGCAGGCAGGCTTTGGCGGCCAACACGGCGGCAGTTTCGGCCCCAGTGTGGAGTTGGAATAAACAAGTGACTCAGCAGCAGATGGAGCTGACAGCCCCACACACGTGTGTGCGTACACGCAGGCACACGCCACGCCAGGCCCCGCGTTCCCTTCACACATGCCAGCGGGCTGTGTGCTGCAGTGTGGCGGGTGGAGGGGCCAGCCAGGAGGAGAGTGGAGGTGGGGCCCTGGCTGGTGTTGGGGCCACGGGGCCAGCATGTGCACCTTCCCCTTTGCACATGTGTAGGTGGGAGTACATCTGTGTGTGCACGTTTCTCTCCGTGGATTTCAGCGTCTCTGTATGCACCCGTGTGTGTGTGTATCTCTGGGGCCTCCATGTTGAGGCATCCCACCTGGGCCTTGAGTTGCCCTGCTGGGCTTTGGAGTGAGGGGCCCGGGTAAAGCAACCCACCCATCTGCTACCTCTGACAGACTGTTTTCTCCTGCAGAACAATGCCCAGCGCCTTGGGGTCTCCCAGTCTACCCACTCGCTCACCACCCCAGTGGTTTCCGTGGCAACACCGAGTTTACTCAGCCAGGGCCTCCCCTTCTCTTCCATGCCCACTGCCTACAATACAGGTGAGTGTCCATGTTACATGTAGCCAGGTGCAATTGACCTCGGGGCAGGGGTGGGACCACCGAGCAAACACAGTGTATTCTCTGGGGCTCCCCCAATCTGAGGAAGGCCGTTGATTTGGGGGAGCCCCCAGGAAGTTCGAGTATTCTTGCCTGGAAATCCCATGGACAGAGGAGCCTGGTGGGCTCTATAGTCCATGGGGTCGCAGAGCCGGACATGAGTGAGCACACACAGCACAGCACCTAGTTAAGGCTGCCAGATTTAGCCAACAGCAACCTCAGATGCCATTCACACGGTGATGGTGTTCCTGGAACTGTCTCCAAGACGTATTTACGGAGAAATTATTCATTGTTTCCTCTGAAAAATCAAATTTAAGTGAGTGTGAGTATCCTTTATTTTTACATAGAACCTGATGGAGAAGGAGAGCCCTGTCCTTGGGCAGCTCCTGTCTGAGGTGGGCTGAGCAGCTGGATGACTCAGGCTGACCAGGTCGGGGAGTGAGGAGGGAAGTGTGTCCAGGTCCGGGAGGAGGAGGATGAAGAAATGAGAGAGAGGGAGGCAGTGGAGGCCCGAGAGGAAGCATGGTTAGGAAGATCTCTCCAGCTTCCTGGGAAAGCCAAGTAGGGACTCCAGGGCAAGGTGGAGGAGGAGGAAGCAGGCTCTCACCCTGATGTTGGCTTGGTGGAATAATGACGGGGGGAAGGGAGGAAGAAGTCCAATGAAGGTGGGGGAGGGGATCTGAAGGTGGCGTGTCACTTGGTGACGTGAGAGAGGTCTCTGGGTAGAAGAATTCAGAAAGGACACCCAGTGCTTGGACTCTCTTGGGTCCCCAGGGCTATCACGGCCCCTGTCATCCACTCACACCCTCCCAGGGACAGTCTGTGACGGAACACCCTTGCCTGCATTCCAAGCTGCTGTGTCAAGAAGGACTTCCCAGTGCAGAAACGCCTTGTCACCTTGCTTCAGAGCATCTGTGTGGCTGGGGCCCTGGTCTGTTTTTCTCAGTGAGGCGAGCCTCTCATGCTCCCCAGCTTCTCTCAGCTGTGAGTGACTTGCATCAAGGCTGTTCTGCAGTGAAATCAGACTAGAACAGAGACCGCTAAACTTCTCCCCACTCTCCAAGCCCCCATTCCAGAGTTGAATCATGCTAGGTAGTTCCCAGACAACGGTACAGAGAGCCACAGAACCCCACCTCTTCCCTGTATGTTAAACTCCAGAACCCAGCGCTGTGTGTAGGAAAAGCCCTTAGGTCAGGTGAAGGAGCTGGAGGGACTGCCTCATGCTGAGGGGCAGACCTTGGCATGTGTGTTGGGGGTCCAGAGTTTATCACCCGGGTGTCTGTGCAGTCCATTGTCCCTTGCGCGTGCTCCTATGTGTGTGCGCACTGCTAAGTTGTATCCTTGGGCAGCTTTAGAGAGGACTGCTTCAGATGGCTGCACCCTTGGAGCCCAGTAGGAGTTCTCCCCAGTGAGTTGTGGGTGGACGGGTCTCTGAGGCCCTTTTAGCCCTGGTGACCAGCGCGGTTGGTAGAGGGCAGCGCTCAGGAGCTGCTGTTGACTCGAGAATCCCGTGGTGGTGGTTTCCTGCCATCTTCTCAGGCCCTTCACCGGTCTCTGTGGAGCAGGAGGGAGGTTAGTCGGTGTCTGTGAACCTGGGACAGATGCTCAGCAAAGCCAGACTTTAGACTCTATTTGTCAGGCTGGTGAGAAAGCAGATTCTGACCCTGGGCTGCCCTCGGAGCCCTGCTGGGAAGCATTTGGGCTTTCTCACATCCTCTTGAAAACCAGGGACTCCAGTTCCTCCTGCTGCAGGAGTAGTTAAGTAGATCTCAGTTTAAACAGCAGGTATTTTCAGGTGACCCTCTGTATATAAACAGAACCGCAGTGAACACATTGCTGTTTAGTTGTTCACTGTTTATAGTTCCTGGCCCCCATCCAAACTCCAGCTGGGGGTGACCTGCCTCTGGAAATCATGGGTAGGGACAGGCCTGGCCCCTTGTTGACACTGGCTGCAGAGGTCTGGCTGTGGTCCTTCTAGGAGCAGACCAAGGGGCCGGGTGGGGAGTCAGGTCTGTAGGTAGGCAGGGCGGGAGTGTGGTGGGAAGGTGCAGAACTGGGGGTCCAGTCCCTACCAGTCACTGGCTGGGGCCGTCGGGCAAGGCACTGCACTCCTCAGGGTTGGTGTCCTTGTTTCTGAAATGAGTGTTGTAAAGAGTTGGTCCTCGGGGCTCCTGTCTGCCCTTGGTCTGCCTTTTAAATTTAAGTGTCTCAACACTCCTGGCTAACATTGTTGTAAGACCAGAGGCAAGCATGGACCAGCTGTAGAGTGAGATTCAAAGATAATAAAGAAGCCTGGGGTCTTGTCTGAGCTCTGCCATTGGTTTTCATTGTGACCTGGGGAGAGTTCCTCGAACTTGAGGCTGCAGTTGCCTCGTTGGTGAATGAATAATAACAGCAGGTAAATCCTGTGAATATTTACTATGTGCCAGACACTGTTCTCTAAGCTTCATATGCATTAACTCGCTCAGTCCTCAAAGCAGCTGTGTGAGGCAGGCAGGTTTATTGCCTCTAGTTTACAGACAGAGTTCATTCACCAAAGTCACATGGCCTGTGAGCGGAGGTGGCCAGGAAGTTTGACCCCATGGCTCGCATCCTGCTCCTGTTTGTTCCACCGCACAGATAATCCTGTCTTCCCTGCTCCAGAGGGCTGGAGCAGACAGCCCCTCAGGTGGTGTGGCAGGGGGCCGGCTGGCCGGTATGTCCTCCTCACCACACCACGGTGCTGTCGGCCCTGTTCCTCAGGGAAGACATTGTCTAAACAGTCCCAAACAGGCTGCGGCATGAAATACAACAGGGCTGTGTAAATTGTGAAACATTTCACAGTTCTGTTTGTTCTGTGACAGTGCAAACATCACAGTTTCTTCACTGAGACAGGCATTTTGGAAAACAAGACGCGCCACCTCATGGGGAAGTCACCAGACCCCGGGCGGTTGTCCCGCGGGCCCGTTTCCCTCACAGGCCCTCCTGGGCAGCAGAGGTGCATCCTCTTGAGTTTGTGGGCCAGCGGCTGGAGCCCTTGCTGCCACCTGTCCCGCGTGTTCCAGTCGTTCATTCCAGAGGCGCCATTCACCTAGCCTTTCCCTCGACTCCCTTCTGTCCCGGAAAGGCACTTGGAACTTGGCAGTCGAAGAGATGACAGTTAGACATGTATTAGACTTTCCCTACCTACCTTTTTCCCCTTCTTTTTTAAAACTGGCATTCTAAAAGTGATACCTACACATGGCTGGGGAAAAAAAAAGTTCAACACTTGCTTTAAAAAACCACCTCTCTTTTACATCCTGTTAAAAAGCAGCACCTCGTGGTTAAGATTTGCGTTTCTTTGAGTGCCGATTTCACTGAGTTCAGATGGGCTGATTTAATTATTCACAGCTATCATTAACAACTCCCCCCACCTTGATAGAACTCCTGGAGGCGGTTCCCCAGGGCGTGGAGCCTCTGTCCTCTTTCCCACAGTGGGAAGCTCCCCCTCACTTTCCTCCCTTCCCCTGTACAGATTACCAGTTGACCAGTGCAGAGCTCTCCTCCTTACCAGCCTTCAGCTCACCTGGGGGGCTGTCGCTCAGCAACGTCACTGCCTGGCAGCAGCCGCAGCAGCCACCCCAGCCGCAGCCTCCGCCGCAGCCGCAGCCGCCCCAGCAGCCCCAGCCGCCCCAGCAGCCGCCCCAGCAGCCCCACCTGGTCCCTGTCTCTCTCAGCAACCTAATGTGAGTCCGGGGGCCGCCCTGCCGGCATCTGTGGCGGGAGAGTGGCAGACGGGAAGAGGAGAGGCCCTCAGAGATCGGAGATCCCTTCAGGGTTGCTGTCAGTGGACAGCATGGGAGCCACTAAGTGGCAGCCCTGGCATCCCTGGTGTGGGCCTGGGAGACCCACCTGAGCCTCTCCCCTAGCCAGCCCAGGGGTGGGGGCCCCCCCAGGCTGCAGAAGATGACATGGGTCAGAAAGAAAACTAACATGATTTCTCTTCCTTCCTTTCTTTTCTCGGCACCCCCGCCCCCGCCCCCGCCCCCACGCACCCCCCCGCACCCCCCCCCCCCCGCCACCCTCCTCGTCTCTTTCTCCACCTACCTGTCCCCACCCCAACCCCGCCTCCCATCTTCTCATTCTCTGTCCTTTCTCTGGCTTGTGACCTCCCCTCACTTTTTCTGTCACTCATGTCCTCTGTTCTGTCCCCTGCACTCTATGCCCATTGCCTGTCTCCAGCCCGGGCAGCCCCTTGCCCCACGTGGGTGCCGCCCTCACAGTCACCACCCACCCCCACATCAGCATCAAATCGGAACCAGTGTCCCCCAGCCGTGAGCGCAGCCCTGCGCCTCCACCTCCAGCTGTGTTTCCGGCCACCCGCCCTGAGCCTGGTGACGCTCTCAGCAGCCCGGCTGGGGGCTCCTACGAGACGGGGGACCGGGATGATGGACGGGGGGACTTCGGGCCCACACTGGGCCTGCTGCGCCCAGCCCCAGAGCCTGAGGCTGAGGGCTCAGCTGTGAAGAGGATGCGACTCGACACCTGGGTACTGTAGCGTCGCCCCTCCCGTCTGCCGTTGTCTGCTTCACCCAGGGACTGCCCCATAAGCCACCCCCCAGCCTGTCTCGTCTCCCACCCATGAGGCCTTGTGGCCAGCTAGCCCTTCCGTCAGCCCGCACGGGGCAGGACCGGCACCCTTTCCCCCCGCCCCGACCAGAGGCCCATCTCCCCTGCCTCCAGCATCAGTCCTTCTGCTTGATGACTTCCCCCTCAGAGCTGGCCCTGCCACCAGAGTCCTGGCCCTGCTGGGAGAGGGGTGTGGGGGGCACAGAGCCCGTAGCCTGGGCCACACCCTCACACCCCCTTCTCCATCTCCTCTCTTCACAGACATTAAAGTGATGATCCCCACTCCCCTCCTCTCCGCCTCCCTGATGAAGAGTTGACAATCTCACCGCCCACCCCTCCCTGTCCTGGGCTCCTCCTGCTCGACCCCCCACTTCCTTTCTTGTGCTCCGTGTCCTGTTGACGGTTACATTTGTGTATAATTATTATATTATTATTATTATTATTATATTTTTTTTAATTTGGATTCTCGCTTTGGAGAGGGGATGCGCCCATCCCCTCTTTCTGCACCCCCCGCCATTTTCACTGGCTGGGAGGGGCTCTTTTTTGCGGGGAGGGGGGGACACTTTGCACGTTGTACACATATGCTGCAGGAGGGGGTGGGGGGCCCGATAGGCCTTGGGAAAGGACAGGCGCCGAGCCCTGCATGCGGAGCCCTCCCACCCCATCCCCCAGATAGAGGGAAATAACCAAAAAAACTACCAAACAACAAAAACCCCTTACAATAGACTGAGACCCCAAAGTCGGCTCAATGAGTGGTTTTGTGTTTTAGGGGGAAAGTGAGGCAGAGGTTCTGGAAAGGGTCTCTGCTTCCGGGCTGTTTTTGTGGCCACAGGCACATGGGGCAGAATACCCAGGCCTAGGCCCCAAAGGCCCCTGTGCACGCGCATACACCCTCTCCCATTCTTGTGTGAGCTGCGCCTCCAAGGTGTGGAGGTGCTAGCCTAGCAGCACTGGGGCTGGAAGGCTGTCGGGGAGGGGTTTGAGGTGGGGCCCCTGTGAAGCACAGCAGGAGAGAGACAGAGCCATGAGGAGAGGGCTGAGGAGGGGCCGAGGGGCTGGGACGGGGTGAGCTGCGCCCCCTCCCTTCCCCAGCGTTTTCTCTAAGATATACAGTGCAATAGCTCCCCGTCCCTCAGCTGACACCAGCCCAGCAAAGCTGGCCACGAAGTGCAGGGAGAACCGGGAGAGGGAGGTGACTCAGCAGGAGTCGCCTCAGGCACCCTGGGGCGTCAGGACCGAAACCATTGCATCCAGGGACTAGTGTGAGTGAGGGGACTCACTCTTCCTTGCACGTACACATCCCCAAAGGAGTGGACCTGGGGTGGTGTGTGAGGGTGGGAGAGGGAACAGAGGAGGCCCGAAGAAGGCCTGCCTCCCTTCTTTCCTCCTCGCCCCCTCTCCTGCCCTCCTACCAGCTCCTTCCGCTCCTGGCCCCCCCTTCCCTGCTCTTGGCGCCCTCATTGTCTCGCTACCTCCTGCCCCACCACCCCCAGGCCGCATCCCACCTTCCCTCTTGGCTACTGTAATTGTAAATAGCAACCTTTGGAAAACGTTAGCAGTGTAACAGTCCAGGAAACTGTTTTTTTTGTTGTTGTTGTATTGATATGAAATGAGATTCTATTTTTGTCAAAGTATATTGTAATAATAATGACTCAAACGGCCCGTACTGTACAGACGAGATTCTTCTGCTGTTGTTCTTGCTCCCCTCCCCTCCCCACAAGTCCACCCTCTCTGCTGCCTCCCCAGTGGGGGCAGCCAAAGCGTGGGGTCCAGGGACCTCAGGCTGGATCACAGATCAAACTGGAGGGGGCAGGCCCCCGGCCCACAACCCACCACCACCCCCTGCCCTCCAGGGCCTGGCCTGGGGTGACGTGGGCAGGCAGACTGGGGCCTGCGCCACTCCTTCACAGAAGCCCAGCCCCTCTGCCCAAGGGCTGCAGTGCTCCCTTGGGGTTTCATCCCGATGAGAAAGTAGAGTTAGACAAGGCCCGGTTGGTTTTGTGGTAGGTGAGTCTCTGCCTGCCTCTGCAATCCAGCCGCTTGCAGTATTCCGACACTTGATGCAGGGAAGGAAGCAGAAGCAGAGGGGTTCGTGTGACCGCACAGGTACCTGAGTGTGTTTATGAGGGCACCTGGTATTTATGTGTCTGAGTGTACCTTTGTATTTATGTGTGTGTGTGATTGCATGGGTGTGCCTTTGTGTCTCTGAGCCCGTCTGGGCATGTATGTGAGTCTCCGTGTGAATTGAGCTCTGAGGGCGCACGCGTGTGCCTGTTTGTGTATGTGCACGTGTGTGCCTGAGTGTGTGTTTACAGAGGGACAGATGGCTCTTGCAGCCATACAGCCCTGGCTTCCTGCTCTATGACCCTCCTTCCTGAGCCCCACTCTTTTCTCTGCTCCGTCACCTGTCCCCACCCTCAGCTCTGATGTTTATACTTCAGTTCAGGGGGATCTGGCATTGGCCCTCCCCGCTTCTCCCTGCAGCCCTACCTCTCCTTCAACCCCACGCACAACTGTCCACCCAGTGCCCACAGCTTTATGCACAGGTCCCTCTCCTGGAGTCCCCGCTTCCCCCCAACCCATCCTGCTTTTAGGATGACACTCAAGTTCTTCTTCCTCTCTGAAGCTTTTTCCGTGCTGGGCAGTCATTCTTCCTTATAGCCTACCTGCCCCCCAGCACCTGCCAGCTGGGCACGCACACAGTATGCCCAGTCTTCTGCACGTTCCTAGAGGGAGTGTCGAGAATAGATGAAACTTGGTCAGGACCTTGAAAGAAGCCAGGGTGTAGTTTTGCGCATGCATGTGTGCATCCCCAGAGCCTTGCCCAGCGCCTGGCAAATAGCCAGCGCTCAGTAAATGCTGAGTGGGTGAAAGGTGAATGATAGGTGCTCAATAAACGTTGAATGACTGGCCTTCCCTTCTCAGGCTATTCCCGCCATCAGTCCACCCACCTTTCTAGGCTGGGCTTGGCCACCGTTAAACACGGGATGGGGGAGAGGGCCCCTGCAGTTCACGGTGCAATATTCACCAGTTTTGCCCTCTGCCTTGTAATGGCAAACCTGGCTTTTGATTACCATGTGTGGATGTGTATGTGTCCTTTTCTTTCTATCCCTGGGGGCAGGAGCTGATCTGTGATTGAATATGTGACATTTCTGCAAGTCAGTATCCCAAAGTTTCTCCTGGGGGTAGCGGGCTCCTGGCCAGCCCAATGAGCTGGTCCCTGAGAACCCAGATCTCAAGTAGAGACTTCATTTCTTCTTCCTCTCACAAGCCAAATTTGCCTCCACCCACTCCTTTCTCCAAAGAACTGGGCATTTGCCAAAGTAATCACTGGAGTCATCCAATGCCCCTCCGCTCCCCAGGTTTCCCACAGCTTTCAGGGATAGTGGGCAAGAGGACCCCCCACCCTGACACACACACCCCGCAGTGGAACACGACATTTCTCCTCCCCCAGCAGTGCACTCAATGCAGCGAGACTGACCCCTGACCTTTATCCAGCCCTTCCCACCTTGAACAGGAAGGAAGTAATGCACCTTCTCTCGCTGATTATTTATTTGTTTGGAGAGACAGAAATGATGTAAAAGTGTATCTAGAAATATCTATATCTATATATTTTTAACTGACTCTTTGGAATCCCCTGGGGTGGGTTGGGGGGTGCAATTAGGCTTTCATGGAGGAGAGGCGACATGGAGCCTGGGAACGCCTCATCTCCCCTCTTACCACCTCTCTCCATCCCCTAAGCAGTTGGTAGAAGGAATGGGATTTGTATGGGGGGAGGAGGGGCTGGAATGTTATATGGAGAATCTGGATTCTCTCTGTCTTCCCCACTCAAGTTCCAGAGGGAAGGCGGGGAGGCAGAGAGAGGGGGAGACAGGCCATGGAGGTGCCCCACCCCCAAACCCGACAATCACCCACACTCCTGGGGCTCCTCCTGGGTCCTGGGCAGGGCGAGTCCAAGTGTGTGGCTGTTGATTTGTTTTCAATATTTCTTTCCGTGCTGTATGGTGATGCTTTCTTAGTATTCTACACAATAAGAAAAGACAAAGTCCTCGAGATTCTCATGAGTTTTGTTTGAAAACTCTTTCACTATATTTGTTGTAAAGAGGTTTACTATTAAAAGAAAAAGAATACACGTTTCTGATACTTTGGCCTGGGTTCTGGTTTCTTTGGTGCGGTCGGCTGAGGAGGGGAAGGAAGGGCTGAGTGGCTCTGCCACGGTGAGAGACCATAGCTTCACCTTGGCAGGAAAGAATGGTGGTTAGCCTGCCAGGTACTCAGCATATCTGAGGTGGGGGTTTCAGGTGAGAATTTCTTCCAGATGCTCTGTCAGAAGCAGAGGCAGCCCAAGGACTAAGGGGGGTTGTCTGGTTAGAAGCAAGGAAGGGAAGAACCAATACTGCTCAAGGCCAAGTCAGGAATGAGTGGAGTGTGTGTGATGAGGAGTAGTGGGGGTGAGGGGGACCCTCGCCTACTGAAAATTCTTCAACAGGAGCAACTTGCCCAGGCAGTAGTTAGGCACAGATGGAGTCCGCGTTCACAGCACCCAGGGTTCCCTCCAGCAGGGGTCGCCGCCCCACCCCTTCCTTTTGAAGTGCTTTTAACAGTGCTGTGGAGCCTCTCTTCTGCCCTCCTCGCTACGCCAAAGGGCTTCCCCACTTGCCTTTCTGCAGAGGCTGGTGGCTCTTACTCTCGCAGCCCCATGCCCTGCACCACCAAGCAGTGGGGCAGATGCAGGGGCCTGTGGAGGAGACTGCATATGCAGGGCTTGTTGTTAAGTTACTAAGCCATTTGCCACCCCAGGAGACTGCCACCGCCAGGCTCCTCTGCCCATGGGATTTCCCAGGCAAGAATACTGGAGTGGGTTGCCATTTCCTTCACCAGGGGATCTTTTCCACCCAGGGATCGAACCCAGGTCTCCTGCATTAGCAGGCAGGTTCTCTACCACGGAGCCACCAGGGAAGCCGTAGAGAGGGCTTGGCTCACTACTAACGGGGTCTGGCTCCTCCTCTGTACCAGGCTCACATTAGGTCCTGCAGAGGCAAAGATGGAGTATGAAGGGCTCATGTAACAGCGGAGACAGGCCTGCAGATGCCTGAGATCCACAAACCGTGGTTTCCATGCTTTGGCTGCTGCATATGCAGGCACCACAGAATGCTTTCATTCCTTGGGCTCCTCATCTGAAAACTATGTGATCTGTACCAGTCCTACCTCTCTCTCAGAGTCATTACAGATGTTCCCTCTCTTCCGCAGCCGGGGCAGAGGTGAACCATGCTGAGCAGGAAAGGGGTAAGAAGGTACTGTCTTTCAGATGAGGCTCCCTGCTGGCTGGCTGTGACAAGAACAGCCTTGACCTAACGCAAATCCTGAGCAAAACTTGGTATATCCCATGTCTGTTCCTTAGGCTATTTGGCCTGCCCCATCTATAGTCACAAGCCCCTGATGTCCTGGGTGGGCATTACTGTTGCTCACGAATATCTCCTGTCCTCTTCCCTCCCTAGGCACTAGAAGACTGTTTCCCAGTCCCTGTGTAGTCAAGTGAGGTCATCAAACTAGTTCTGGCCAATGGATTACACTGGAAGTAATGTATGTCACTTCCAAAATCAAGCTGGTAGGTGATTCTCTGAGTGCTCTTTGCCTATTGTGGGAACTGTGGAAACACATCAAAGCAGCCTGGATGGCTCAGCTGCCTTAAGGTGTTGTCCAGCACCACAGTGGACTTTTGCGTTAATCAAATATAAGGGTGTTGTATTAAGCCACAGATTTTATTGTGTCTGCCATATAACCTATCCTGTCCTGATTAATGGAGTATCCATTCACACTGGGACAACCTTGAAGCCCCATCTACTGCATACTTGCTATGGTGTGGTGGTACAAAGATCTCTGGATGTGGCACAGTCCAGAACTAGTTCAGCTGCTTACCAGCTGTGTGGCCTTGAGTAATCATCTTCTGCCCAAGCGACAGTGTCAGAGACTGGAATATAGAGCTAACAGCTGCCTGTCTTCTCTAACCCCAGCCTTCATCTTCTCCAACCCATCCTACCAACTTTGGCACACCAATCATCCAACGTCTCATGGTTCTCCACTGCCCACCAGATAAGTCCAAACTCCTGGGCAGGGCTCCCAGGGCCTTCAAAGAATGGACACAACCTCTTTTCCAGAGTTAGTCCACGCATCTCCACTGCACATACATCCCTTGGACTCTGGGCCAGCCAGGCAGCGCAGCCCACTCTTTGACAGACTCTTTTGCGTCTTCCCTCATGCTATCCTTTGTCTGAAATGCAGCAAACATTTATTAAGGACCTGCTCAGTGCGAAACTCTTTGTTAGGTGCTCCTGCCTCTCAGCTCACAGTTAAGTGGGGACAAGGGACAAGTGAACCACTAACACCTGAGTCAGCAGGCTGTGCTAAATGGCATATAGGAAGGATATAACTGGGCTGTGGCATCAGAGGAGGCTTCCTATGGGAGGTATTGGAACTGGATTTTGAAGACACGTACAAATGAGGGCGGGGAAGGCATTCCCAGCTGCAGGAATAGCATGTAAGTTATGGAGGGAGAATGGTGCATTCAGGAAATCAGATACTGTGGTATGGGCCAAGGCAGATAAAGCTGAGGAGGGAGGCGGAAACCTTGTTTTGAAGGGCCTTGATTGCCATAATTTGGATTTTATTCTGGAGGTATTTGGTCAAAGGATTTTAAGTAGAGGAGGGACTTAATCAGGTTTGCATTTTAGAAAGCTTCCTGGCAGTACCAGCTCCCTCTGACAGTAATGAAGAGGGAAGCTCTTCATAGTGTGGGTCACCCGTGAAGCTGTCCTTGGGACATGGGAGCTCCAAGGACCACGGAAGAAGACTGGAGGGCAGGGCAAGGAGAGATTCATACAGGGCCTCAAGCAGCATACGGGTTGGCATTGTATGGATCAGGTGAACCAGAAATGTATTGCCTATCTGTGATCTCCTGACTTCACTAAAGGCCTGCTTGACTTACTGGTCTCTTTTCTTGTCCATATCACATCAGGATCTTAGTTCCCTGACCAGAGATTGAACCTATGCCCCCTGCCGTGGAAGTGTGGAGTCTTAACCACTGGACCATCAGGGAAGTCCCTTGACTCACTTCTGCTACCCTTGAACAAGAGAAAGCTCACTGGTATATTCTTTGGGCCATCAAAGTTAGGGAGGAGTGTTTTACTGCCCAGGGGTAACTGCCCAGGGTGTGGCAGACCCAGTGTAACCCTAGAGGTCATTGGTTTTCTTTTGATAAGGGGAGATGACACTTCTTTACTAGCTACCTAGTGGGTATTCAGAAGGAACTACCCGGATGGATGAAGTCAGGGCTCAGGACAAGGGCTAGGCCAGAGGCAAAAGAAGCCTTGTGAGACAGGAGCCTAAAGAGTACCTTAATCTCTTCACGACTCAGTCACTTCATGTGTAAAATGGGTCGCTGTGAGATTTAATATTACATATTAATCACTTTGAGATCCATTTCTGATCCATAAGTGCTCTTTCACTGTTACGTTTATTACTGCCACCTGTAAAGACATGAAAATAGATGAGCTTACTTGGGTAAGAAGAGTTTCTGTGGAGGAAAAAAAAAAAAAACAATCCTGCTCTACATCCTTATTTCTTTGAAAACTTTCCTATCATTCAAGTTTTTACTCCTACAGTTTTCCCTCCATTAACCTTTTGCTGGTTTTCCCCATCCTACCCAGCTGGCTGTGATATCCGTGTCTTATGAATTGTCTTAGGAATCTGCCTCTTCTTTATAGCTTCTACCACGTTCTACCTGAAACTGTAGGTAGTAGTTTCTATTTTCTCTCTACAACTGGCCTGAAAGCTCCTCTTAAAAATTCATTGCCTCACCCATTTTTGTGTCTGGCTCAGTGCCTGGCACAGAGTATGTGTTCAGTCAGACTAAAATGAGATAATGCATGTGAAAGTGCACTTCATAAACTGTAGTGCTACTAACTACAAAGGATTTTTTTCCCCCCTAAAGGGCGTGGTGACTTTCTGCAGCTTCTCTGCTTTCCAGCACCAGACCCAGTGGGGCCGAAGAATGTAGATTCGTTTCTTCTAGTTATCACTCCACTTTAGAATGAGAGCCCAGTGGGCTCCTACCCACAGAGAGGTAACTCTTGGGAGGTGGGAAGCAAAGGGTGGTATCTGTTCCAGCCAAGGAGGCCAGACAGTTCCCTGCAGCTCATGTTCTTGTGACTCACCCCTCAATCCCATGGGCTGAGTAACTTTTCCAGCCTTGTGATTGTGGAAACTTGTTTCAGGAACAGCAAGCGGATGTGAAAGGGAGGTAAGGCGACCCCACCCCAGGCTCGGAAGCAGTTCCCTACCGAGCCCAGAGATTGCTTGTTTCTGATTCCAAACTTAAAATCATTCGGTGTCACTGCCAGTCTAAGGGGCACGTCCAGTCCCTGCTCTATTTCACAGCTGGTAAGCCCTGGGCCCAAAAGTTAAACACACACACACACACACACACACAAATAAAACCCGGCTCTCAAGTTCTTTCCACAGCGCCTCACGCAATTCCCGGGTATAATTCGCTTGAGCCCAGGCTTTATACGGCTTCCAGTTGGGCTGATTTGCATTTACCCCCGCCCCCTTTGCTTTGTACTCGTTTCCACGTGTTTACAGCTCCTTGGCCTCACTCGGGCAGTTTGGCCTCTCGTAAAGTGAGGTCCCCGCCTTCGCAGCGTGGCTGCACAGAGTCACTCCCATTTACTGCGCATCAGCCGCCACGTGCCCAATAAAAGCTGGTGACGACGCCAAGGACCCAAAAGGGAAGAGGAAGGGGAAGGACTCCGCCTATAGGGAGGTCATGCGCCCGCCAAACTCCGGCCATCACGTGACCGCGGCGCCAGTCCTCACCGCCCTCAGCTGGGAGCGGAGGCTGGCCCCGGTGCCTAGATGCCCAATCCCTGTGCTGCCAGCCAGTGCTGGGTGGGACCATGAAGTGATTCAGGATTCGGGAAGAGGAGAATCTCCATCTAAGGGGAAGGTGAAAAAGGGAGGAGCGAAGCAATAAAGGCACTTGTTTAACCTGTCCCACTGGGCTGTAAGTTCCCATGGAGGCAGCGATCGGCGTTCCAAAGGGCCTCGGGCAGCGTCTGGCATACAGTGGGTGCTCAACAAATGAGTGACTAGCAACTACCCTTCGGATGCTGCCGGAAGCTGCGCTGTCCCTGTCTCCTTTTACACCGACTCCCTCATTCACCCATGCCAAAGCAGTCGTTTGGCAGCGGGTGACCAAAGCTTGCTGCCCGGGCCCAGAAACTCCTCAAACAGTTTGTACACGCTCTGGCATGGGTGCGGACAAAAGACTCAAGGGCCACTCCTAAGCCCCACCTCCACCGATGGGCGGGAAGTGGGTTTTAAGGCTCACTCCATTGGCTCGTCCAATGACGGATGGGGCCGTTAGCCAACCCCAGCCTAGACAAGACGCATGCGTACACAAAAGATTCAGCCCCTGAAAGGAAAAAACCCCAAGCGGAGCGAACCAATTTTGGCTGGGTCTCATCAGAACCTCGAAGAGATGCGCAGGCGTGAAATTAACTGCCTGTCGTCTTGCCCAATTCGAGGGGAAGGGAGCGCCCTCTGGCCGTTTTCCCGGATGTTTAGCCTCCGTCTGCAGTTTGGCCAGATCTGGCACTGCCTGGAGGATCCCGCAGAAAGGAAGAATCCTGGTCCCTGCCCTCGGGGATGACACGGCCGTCCCCAAACAGCCAGGGAGCCCTGTTTGTAGAGGCCCTTCTGGAAACGGGGGGCCAACAGTGATGTCAATATTAATTTGACCAAGAGCGTTGTTTCCACTGTCTCAGGAGTTCCTCACAAAACAAACACACAAAACGCCCTGCAGGTAGCTTAAACAAAGAAGTGGAGGCTCAGGAAGGCGAAGGGATGAGGCCGAGGACACTGCCTTATGAGGGTGACACCGAGACTGAAACCCAGACTCACCCATACAGTACTCCTACCATGACAAGCCACCTCCCTGCTCTCCAAGGAGTTTATGTCTAGTTGAGGTGATGCCGCTCAAGATGTAGGAAAAGTGATGGTACAATTTCAGTCCATTTAAAAAACAGATAGTGACTACTAGAGGCGTTCAGAGTGGGGAAGATGAGGCTGCGTCAAGGAGATGAAGCTTCAAAATATGTATAATTAGAAGTATGTATAATTGACTAAATCTTAAGAACTGTGAAAAGAAGAGAAGCGAAAAGCAAAGGAGAACACGAAGGATATTCCCATTTGAATGCAGAGTTCCAAAGAATAGCAAGGAGAGATAAGAAAGGCTTCCTCTGTGATCCATGCAAAGAAATAGAGGAAAACAACAGAATGGGAAAGACTAGAGAGCTCTTCAAGAAAATTAGTGATACCAAGGGAACATTTCATGCAAAGAT